>NW_006408583.1:4316686-4340013 GCF_000296735.1 Chrysochloris asiatica
CAACAGTAACACTTTCAATGGATTATTTTCCTTTAAAGAAAATACCATTGCAGCTTGAAGTGATGCCGTGCCTCCTATTCACTAACTTTATTAAAATTCCAAAAGAATAAATTACTTATGACTGCCAGATGCATTTTCATATATACTCACCATTCCTGCTGAAATGATCAATCAAGCAGACACACAAAATGAAACATAAACTTGAATCACTTACGTTCTTCTTTTTGGACCTAATCATCTTAGTTGTATGATAATCCTAAATGAAGTAAATTAAATGAAAAAAGTAAGGAAGGAAGAAAGAGAGAGAGAAAGAAAGAAAGGAAAGGAGAGTGTTTTAAAGTCTTCTGTGAATTCACTTTCACAAAGTACCAACAGGCAGATTTGTAAATCACATCAGTGCTCCTGGCAACCTTGCTTCCAGGGGACCTGACAGATTTTATTATCACTTGTGGAGATGAAGGAGGAGGTGAGTTCTGCTCTTCACTGAATCCTCTTGTATTAAAGATTTTCTTAAATCCTTCAGGCTTAATTTTGACCTTTGTTTAGAAAATAAATGGTGTATCTCCAAAGACAAGCTGAGAGAATTTATTCCGCAGTGAGTGTTGCCAAGGATCCGTAGACACTATGCATGTTATTTCTTGTGAGGAAATGCCTTAAAGCACTTCTTGAGGTAGTGCAGTGGAGAAATAAGCTCCTGGGAAGTGTCTTTATGCCAAGCTGTATCACAGGAGCAACCCTAGACAACAATATAGTTTGCAAAGAGGACACTATGTAATCTTCCTGCTCAACTGGCTTCTCATTTTGTATGCCTAAAGGGGTCTTTTATTTCTAGACTTTATGAACAAAATTAGGGATTAGTTGAAATGATTGAAGCTAACACAAGCATGATTCTTTGTTATAAACTCTAAATAACTTTCCATTTCTTCCAAAATATAGAATCCTCTCTTTCCAAAGGGAAGCCAAGTGTGTATTGGCATTTTGGTGGTGGTGGTGGTAGAGGTAGAGTCGAGTCTGACTCATAGTGACCCTGCACAGGGTTTCCACCGCTGTAAATCTTTATGGGAGAAGAAAGCCTCATCTTTCTCCCACAGAATGGCTGGGATTGGCATCTTAGTTGTTGTTAACTGTTGTTAAGGTGGTTCTGACTTATAATAACCCTGTATACAGTTTGTGAGGAGTGGTTGGTGAGTTTGAACTGCCGCGGTCCTTAGGTCAACAGTTCAGTGCTTATCTTATAGCCCCACAAGTTTCTTTTGTTATTTTGTTGTTGTTAAGTAACTTGGAGTCGGTTCCGACTCATAGTGACCCTGCACAGGGTTTCCAAGTCTGTAAATCTTTACAGGAGCAGAACACCTCATCTTTCTCCTGTGGAACTGTGTTGGTAGTTTCATACTGCTGACCTTGAGGTTGGCAGCCCGACTCGTAATCACTATGCTACCAGAGCTCCTTTGTTACCTAGATCCCCCTAATTCTCATCTGCATGGCCCTTAGGAATCTCCCAACTGACCTTCACTGGCATGGCCATCTTTTGCCTCCACAGGTTGCAGTAATTACAAAAAGTTATTTGTCATTGACTAATTCTGCTTATGGCCTTTCTCAAGAGTTGGAAATGAAATAGGGTGACAATCCCCCCCTGGGCTGTCCTTTGGGTGCTCACCTGGAACAGCTTCTCTTTTGGTTGGCCTGAATTGCTGCTTTCTACCTCTCTTGGGCACGGACTGCTGTCCCTATTCAGCCTGCATTCTCCTGAATCAGAGGTGGTGGGGGTGGGGAACTTGAGCTAATTCATGCTTTCTCCTTTGTGAGTAAGAATAACTTCCAGATTAAGTTTGCATTATTTGAAGGGACCTCCACTTGATAAAGATAAAAGGAATATGGTGCTGTAGCATAAACACTGGATTACTTACTACAAGATTGGTGACTCAAAGCCACCAGCTGCTCTTTAGATACCTTATACAGGATCGCTCTGAGTTGTAACAGACTGGATGGCACTTAATAACAACAACAACTTGGTTAAAAGATGGATCTGTGGCATTTTCTATGCAAATACTATTGAATTCCTTCCGGGGCTCTTGTAAATCTCTGCTCCCACAAAGATTTACAATCTTGGAAACACTAAACCAGGTTGCAATGAGTTGGAACTCATTGTTGTTGTTGTTGTGAAGTGCTGTTGAGTCAGTTCCGACCCATAGCAACACTGTATAAGGTTTCCAAGGAGCAGTTGGTGAACTTGAACTGCCGACCTTGTAGTTCAAACAGCTTTGCAGTCTGGTGCGTTAACCCACAGCGCCACATCAGTACTCTACAAACCAGAAAGTTCACATAGAAAATGTTACCCCCACTTGGTAAAACGATGAATGCTGTGGCATTCCTATGTAAATACTATTGAATTTTTTGCTTGACTGCTGAGGCTTAGGGGTATTAGTCTTTAGAAATCATTCTCAGCCTTATATGTTTTATGTTTTTGTTGTTGCTGTTAGGTGCCATTGAGTCAGTACCCACTCATAGTGACCCTATGCACAGCGGAACAAAACACTGCCCAGTCCTGGGCTACCCTCACTACTGTTGCCATGCCTGAGCCCATTGATGCTGCCATTTTGCCAATCCATCTCATTGGGGGTCTTCCTCTTTTTCTCTGATCCTCCACCTTACCAAGCATGATATCCTTCTCCAGTGGCTGGTTTCTGTTTACAATATGTCTCAAATATGAGAGACAAAGTTTGGCCATCCTGGCCTCCAAGGAGAAACTCTGGCTGCACTTCTTCCAACACAGATCTGTTGGTTCTTTTGGCAGTCCATGGCACTTTTAATATTCTCCTCCAACACCATAGCTCAAAAGCATCAGTTCTTCTACAGTCTTCCTTATTCACTGTCCAGCTTTCACATATGCATATAAAGTTATTGAAGATACCATTGCTTGGATCAGGTACACCTTAGTTCTCAAGCTAACATCTTTGCTCTTCAACACTTTAAAAAGGTCTTGTGCAGCAGATTTGCCCAGTGAAATATATCATTTGATTTCTTGACTACTGCTTTCATGAGTGTTGATAGTTGATCCAAGAATAGTAAAGTCCTTGACAACTTCAATCTTTTCTCCATTGATAAGAATGTTGTTTATTGGTCCTGTAGTAAAGATTTTTTTCTTTTTAAGTGACACAAATGTTTCAAGGAATATCCCGAGATATTTCGCAAATGTTTAAAAAAAAAAAAAACAACAACAATATAAATCTCTGATACTTTAGAGATTTAAATGGACCATGGATTCAAATACACTTCAATAATTGATCTACAAACATTCATTGAAAACCTATATACATACCTCTGCTGATTTGCTTATATACTATTAGTATTTGTGCTAAGAATATTAATTTTCCTGTCTATCACCATTTGTGATACAATTATAAAACATTGTTTGCATTCTTTGTGTATGTGTTAAAATATACACAATAACAAATTTATAACTTTAGCCATTTTCAAGGGTACAATTTTCAGTGACTTTTATCACAATATCAAGGTTGTGCAATCATCGACACTATTTATTTCAAATACTTTTTCATCACCCCAAAACAAAACTCCTACCTCCCTCCTCCACACAGCCCATGCTAACCACTAATATAATTCCTGACCCTATACAGTTGCCTACTCTAAATATTTCATATAAGTGGGATCATAGAACGTTTGTCCTTTTTGTCTAGCTTATGTCACTTAGCATAGTATTTTCAAGATTCATCTACATGATAGTGTCTATGCTACTGTTGTTAGTAAGTGCCATTGAGTCGATTCTGACTCATTGCAATCCTGCATAGGGTTTCCCAGGAGTGGCTGCTGGGTTTGAACCACCAACCTTACAGTCAACAATCTAGTGTATATTCTACAGTGCCACAATAGGATCTCATGGAAACTTCATGTCTTTTTATGGTTAAATAATATTCTGTTGTATGTATGCTCTGCATTTTGTTTATCTATTCATCTGTTGATGGACACTTGTATTGTTTCCACTTATAAAATTGTTGTTGTTATTAAGCGCCACTGAGCCCATTCCAACTCATAGTGACCCTGTATAGGGTTTCCGAGGATTGACTGGTGGGTTTGAACTGCTGACCTTTTGGATCAAGCTGACCTTGCAGTCTAGTGCTTTATCCTACAGTACCACACCAGGATTCCACTTATATTCTGAAATGAACATTGGTGTTCAAATATCTATTTGAGTACCTGCTTTAAATTCTTTGGGGTCTATACCTAAGTGTGGAATTTATGGGTCATATGGCAATTCTGTGTTGGGAGCTCTGGTAGCATTGTGATTACAAATCGGGTTGTGAACCTTAAGGTCAGCAGTTCGAAACTACTAGCTGTTCCCCGGAAGAAAGATGAGGCTTTCTGCTTCTGTAAAGATTTACAGCCTCGGAAACCCCGTACAGGGTCGCTATGAGTCGGAAACGGACTCCACGGCACATAACAACGACAATGGCAATTCTATAACTAAGTTCTTGAGGAGACACCAAGCTGTTTTCCACAGTGGGTCTACACTATTTTATGTTTTACCAGCAATCTTTAAGTGTTCCAGTTTCTATATATCATCATCAACACTTGTTACCTAGTTTTTGTCTTCTGATAATGTTTTTTGAGGGGGTTCATTGGTATCTCATCATGGTTTTGATATGTATTTTCCTAATAACACAAGTTTCCTTGCTGTAAGTAAATAGGATGTGAATCACTTTTTGGTGAAGATCAAAGATTATAGCCTTCAGTATGGATTACATCTTAATATAAAGAAAACAAAAATCCACACAGCTGGACCAATAAGTAACCCTTTTGACTCCATTTTTTTGGGGGACAACAGCAGTGGTAAGGTATGCTCACCTCGGAAAGGTCAATCATTCAAAATCAAAAGGGAAACATTAACCTAAGGATGAAGCTGAGAAGGGATGGGAAGGTGGGCAGAGTGGAAATAGGAAACACGGAAGAAGTGGGATGGCTGTTTCATGCAGGGATTGAAATTATTGAGATGAAACAGTATATGATTTGTTGAATGTAAAACTGATGATCTTGTCTGTAAACCTTCACTTAATTCACAATAAAAAGTAAGAAAAAAAAAAAAAGAGCATTTCAAGATCTGTCTTGAAGTACAATGCTGTCTGATATACAGTAATATCCATGTGTCTACAAGGAAACCAATTAATACCACTATCGTTGCAATTTACACACCAACTACTAAAGTCACCATGATAAAATGGACGAATTCTACCAATTCCTTCAGTCTGAAATTGATCAAGCATGCAATCAAGGTGCATTGATAATTAGTGGTGATTGGAATGCAAAAGTTGGAAATGCAAAGGAAAGATCAGTAATTGAAAAATATGGCCTTAGTGATAGAAATGATGTTGACGATCGCACGACAGAATTTTGCAAAAATGACTTATTACATATACCTTTTTTTCAACAACACTAACGGCGACTATACACGTGGACCTCACCAGATTGAATACACAGGAACCAAACTGACTACATTTGATGATGGGGAAGATCAACATCATCAGCCAAAGCAATGCCGGTGGCAGACTTTGGAACAGACCATCAATTGCTCATATATAAATTCAGGCTGAAGCTAGAGAAAATCAAAACAAGTTCAAGAGAGTCAAAATATGACCTTCAAAATATCCCATCTGAATTTAGAGTGCATCTCAAAAACAGAGCTGATGATTAGACACTAAGGACTGAAAACTGGAGTAGTTGTGGGATGAGATCAAGAACATCATCCATGAAGAAAGCAAAGGGTCATTAAAAAGGCAAGAAAGAAAGCAAAGACTAAAATGGATGTTGGAAGAGACTCTGAAACTTGCTGTTGAACGTGGAGAAGCTAAAGCAACTGGAAGAAGTGAAATGAAAGAGTTGAACAGAACATTTCAAAGGGCAGCTTTGTATACTAACATACAAAGTAAAATATTATAGTGCAATGTGTAAAGACCTGGAGTAAGAAAACCACAAGGGAAGAACATGCTCAGCATTTCTCAAACTGAAATAACTGAAAAAATAATTCAAGCCTCAACAAAATACTGAATAATAAAGGAAACATCAAAAGAAAATAGAAGGAATATACAGAGCCATTGTACCAAAAAGAGTTAGTTGATTTTCAACCATTTCAAGAGGTACCATGTAATCAAGAACTCATAATACTGAAGGAAGATGTCCAAGTTACACTTAAGGGTTTGGTGGAAAAAAACAAGGCTCCAGGAAATGATGGGATGTAACAAACTGATGCAGCACTTAAGGCACACACTTGTCTATGCCACGAAATTTGGACCTGACCAACCAATTTGAAGAGATCCTATTTGTGCCCATTCCAATGAAAGGTAACCCAACAGAATGGGGAAATCATGGATTAATATCATTAGTAACATCTATAAGTAAAATTTTGCTGAAGATAACTTAAAACTGTTTCCAGCCGTACATTGACAGGGAGCTGACAGAAATCCAAGTTGAATTCAGAAGAGGATGTAGAAAAAGGGATATAATTCTTCATATCACATGGATTTTGGCAAAAAGCAGGGGATATCAGAAAGATATTTACTTGTCATTTATTGACTATGCAAAGGCTTTTTCTTTTTTAACTTTTTATTGTGAATTGAGTGATGGTTTACAGAGCAGATCATCGGTTTTACATTCAACAAATTGTAGACTTTGTTTCATTACATGGTTGCAATGCCTCCACGCACCAATAGTTAACAGCATTTACCTCTATTTACTTTAACTATTGCATTCCTGCCTGTGTCTCCTGCTATATTCAGCAATAAAGAGGAAGACATCCAACCAGATGGAATGACACAGTGGGAGCAACAATGGGCTCAATCATGACAATTGTGAGGATGGCTCAGGTCAGGCAGCGCTTCATTCTGCTGGTCATAGGGCCACTAGGGTTCGAAACCCACTGGATGGCACCTCACAACAGCATCAAGTTGATGTAATACTGATAATAATTAGAATTGCTTGTTCAGAGTACCTAGTAAGTATAATGTATTATGCTAATAATTTTATAGATACTTTCTTATTGAACATTCACAATGCCTGAATGTATCACTTGTCTACAGACAAAGAAACCAAGGTTTAAAAATCATGTAAATTGACAAAGATCTCTCAGAGGCAAGATTTAAAGCTAGGTCAGCAAGGAAGATCAGATCTTTGTCACTGTTGTCCAAACAGCTCAGGTAGGCTGATGTCATCTATCTGCCAGGCTGAATACTTTATAGGTGGTGGTGTTGTTAAGTGCCATCGAGTCAGTTCCAACATAGTGACCCTGTATAGGGTTTCCGAGGAGCAGTTGGTGAGTTTGAACCACTGACCTTGCAGTTCAAACTGACCTTGTGGTCTAGTGTTTATCTTACACTGCCACACTAAGGGCTATTTTATTAAATCCTTACAACAGACTCTTAAGGCAGGTACTGGAGTAGTTGTCTACATTTTACAATGAAATAATTGAGGCCAAGTGAACATGTAGTGCTTGGGAAGGGTAGCACCTAGTAGTTTGAAGAGTTGGGATTTAAAACAAAAGCAATCGGTGATTACAAAATTTATCATTATGCTGTTTAAACACAGCTTGGCCATCATCTGCAACTATCTACCCATTCAGAACAACGGGAGACCATTGTCAGTTATATACAAGTTAAACTTGTTTACAGGAAATTGGCAAACCAACTGGTGTCAGTCTTGCTAAAGACCTAAACCAAAAAACCCTAATCCAGTGCCATTGAGTCAACTCTGACTTGTAATGACCCTCCCTATAGGAAAGAGTAAGGAGCTCTGGTAGCATAGTGGTTATGAATCGGGCTGAGAACCTCAGGGTCAGCAGTTCGAAACTACCAGCTGTTCCGCGGGAGAAAGATGAGGCTTTCTGCTCCCGTAAAGATTTATAGTCTCAGAAACCCTGTACAAGGTCACTATGAGTTGGAACCAACTCCACGGCTCATAACAACAACAACAATAAGAAAGAGTAGAACTTCCCTCTAGGGTTTCCTAGGCTGTAAATCTTTACAAAAGCAGACTGCTGCATCTTTCTTTCACAGAGAGACTAGTGGGTCCCTACTGCAGGCCTTTTATTCAGCAGCCCAATGCTTAACCCACTACGCCACCAGGTATCCTGCTAAAGGACCCACATATTGTTGTTGTTAGGTGCTGTTGAGTCAGTTCAAAAAAGGAGAGCTACTTACTATGCCTTAAACTTAAGTTTCTACTTTGTATTGTTGACATGGTTGGATCCTATCAATCAGCATGGCTTGCCTATTAAACCTGTTTTCTTCTTTTATAGAAATAGGAGCTTAATATGTGGTAAGCTCCAGAAAGTTTTGTGTACTTTGATGTGCTTAGAGACCTTCCAGGTGTTCAAACGAGAAATGACAGACTGAGCTTCACTTTCCACTATAGTGTTTTCCAGAATCAGCTAAGAGTCGGACGGAGCCTTTCCTGTTTATGAAGTGACAGAGAAAAGAATAGACTGAATTCTTTCCTTTCCTCCAAACACATGCTTTCATGTCTCTGGACCACCGCTAAGATGGTCCCTCTAATTAGAATGTCATTTACTTCCTTACTAACTACCCAGATTCATTTACCCTTTCAACTTAGTGAAAACAATTCTCTGCATAACCATCAACCATATTTGAGAAAGTGATAGACTTCTATGCTCCCACTTTGTTTATACCTCTCTACTAGACTCTTCCATCACATGATTTAGTTAATTGCATATACACATCCTAGATTGTGAGTCATTTGAAGGCAAGACCATGTATCTGAATTGTTTCTGAATTTGCTGTGCTCAGTATGTCCTGGTGTGGAGCTGTAAGACAAGTACTGGATTGCTAACCATTCCAACCCACCAGCAGCTTCTCAGAAACCCTACACAGGGCCACTATAAGTCTCAACCAACTCAAGGACACTTAACAACAACAAGTACATATGGGTATACATATTGCTAGCTGGCTATTCAAAAATACTGTTGTTTTTATTAAGTATTGTTGAGTTGGTTCCAATCCATAGCAACCCTGCATAGGGTTTCCAAGAGTGGCTGGTAGGTTTGAACTGCCAGCCTTGTGGTTCAAACAGACATTGCAGTCCAGCGTATTATCCTGTAGTGCCACACCAGGACCCTGTTTAAAAATATAGAAATATTGAAGGCATAATGGATTCATATTAAGATATGATTGTTGTTAACTGCTGTTGAGTTGGTTCCAACCCATAGTGACCTTGTACAGGGTTTCCAAGGAGTGACTGGTGAGCTTGAACTGCCAACCTTGCAGTTCAAACCGACTTTGCAGTCCAGCGCATTAACCCACAGCACCATACCAGGACGTGATAGGACTGGAGTTTTCAGTAGGTGTAGAATAGCTTTGTCTGGGATCATGTGAGGGCAAGGACCATGTTTTGCTAGACTGCAGTGTCTCCAGCATCTGGCATAATGTCTTAACACATAGTAAGCACTCTGCTCATTACATAGCTGTTGAAGCAATGTTGTGACCCATTATTCTTACCAGGCTTCCACGGAACACGATGTACGTTCCCACCTGCTTATTATTTCCATAACATTGCCCTTCTATTAAAAATTACATCCCCATGCCAATTACAAAGGAAGAAACTCTTAGTCAAAACAGGGACTTGGTGACCTGTTGCGTCACCATACTCATAAATCTCTTCTTTCAGGCTCTCCATCATATAATTTAGCAGCAATCAAGATTACTGTGACATTCTCACTTTCCCACCCTTTATTGGCTCATATTACAACTAATGGTAAAATGGGTTCTGATAAATCACATCTTAATGTCAGCTGAAGAAGACTGTGATGAGCTAATGGGCCAGGTGTATTTCATCTAACTTAAACACTTTTACTTGTCTGGCAACTGTTCAACCATTACATTTAAATCTAACATGATTTGGGCAGCTCTTCCACACCCGGGGAGTCTTTTTATGCTTCTGAATGCAAATATACCCCCTTGCACTCACACCCACCCACCTACTCAATTGAATGCGTTTTCCCTGCCTGAGCTTCATAATGGACCTGATGCTAGGTTTACAATGACACTTTTATTCTCCCCCGAGGGTCCTCGTATATTCTTCAGTAAACTCAGTACCGTGCAATTGTTGAACAAATAGACCTTGAGTCAGCCTGTTAGACTGGATGATGATAGCTTGTTTGAAATAAGAATGATGGGAGAGTCTGAGAGAAAAGAAGAACATCAAATTTTGCCAGATATCAATGCAAAGATGGAGTTTTTGACACTGTGTCCATTGAGAATAGGTTTTGGTTTCAGCAAACCATAAAGAAAATTTCTACACAAATGTTTATAACAGAATGTCATAATGGCTGAAAGGTGGACACAACCCAAATGCCCACCAACCATTGTATGGATAAACAAAATGTGTTATACCCATACACTGGAATATTATTTGGCCATAAAAAGAAATGAAATCCTTGATATCTTCTACAATATGGATACACCTTGGGAACATGTTAAGTGAAAGAAGCCAGTCATAAGAGACCACATTGTTGTTGTTGTTGTTAGGTGCCATTGAGTCAGTACCAACTCATAGTAACCTTATGCACAGCAGAACGAAACACTGCCCAATTCTGGGCCAACTTCACTATCACTGCCACGCTTGAGCCCATTGATGTTGCCACTTGGCCAATCCATCTCACTAGGGGTATTCCTCTTTTTCTCCGATCCTCTACGTTACCAAACATGATAGTCTTCTCCAGGGACTGGTCTTTCTTGACAACATGTCCAACATATGAGAGACGAATGTGGCCATCCTGGCTTCCAAGAAACACTTTAACTGTACTTCTTCCAGCACAGATCTGTTTGTTCTTTTGGCAGCCCATGGCACTTTCAATATTCTCCTCCAACACCATAACTCAAAAGCATCAATTCTTCTACAGTCTTCCTTATTCACTGTCCAGCTTTTGCATGCATATGAGGTTATTGAAAATACCATGGCTGGGGTCAGGCACATCTTAGTCCTCAAGCTTTGCTCTTCAACACTTTAAAGAGGTCTTGTGCAGCAGATTTACCTAATGCAGTATGTCATTTGATTTCTTGACAGCTGCTTCCATGAGAGTTGATAGTTGATCTGAACAAAATGAAGTCTTTGACAACTTCAATCTTTTCTCCACTGATATGAATTTTGTTTATTGGTCCAGTGGTGAGGATTTTTGTTTTCTTTACATTGAGATGCAACCTATAAGGAAGGCTGTGCTCTTTGATCTTCATCAGTATATATATTAAGTCCTCTTCACTTTAAGCAAGCATGGTTGTATCATCGGTATATCGCAGGTTGGTAATGAGTCTTCCTCCAATTTTGATGCCACATTTTTCTTCATATAATCCAGCTTCTTGGATTATTTGCTCAGCATACAGGTTGAATAAATATGATGAAAGAATACAACCCTGGCACACACCTTCCCTAATTTAAAATCATTCAGTGTCCTCATGTTCTGTTCGAACAACTGCCTCTTGGTCCATGCACAGGTTCCTCATGAGCACAATTAAGTGTTCTGGAATTACACTTCATAGTGTCCATAGCTTGTCACGATGCACACAATCAAAAGCCTTTGCATTGTCAATAAAGTACAGGTAAACATCTTTCTTTTATTCTCTGCTTTCAGCCAAGATTCATCTGATGTCTGCAATGATATCACTCGTTCCAGCTATGAAATGAAATAAAAAAAACAAAACAAAACAATGAAAGCGTCAAGATAAACTGAGACAATATTGTCATTGTCAAAGACTTCATTTTGCTCATGTCAACCATCAACCCTCATCGTAGCAGCAGTCAAGAAACGACGTATTGCATTAGGCAAATCTGCTGCACAAGGTGTCTTTAACGTGTTCAAGAACTAAGATGTCAGTGTGAGGATTAGGGTATGCCTGAACCAAGCCATAGCATTTTTAATCACCTCTAATGTATATGAAGGAGTCGTGGTATGGTGTTGCAGGTTAATGCATTGGACTGCAAAGTTGGTTTGAACTGCAAGGTTGGTGGTTCAAGTTCTCCATCTGCTCCTTGGAAACACGATACAGGATCACTATGAGTTGGAACCGACTCCACAGCACTTAGCAACAATGCACGTGAAAGTTGGGCCATGAATAAGAATGACCATAGAAGAATCGATGCATTTGAGTTATGGTGTTGGAGGAGAATATTGAAAGGTCCATGGACTGCCAAAAGAATAAACAAATCTGTGTTGGCAGAAGTATATTTGAATGCTTTTTAGAAGCCATGATAGTCAGTTTTCTTCTTTCATACTTTAGACATATTGTCAGGAGAGACCAGTCCCTGGAGAAGGACATCATGCTTGGTAAAGTGGAGGGTGAACAAAACAGAGGGAAGACCACCAATCAGATGGATTGATACAGTGGCAGCAGCACAGGGCTGAAGCATAGAAGTGTTTCGCTCTGTTGTACATAAGGTCACTATGAGTCTGTACCGACTCACCAGCACCTAACAACAACAATACCCCCAAAACACACCTAAAAATCAAACACACCCATTCCTATCAAATTGATTGACTCATAGTAACTCCACAGGACAAAGCAGAACTAACTGCACCATAGGATTTGGAAGGCTGCAATTTCTATGAAGTAAACTGCCATATCGTTTGCCTTTGTTCCAACTGGTGTGTTTGAACTGCTGAGCGATCAGTTAGCAGTCGAGTGCTTAACTACTGTGCCACCAGAGATCCTTTTCTATGATATGCTGTTGTTGTTAGTGCTGACGAGTCGGTTCCAACTCATAACAACCCTCTGTAGGGTTTCCAAGGAGTAGCTGGCAGGTTTGGCCAGTGTTTATCCTACAGTGCCACACTAGGACTCCTACAGCACCACTGTTGTTAAGTGCTGTCTAGTTGGTTCCAACTCATAACGATCCTGCATAGGGATTTCAAGGAGCAACTGGTGAGTTTGAACTGCTGACCTTGAACTTCAAGCTGACCTTGCAGTCCAGTGCTTATCCTATGGTGCCACATCATTGCCATAGCTACATATTTTTAGGTATTTCATAGGTTTCATTATTTTCATCCAGCTATAATAGTGTCATATAGTAAAAAAAGGGGTGTATCTAAGTTAGCCAACACCATAGAGTAGTTACAGGGAGAACAGTTTTTGGACTCCAATTCCAGAGATGCTGATTAAGTAGATTTGGGTTGGGGTCCACAATTTTATATTTCTAACAGGTTTGCAGGTGTTACTGATGCTGCTAGTCTGGAAACCACACACTGAGAATTATCAGCCTACACGATGAGTATGAACCCTATCTCATAATTTCAGTTTAAGAATGACCTTACTCTAATTTTAAAAGCTATTGAAAAATCCTGGGGAAGGAATCTAACTGTCCAGGAGGTAAGTGCCCAACCCTTCAACCAGTGAGGCAAGTTCAGCCTGTTTCTGCAAGGACTTAGGGAAGGCTTGCAGAGTACACAGAAACAATCAATGCTTACATGCTCTTTGATTAAAGGAAAATGGAGCTTTTAAAGAAATAGTTTTTCTTTAATATTATACAATATCTTCTTCATTTCTTTATGATAATGTATTTTAAGGTTGTCATGTTTTAGGACTTAGTGAAATGATTAGTGATCTTTGGAATTGTGATCATGAGTGTGAACTATTCAGTGTCCTGTATGTATCATAAAAATAAGGAGATATGGAATAATGGTGTCATTTGTTCTTGGGGGCCAGGCCTTATTTTATGACAAGGAAAAAATATCTTGTTTTATTATTAATTTTGGCTAATCTAAAAATTGTATTTTTTTCAAACTGTGAAGATGGCTTTGTTTTTAAAAGCACTTATAGTAATAATTGCTCATATTTATTGAGTTCATTATATATATACATACATACATGAAGTCCTAGTGTAGCACTGTAGGATAGGCATTGGACTGCTAACCACAAGGTTGGTGGTTCAAACCCAACAGCCACTCCTCAAAGACCCTATACAGGGTTGTTATGAGTCGGAATTGACTCCACAGCACTTAATAACAGCAACAGTTCCAAACGTGAGTTTTACAACAACACTATCAGGTATGTTATTCATTATTCTTAGCCAAAATTGAGATTTACCATATTTTAATCACTTTCTAATGGTCACACGTCCCATGCTGGGATTTTTCCACTTTTTAAAACCTTTTCCACATGATTTAAAAAAATACTGAATTAGATATTCACAACTAAGAATTGGCTGCGAATCAACTGAGACCAGAAGAACAGAATGGTGCGAAGCTACCACTATGACTGCTGATTAGGGGCATGGTAGGTGGATCTTCATAGAATGAGAGGCAAATGTGGAATAGAACCTCTAATTCTTTTAGGAACCTAGACTTAACTGGACAGACTGAGACTGGAGAACTTCCTGAGAAACTCTTTTAAGCCTTGTACTGAAACTGGCCCTGAGGTCTTTATCTTAGTTAAATAATAGACTGGTTCACAAAATAAAGACGATCACCTAAAAGTACTGTACTCCTTTAAAAAAGTCATCTATAGAAGACCAATGGTCAACAATTGCTTTCCAAAAGAGATGAGACTGTAAGGGGGCAGGGACACTAGATTAATGTAAAAGGAACTACCAAAATATAAATGATGAGAATACTCATCCATTGTGAAGACTGTAACCAACATTGTAGGAAAATTTGTGTAGAAATTTTTACTTCTGTAAACTTCCACCCAAACAAAATAAAATATTATTTAAAAATAAAAACAAAAACTTACGGAGGGCATGAGAATAATTCAAGCAAATGGTGAACTTTGGGGTTCCCATAAATCTTTATTTCTTTGAAAATAGAATTAAATATTGAGATTGGTTTTTGGAAAGTACAGTCTAATAATTGAAAATAATGACATAATTTATAGGTCTTATGTAATTTGAAAATGTTGGCTACCATGTGCAAATTTGAGCACAAAAAAGTGCTAAGAACTGTGAGGAAAAAAGAAAGACACACTCTGAAAAAAAAGATATTATAGCTTAAACATTACAACAGGAAAAAAAAATAACTTTGGCATTAAGTCTTCAACTTTCAAGTATTCTGGTGTCTTACTTAATTTCTGCTCATACGTCCAAGGTTGCATTTCCTCTGTCACAGCTCCTGATTTTAGGTTAGGAAAAAACACACATTATTTTCTTTTGGCTCAGAAAACTCAGTAACATTCTCCCTGAAAGATTCAACCACAGGCTGACTGAGGGTGATGTCAACTCCCAATTAACGAGACAGGAATAGTATTTACTGTTATGAATCTTAAAATGTGTACAAACCATATCCTGTCCTTTACATGACACACTCCAATATTTAATTCATGCTGATTTATGAAAGATATAAGAATGTGGCCTCAAGTTCACTTCCTTTTATATGTAGATATAGACATATAAATCCATCTTACATTTGTCTTGGGTTCTATGCCAGGTAAATTCTATATAACCATTAGATTCCTACCTTTCAATTTCCCAGCCCAAAAGCACTGGGATCTGGATAACTTCTGTCATTCTTTCCTAACCCACATCCTATCCATCAATAAATCATGTCAGTTTTAGCTTCAAAATATATTCCAAATTTGGCCACTTCTACCGCTTCTACTCCGGTCCAAGCAATCATCATCTCTCAGCTGGATAATTACAATAACCCCTTGATTGGGTTCTCTGCTTCTACCTTTGCTTATCCCACCGTCAATTTCAAGTTCCCAGGTGGTGAAAATGGTTAGTGCTGCTACCGAAATTCTCAGCTCAACTCAAAAAGCTTGGAGATTCGGATCCATCCAGAGGCATCTTGGAAGAAAAGTCTCGGGATCTACTTCTTGACAATCAGCCATTGGAAAACTCTACGGAACACTGTTCTACACTGAACCACAAGGTTCATGGTTCAAACTTACCAGTTGCTCCTTGGAAACTCTATACAGGATTGCTATGGGTCAGAACTGACTCGATGGCAACTTAACAACAACATCATGCATATACACATATATTTTTTTCAGTTGTGGTAAAATATACCTAAAAAACATTCCAACTCAATAATTTCTACACATGTACAATTCAGTGATTACATTCTTCAAATTGTACACCCATTCTTGCTATCCTTTTCAAATAATTTTACCACTATTAACTCAATGTCCCCTAAGGAATCCACCCTTGTTTATTCCCCACCCCGGGTAATCAAAAATAATCATTGGTTTCTGTATAATTGCTTATTTCATCTAAGTGAGATCATACAAGATTTGTCCTTTTGTGACTGACTTATTTTGATCAGCCTAATGTTTTCAAGGTTCATTCATACTACAGGACTTTATTTCTATTTGTGCTCAAATAATATTCCATTGTATTTACGCATTCACCTGTGGATGGAAATTTTGGTTGTCTCTGCCACTTGGCTATTGTGAAAAGTGTTGCAGCGAACAATGATGTACAGTTTTATGTTTGCATTCCTGCCTTTGCTTGTGGGTCTATACCTAGGATCAGGGTTGCTGGTAGTTCTAGCAGGTTCATATAGTAATTCTATGTTCAACTTAAAAATTTTTCATTCTCCCTTCCCTCCCATCCCTCGTAAATATCACAGAATGTTTCTTTTAGTATGAAAACTTTTCCTTAACTTTTTACAATAGTGATCTCATACAATATTTGTCCTTTTGTGATTGACTAATTTCACTCACTATAATGCCCTCTAAGCTTATCCATGTCATGAGACACTTATTTTTTAATGTTTTATTCCTTTGGAATGTAGGTTTCATGAAGGCAGACATTTTTGCTAGTTTATTTATGTTCACTATTATATCTATGTTATTGGTAAGTGCCGACAAGCCAGTTCGGACTCATTGTGACCCTGTATAGGGTTTCCAAGTATAGGGTTTCCAAGGAACAGATCATGGTTGAACTACCAACTAGTGCAAATCACAGTGACACTAAAATATTGCTATGGTTGTTAGCTGTCATCAAGATGGTCCCTGACTCATGGCAACTCCATGCATGATGGAATTAAATCCAACCTGGCTGTATGCTATCCTCATGATCATGTGTGGAAGCTGAAATCTGTTCAGTCTCATAGTAACACATATGCCTCCATCGACACATGGATGATGGCTACACATGAGGTACATTGTCCAGGAACGGAACCAGGTCTCTGCATGAAGAGTAAGAATTCTACCATGGAAACACTTAGTGCCTTTAGTGCCTGGGAAAGTGCTGGACGTATGATAGGGTCTCAACACATACAAGAGGCTTCAAGTAGTTCATGGAAAAATTCTATTCTCTTTTAGTTCCACTTGCCATGAAATTTTTGAAGCTCCATCCCTTATACTTGTGAATATTGGATGCTTTCCAGAGAATTCTACATGTAATTAAGACACTTTAATTGAATATTTATTTTGGAGTATAGCCAGAGATTAAAATAACCTTCTTTCCCTCTCTGTTTCATTAGACAGGAAATGCAACAAGGTGTGAGATGATGGTCTTGGTGATGCACCGTAGGATAAACACCACTCCGCAAAGTTGGTTTGAACTACAAGGGCGACAGTTCAAACTCACCATTTGCTCCTTAGATTCCCTATACAGGGTCAATAGGAGTTGGAACTGACTTGACGGCACTTCACGATAACAACAACAAGAAGATGTTGTGGTCAGAGCCATGTGGTGTACTCCGAGTAGGAGAACACACATTCAGTAACACTTTTTAGACTAAATGTACTAGTCCATCTACACCTTTTTTGATCTATCTCTTCAACATACTTGTGAGCTGGCTGCTTGGGTGTATGACTTTAATTGGGGTCATAAAAGCTATCAAGTTCAAAATATAAAAGGAATGAACTAAATCCCTACCATTTTGGCTCCTGATAACTAATTTTATGGTGGTGTGAAACACTGGTCATCAAATCCATATCCAGAAAGATCAAGACATGGCAGTGGCATGTAATTGAAGTAGAACCATGACCTCCCTAGGCATAGGTTTGTATGTTAGTTTCATCATAATACCTGAATTGTGAAATTGCTCCTCATTCCCAAGGTCCTGAGCATCCAGCTATGACCAATGAATGTATGCGACAGTCTTCTTGATCATCTTGTAATCATCACAAGCATTAAATAGATCCTCCTCTCTTTAAAAATTTTTTGTGCTTCATAACCTCCAACAAACATGCAAAGCAGCTTAAGAAATGATGCTGAATCAGAAGCAACGAAGGCTTCCAATTCACACATGTCAAAGGTTTCTTAGCATCATTCAAAGTTTGCTTTGACTACCAAAGTCTATGATGGTAGGTAGGTCTGAGTTTCCAGCAAGTTTGGAATGAAGGCCTGGCAGAAAGTTGTGGTTTTTGTTTGTTTGTTTGTTTTTTTTAACTTGACAAATTTCTCCTACATTTTCTGAATCTTCTGACTTCCATCATATCATGCTTCATCATGTTAGGCCAAGCAAAAATCCTACAGTGAAGTAGTGCTGTTATTGTTAAGTGGCTTCGAGTCAGTTCCAACTCTTAGTGACCCTGTGTAGAGTTTCCAAGGAGAAGTTAGGTTTGAATTACTGACCTTGTGGTTAGCAGTCCGTTACTTAATTCTACCATGCCATAGAATGTAGTAGAAAACAACAATTTTAAGAAATCTAAGGGATTAGGTATCTGTGTAGAACTTGTGTTAGATGTTCAAATAAATAGGTCGTGGGTACACAATTTGTATGGCCAGCAGTGCTGGCACTTGAGACTTTTGCAGTGTTGTGATATGGATGAGACACATGGACATCAAGAGCTAAAACTCTGGGAGACAGAAGCAGAGGTTAGAAAGAATCATGCATTTATATCTCCATGGTCGAGTGGCAAAATCAGTGAGAAATGCTTAACATAAATATTAATATAACTAACTTTTCAAAAGCTAGGTTTCCATGGAGCTTTTTTATATTGACCCTTCTTTAACTTCTATTTTCTGTAAACACAACTCCATAAAGTAGAGTTCTTTAAATGAAGGGAGTAATAACCTCAGTTTTTAAAGTTATCAACCCTTGTTAAGTGACTTTTCTCATCAATCTTTTCTGTCCTAGATACATTCTCCATCTTCTGTAACCTGCTCTAGGCCTGTGTTTCTTTGGTATGATCCTGAATGATACAGTGCTTGGTACTAAGAGTAACTTGAGGAAATAGGGCATTCTGAAACTAGGGTTGCTCACATATTTGATGAACACATGAGTGGCCTTCTTGCCAGGGATAAATTGGGCCCTGGTAATGTGTCATGGGTTCCTGATGTAGGATCAGTACTGGACTGCGAACCACAAAGTCAGCACCTCAAATCCACCAGCAGCACTCAGGAAACCCAACTGAATGGCACGTAACAACAACAACGTGTGGCATACAGTAAAATACCATTGGTAGAGGTATGAGATGGAACACTGTTGGAGAGCACAGTTGGAGGATCAATACTGAGCTGCGAACCACAAAATCGGCACCTCAAATCCGCCAGCAGCTCAGTTAGAGATGCCATAGTAGCAGTTGCTTTTGGGATTGCTGTGACCACATGGTGACTTGAAAGATTACAGCGTGTGTTCATGGTACCAGATTATGTGAAGAGTTTATAAAAAGAAAACAATAAGTTAGGGCCTTGAACTGTCAACTCAAAGCAGAGGTGGACTAGAAAACATTTGCAGTGGCAAGAATACGACCTCACCAAAACTGATGTAGCTGTGGCCATTGCTGAGTGCCTCACTGTCAACACAGTGGCCCACAGTGAGCATGGAGCACGTCATTACTCCTGGGACACATAGCCAGCCACCTGGAGGAATAGGTACGCATTCTCGATTCAAATGTCCCTGTGTGCTTGTGGTGCTTAAACCAAACCTCAAACCAAACCCACTGTCAATTCCAACTCATAGCAACCCTGTATAGAGTTTCCAAGGCTGTAAACTTTTATGGGAGCAGAAAATATCTTCTTTCTCCTGTAGAATGACTAGTGGGTTTGAACTGCTGGCTTTGCCATTGGAAGTCCAGTAGCTATTCTGTGCCACGAGGTTTCTGTGCTTCAATCAAGACCTACCTCCCAAAATTCCTAGATTTACAGGATACCTTATTCACTGCCATGGTATTTGTCTCAATTGAGCCACTTTCCAAGGAATCCATTTTATACCAAAAGAAGTGGCCATGGCATCATACTCATGGGATTCATTAGTCTTAGTATCAACTGCACCACTCAGAGCACCCAAGGTATCGGGGCTAGGCAGCAGCAGTGTGATCCAGCTTGTTGTTGGAGTCATGGTGTGGCACAGAGGATAATGTGCAGGATCACAAGGGACAGGCAATAAAGGGTTGCATTGCCTGTTATGAATTAAAAGTAATAATAAAATTGACTGAAAATCAGTCTACTTTTTATATTTCATCATATGCTGGCAAATCTAAACATCAGTAATACAATTCTTCTCCCCATAAGGGCAACGTCTTCCTCTGCCCCAACTTTGTTTCTCTAGTAAGTATTAATTAAGATAGCATTTAATTTTCCAGATAAATCTCTGTCTGCCATGAGAGAAGGTCTTTGTATCCTTTCAACATCGTGAGCCTTGTGTTCTTTGGAGATCTCCGTGTGTCTTGGTATCAATGTTCTGCTGGGTCTAGGAGGTTCTCAGTTCAGGGACCCCAGGTTCAAAGGACATGCTCCATTCCCATTTCCTCTTTCTTAGAGGTGTTAGGTTCCTCTGCTCACTTGTTTAATCTTTTTTAGATCTCAAAAGATAAATTGGCTCCAGATATAATCTAATCTTATAGTATATCCTGCCTCATTAACATAATTGCCTGCAATCTGACCTCATTAACATCATACAGCACAGTATTTACAACACAGGATAATGACATAAGATCACAAAATGGAAGGTAATAATATAATACTGATAATCATGGTGTAGTCAGATTGGCACATATTTATGGGAGACACAATTTGACAAGATCCTATAAAAACAACAATTTCTTATGAAAATATTAGGTCACCATGTGGGGTCAGGAGTTTTCAAAAAAGTTTTTCTGTAAATCAGAAAATAATCCAGACAAATAGAAAATTGAAACAACAACAACAACAACAACAAAAATGAGTCATTTAAAAAGTTTTAAGTTGTTCTTTTCATTTTGCCAGATAGGAAGCTAAAATATTTAACTTACTTGTTTAACGCTAGATAGCTCCTTGAGGCCAGGATGGCCAAACTTCATCTCTCATACTTTGGACATATTGTCAGGAGGGACCAGTTGCTGGAAAAGTTATCGTGTTTGATAAGGTGGAGGGTAAGAAAAAAAGAGGAAGACCCTCAATGAGATGGATTGGCAAAGTGGCATCATCATTGGGCTCAAGCGTGGCAACAATTGTGAAGTTGGCCAAGGATCGGGCAGTGTTTCGTTCTGTTGTGCGTAGGGTCATTTGAGTTGGTACCGACTCGATGGCACCTAACAACAGCAACAACAACAACAACAAAAGACTAATTTTGTCAGACACCAAGAACCATTTGCAGAAAGTCTTGGGATAAAACAGAAAGGGAAAGATAACTAACTCCAAGGAATCTCAACATTACCTTTATGGTAGGTCAGCATGATGAGAAATCACAGTAGCGTTATTCTGTTTCCTTGTATCTTCTTATATTGTTAAGATAATGATGTTAGGCTAGATTATAGAGACCCTTTCAGCAGGGTACTGAGCAGAATTACTAACAGTAATAATGTTCATCCACTCAATGCCAGATCTGTGAGAACTTTCTCTAGAAATTAAATTTCATCTGTTAAACTTGTTCAAGTGTAGTGAAATTCTTCTCATTGGCCTTTGGACTGTAAAAGACTAAGACCCTGTTTTAGGTATCTAGGGCTGTTACAACAGAAATATTACATGTGGGTAGCTTTAATAAACAGAAATTTATTTTCTCACAGATTGTTGTTTTTGTTATATGCTGTTGAGTTGGCTCTGACTCATAGTGAGACTATGCACAACAGAATGAAACATTGCCTATGTGCCATCCTTAAAATCCTTGTTATAACTGGGCCCATTGCTGCTGCCACTATAACAATCCATCTCATTGGGAGTCTTCCTCTTTTTTGCTGAGCTTCACTTTACCTAGCATGATGTCCTTCTCTAGGGACTGGTCCCTCCTGATAAAACATGCCGGAAGTATGAAGATGAAGTCTTGCCATCCTGGCTTCTAAGGAGCATTCTGGCTGTACTTCTTCCAATACAGATTTGTTTGGTGTTCTGGAGATCCATGGTAATTTCAATATTCTTCCGCAACACCATAATTTAAATGTATCAATTCTTCTATGGTCTTCCTCATTCTTTGTCCAACTTTCACATGCATATGTGGTGATTAAAAATACCATGTCTTGGGTCAGGCACAGCTTAGCCCTCAAACTGATATCTACTGCACACAGTCAAGTCGTCTTATGCAGCAGATTTGCCTAAAGTAACATGTTGCTTTGACTGCTACTTCCATGAGTGTTGATTGTGGATCCAAGCAAATTTGAGTTTTTGACAACTTCAATATTTTCTCCATTTATCTTAATGTTATTTACTGGTCCAGTTGTAAGGATTTTTTTTCTTTCTTTTTTTTTCCCATTGCGGTGCAATCCACACTGAAGGCTGTAGTCATTGATCTTCATCAGAAAGTATTTTAAGTCCTTTTCACTTTCAGCAAGAAAGTTGTATCATCTGCACATCCTGGTTGTTAATGTGTCTTCCTCCAAACCTAATGTCACTTATTTGTTCAACATACAAACTCAATGAGTATGGTGAAAGGATATAACTCTGGAGCGGAGCACACCTTTCCTGATTTTAAACCATTCAGTATCTCCTTATTCTGGTCAAACAACTGCTTCATGGTCTTTGTACAGGTTCCTCATAATCACAATTAAATGTTCTGGAATACCCATTTTTTGCAATGTTATCCATAGATTGTCATGATCCATGCAATCAAAAGCCTATGTATAGTCAAAAAAGCACAAGTAAACATCTTTCTGGTATTCTCTGCTTTTAGCCAAGGTCCATCTTATGACATCCTTCATTCCACAACCCCTTCTAAATCTGACTTGAATTTTTGACAGTTCTCTGCCAATGACTGTTGCATATGTTTTTGAATTTTTGTCACAAAAATTTTAATTGCATATGATATTAATGATATTGTTCAATGATTTTCAGATTGTGTTGGGTCACCTCTCTTTGGAATGGGCACAAATATGGATGGATCTCTTCCAATCAGTTGACCAGGTAGCTACCTTCCAAATTTCTTGTCAGAGATGAGTGAGTACCTCCAGTGCTGCATCAGTTTGTTGAAAGATTTCAATTGTATTCTGTCAATTCTTGGAGCCTTGTTTTTCACCAAACAC
>NW_006408583.1:4340788-4341924 GCF_000296735.1 Chrysochloris asiatica
TATTTGCAACTTTTTAAGGAAGTGTCATACTGTTTTCCACAGGGATTGCACCATTTTATAATCCCACAAGAAGTGTATGAGAGTTCCAGCATCTCCATACCCTCTCCAACATTTGTTGTTTTTTTGTTCATTTTTTTAACTTTGCTACTACTGCTGGGTGAGATGGTGTTTTCAATTGCATGTTTGTAATGGCTGATTGCATTATCTATTTTCTTGAAGATATTAATCATAGTTGTTTCAAACTCTTCATAACCTAGCAACAACAACAATAATGGGCTGTGCCCATTATAATAATTACCCTTAATTAATACAATTTTTCTGTCTTTTTCCCCTTCCTCTGGCTCCTGGTAACCACTAACAAACTTTGGTCTCTATGCATTTATCTTTTCTTGTCTTTTTTATATATGAAGTTATATAATATTTGGCCTTTTGTTATGGATTTATTTTACTCAGCATAATATCTTCAAGCTCCATCCATTTTTTAGTATGTATCAAGACTTCATTTGTCCTAATGGTTGAGTAGTTTGTATTGTGTTATACCACATTTTTGTTATTCATTTATGTGTTGAAAAGCATGTAAGTTGTTTCCATCTTCTGGCTATTGTTTGAATTGTGCTGCGGAGAACACTGGTATACAAGCTTCTTTTTGAGTCTCAGCTTTCAAGTCTTTTGAGTATATACCTAAGAGAAGAATTACTGGGTCATGTGGTAGTTCTATTTGTGGTTCCTTGAAGAACCACCACATTGTTTTCTATAATCGCTATAGCATTTTGCATTCTTACCAGTAATAGATGTTGCTATCATTATTAAGTGCTGTTGAGTTTTTCCAACTCATAGCATCCCTGCATAAGGTTTCTGAGGAGTAGATGCTGGGTTTGAACTATCGACCTTGTGGTTAGCAGTCCAGTGGTTATTTTACAGCACCACACCAACCACCAGTGGATAAAGGTTCCACATTCCCCCACATCTTTGCCACCATTGGTTATTTTCTTTCTTTTTATCTTAGCCATCCTAGTGGAGTGTAATGGTATTTCACTGTGCTTTTGAACTCCATCTCACTGATGGCAATGACTCAGCATTTTTTTCTGTGTTTGGTGGCCATTTGAATGTTCTCTTTGGTGAAATCCACTTAAATA
>NW_006408583.1:4343689-4345325 GCF_000296735.1 Chrysochloris asiatica
CTCAGTATTTTAAGTCTTCCTTACTTTCAGCAAGCAAGGTTCTATCACCTACATTTCACAGGTTGTTAATGAGTCTTCCTCCATTCTGATGCCATGTTCTTCATCATACAATCTACTTTCTCAGATTATTTGCTCAGCATACAGATTGAATAAATATGGTGAAAGAATATAACTCTGGTACACACATTTCTTGGCTTTAAACCATTTAGCATCTCCTTGTTCAGTTCACATGATTGTCTCTTAGCCTACGTAAACGTTCTTTATAAGCCAGCCTATGTAAACGTTCTTCATAAGCCCAATTAAATGTTCTGGAACACCCATTCTTGCATTGTCTGTCATCACCGATATCCCTAGTTCCATGTCCGCTTCTATCTCTGGCTTGAATTTCTGGAAGTTCTATGTTGATGTATGGTTGCAGCTATTTTTAAATTATCTTCAACAATATTTTAGTTACATGCAATATTAATGATATTGATTAATCATTTCCACATTCTGTTGGCCACCTCTCTTTGAAATGGGTACAAATATGGAAAAATTCCAATCACTTAGCCAGGTAGCTGACTTCCAAATTTCTTGGTATAGATGAGTGAGTGCCTCCAATGTTTCATTAGTTTGTTGAAAGATTCCCATTTATATTCCATCAATTCCTGAAACCTTGTTTGTCACCAATGCTTTCAGCATAAGTTGCACTTCTTCCTTCAGTACCATCAGTTCTTGATCATATGCTACCTCTTGATATGGTTGGAAAATTCCATCCTGCAATGCCCAGCATCATTTCTATCACCAAGGCTATATTTTCCAACCACTGATCCTTCTTATTTGTTTCCAACTTTTCATTAGAATAACTAGATAATTATCAATACATCTTGATTGCAAGTTTGATCAGCTTCAGACTTCTTCAATCATATCATCACTGGCTCTAGTGGTTGGCATGTAAATTTGAATAATAGTGGTAATAACTGGTCTTCCTTGTGTTTTGTTAACTGCCATGGAACCTGTTCCTACTCATAGAGACCTTGTGTAGAGTTTCTGAGGAGCAGCTAGTTAGTTTGAACTGCCGACCTTGTGGTTCAAACCAACCTTGTGGTCCAGTGCTTATCCTACAGCATCACACCAGGACTTCTTCCTTGTAAGCATATGTATATTATCCTATCTCAAACAGCAGTATGCGTCAAGATAGATTTTGAAATGTTCTTTTTGATAGTGAATGCAACATCATTCCTCTTCAATGTGCTGTTTCTGGCATAGTAAACCATATGAGCATCTGATTAAAAATGGCCAATATCAGTCCATTTCAGATCACTTAGACCGAGGATATCAATGTTTATGTGCTCCATTTCATTTTTTTAAAATGTATATTTTGATTTGTACAAAGTTCAAATGTGTGGCTGATTCTGTACAGCAGCGATGCTCCATAAAACACCAGTTGCCTGGCCCTGTTGTTAAGGAATTTCTGACTGTGTAGAGGCATAGATTTGCATTTCCAACAAATTCCCAGCAGATGCTGTTATTGTCTATCTCAGTCTGGGGAACCTCACTTTGACAACCACTGTGACTTGCCTAGAATGTATTTTTTAAAATCTTCTCAACTCAACATGTTGTTAGGTGTCATCAAGTTGGTTCTGATAATAGTCAC
>NW_006408583.1:4345612-4348498 GCF_000296735.1 Chrysochloris asiatica
ATGCATTCTTCTATGATCTTCCTTGTTCACTGTTCAACTCTTACATCCATGAGAGGCTTTTGAAAATACCATGGCTTAGATAAGGCAAACCTTAGTTCTCAAACTAACTTCTTTATTGTTTAACACTTTAAAGAAGTCTTGTGCCGCAGATTTACCTAATGCACATACAGCCTTGTTTGATTTCTAGACTGCTGCTTTCATAACTGTTAATTGTGAATCCAAGCAAAATGAAGTCTTTGATAACTTCAGTCTTTTCTCCATTTATAATAATGCTATTTATTGGTCCAGTTGTGAAGATTTTTGTTTTCGTTACACTGAGGTGCAATCTGTACTGAAGGTTTTGGTCATTGATTCCATTTCGTTTTTGAAAATGTCCAATTTTCCTAGATTCATACGTTCCATGGTACAATTGTGTTTCTCGTCATTTTCAGTTGTGCCCCATCAGCAAATGAAGGTCCCGAAAGCTTTACTCCATTCATGTCATCATGGACAACTCTACTTTGTGTTGGTAGCTCTTTCCCAGTTTTATTTTGAGTGTCTTCCATCTTGAGGGGCTCAACTTCTGTCATTATTCTGGTGTTATTCATAAGGTTTTCACTTTCTGGCATCTGACAATGTTCTTCGGGTATTTATAAGATATTTTAGTGGCTAAATATTCAGAAATAGTCTGCCTCTCCTTCTTCTTAGTCTGTCTCAGTCTGGAAGCTCTCCTGAATCCTACCCACCATGGGTGACCCTGATGGTACTTAAATACTGGTGGCATAGCTTCCGGAGCAACATTCAAGCCACCACAGTATGACAAACAGACAGACGAGTGCTGGATTAAACATTGTAAGGGATGCTGATTTCCTTCCAAAATAATTGATACACTTTGAAAACGTGTTATGTTGTTTTGTTACTTGTTAGTTACTGTTGAGCCAGTTCCAACTAATAACAACCCTCTGTACAAAAGAAAGAAAGACTGTCTGGCTGTGCCCCCTCTTCACAGTCTGCTTTGGTAGAGCCCATTGTTTCAGCTGTTTGTTGAGAGTCTTACTATTTTTCAGTGATCAAATGTTAGCTTCAGTTGCCGAGTACAGCTTTCAGTTGACAGATTAGTCCACTAATTTACTGAGTTACTGTCAGGAATTCTTGGCCATTTTTTGTGTACTTTGCTTCTTAGATGTTCAATTCAGTAAAATACTTTTTCCAGCATTGCATATAATTTCTAGACCATTGAGAGTAATCCCCATAGGATCGCAATGAAATGAATAAACATTTATGAATTAGAATTCTGCCCATTAATGTTTTGCTCTTTCATGTAAAGAAATGATTATACAATATTGATATTTCAATATTATAAACAAAAATATGGGTAAATAAGCAAAACACATTTATTGTTTTTTAAGAAGTAATTCTTCAATTTTGGATATGTTTTTTCTTAAAAAAACAAACAAACAAGTTTCCTGTTGCTTTTCATGCCCTTGAATATAAACATTACAAGTTTTTATAGATTTTTTTCAAAGTTATGAATTAACTAGAGTTCTAATTTTAACATTCCTGATTTTTGTCAATTTAGCTAGTACATTCAATTTGTAATTATTATTAGAATATGTTTTGTTATGAACTGTTTTCACTGTTACACAATTTTTGTCTCTTTTCCATGTTTTTAGCATTCTATTTGATTCCAAGTTTAGTACTATTGCTCCAAGAAGATAGGAACACAAATTCATTGGGCATTACTTAAAATTCAGTGCTTTCTTGAGTGTTCCTATAAACCATCCTGAAAGGGAGACGTTGTTGTTGTTAAGTGCAGCCAAGTCAGTTCCAACTCATAACGACACTGTATAGGGTTTCTGAGGAGCAGCTGGTGGAGATAGTAACTATTTAATTCTGCTTTGTCACTTGCTACAAACACCAGCTGCTATAATGTAGGTATTCCCACATGGAGGACTTTTACCAACTGTTAGAAAAAATTTTTTCAAAGAGCACACAACAATCTGAACATATCTGAGGCAACAAAGCCGGTAAAAGGGCATACATAAAATGTTGATAATTTTAGTCTATCTATAGCTCACATTTCATACGTGTTTTGGTGTGATAGCTTCTTGCCTTGAAAATTTCTTTATCAAACTGAAGAAACTACCTCCATTTTCTCTTTTGTTACACAGAAAAATATTTTTAAAACCTACCCAGGATATCCTTGTATGGTGCTGTGGTTTAATGCGCCAGACCTCAAAGCCATTTGAACTGCAAGGTCAGCAGTTCAAGCTCACCCGCTGCTCCTCAGAAACCCTACACAGGGTTGCTATGGGTTGGAATCGACTCAATGGCACTGAACAACAACCCAGGAGATCCAGGGTAATACATAGTAGTTAAGGTTTAGAAATAACCTAAAAATTCCCAGGAGAGGTGCAAATATTGTTTTTATATTTCAATAATTTATATCAGAGAAATTCTCTACTATTATATTTTCCACTGATGTGTAACAATAGTAGGACAGCATGATATACAACGAATAAAACTTAATATACATTCTGTATTTTGTTTTCAGGGACTGCTAACCTAAGAGGTATTATCATAACCATCTTCCACCGTTGTTGTTTGTTGTTGTTAAGTGCCGTCTAGTCCATTTCAAGTTATAAAGTCCCCTCTGTATAGGGTCAATCCATCTGTTAAGGGTCTTTGTCTTTTTCACTTAGTGTCCAATTTACTAACAAGATGTTCTTCTCCAGGGACTGGTCCTTCCTGACAACATGTCCGAAGTATTAGAGACAGTCTTACCATGCTGGTTTCTATGGAGCATTCTGGCTGTACTTCTTCCAAGACAGATATATTTGTTGTTCAGGCAGGCCATGATACTTTCAATATTCTTCCCCAACACCATAATTCAAATGCATCGATTAT
>NW_006408583.1:4349260-4349977 GCF_000296735.1 Chrysochloris asiatica
TTTTTGGTCCACTGAAATTTAAAGGAATTACCTGTTCAGTTTGTATATTCCATTATTCATTGAAGTTTTCAGAGTTCTTCTTCATTATTGAGATTTGCTGAGTTGTTCCTATTCGTGGTGAGACCTGTGAGACTCCACCTACCATTTTGTTCTCATGTGTCTGAGATGAACTCACGGGGTAGTTACATTAGGTTGCTACTATTAAAAAATTTCAACTATGGCTCTGTATCCACACCCATTCATTTCATCTGCCTGACTTAACTAGGTAATTAGTAGGCAGATAATCCTTTAACTGTGACATGTTAATTATCTTCCAAGCGTATTTTAAACATATGGTGAGAGTATATTTCTCTGATGCAAAAGTTTGAAATTATTTTTACTAGAAATAGTATTAAGGGACAGGTGTGTGATTGGAAGTAGATGACAAATTGGAGAGAAACAAGACAAAAGAGGTCAGGAGTGTGGGAATACAAAATGGTGATTATCATTATAAATTTTAACTTGACAAAATCATGGAATCATGGATCTTGGTAGCTCGAGGGACAGTCTGTGGAAGTGCCCACCCTTCAGAAAAGTTTCATTATACTTATTTGACAAATAAGGCAGGGAGGCTCAGAATGGTTACTTAATCTGCCTAAGGGCCAATATCTAAAAGGTGGTAGAGTGGTAGAGAAGGCACAAGAAGTAGGTATTGCAGTTTCTCTTGGATTGATCTTT
>NW_006408583.1:4353558-4366342 GCF_000296735.1 Chrysochloris asiatica
AAAACAATGGGAAAAGCAATTAATTATTCAGAAAGCATCAAAAGAAGCTGAAGGAATACACAGAGTCACTGCACCAAAAACAAATGGTTGATATTCAACCATTTCAAGAGATAGCATATGATTAAGAATCAATGGTACTGAAGGAAGAAAGCCAAGGTGCACTGAAGTCATTGGCAAATAATAAGGCTCTGAGAATTGATGGAATACAAATTGAAATCTTTCAACAAAGTGATGCAGCAGTGGAGGCACTCACTCATCAATGCCCAGAAATTTGGAAGACAACAACCTGGTCAACTGATTGGAAGAGATCCATCCATATTAGTGCCCAGTACAAAGAGAGGGGAGCCAACAGAATCTGGAAATAATTGAATAATATCCTGAATATCATTTGCAATTAAAATTTTTGTGAAGATAATAATAATAATAATAATACTAAAAATAATAATAAAAATGACTGCAACTGTACATTGACAAGGAACTACCAGAGGTTCAAGTCAGGTCAGACAAGGATGTGGAATGATGAATATCATTGCTGGCTTCAGGTGGACCTTGACTGAAGCAGGGAATGCCAGAAAGATGTTGACTTGTGCTTCATTGGCTATGCAAAGCCTTTCAGTTTTGTGGTTCATGATATAACTATGGAAAACGTTGAGGAGAATGAGTATTCCGGAACACTTCATTGTACTCATGAGGAACCTGTATGTAGATCAAGAGGAAGTTATTCAAACAGGGACACTGAATGGTTTAAAACCAAGGAAGATGTGGGTCAGGATTGCATTCTTTCACCATAATTATTCGGTCTGTACACTGATCAAATAATCTGAGTGGCTGGATTATGTGAAGAAGAACATGGCATCAGGACTGGGTAAGGCTCATTAACAATCTTCGATATGCAGATGACACAGCCTTGCTTGCTGAAAGAAAAGAGGACTTAAAATATTGATGAAGATCAAAGACCACAGGCTTTGGTATGGTTTGCACTTCAATGTTAAGAAAGCATAAATTCTCACCACTGGACCAATAAATAACATCCTGTTAAATGGAGATTATCAGATTTCATTTTGCCTAGATACCTATCAATACTCATGGAAACAGAATTAAGAAATTAAATGACATATTGTATTAAGCAAATCTGCTGCACAAGACCTATTTAAAGTGTCCACAAGCAAAGACACTAGTTTGAAGAATAAAGTATGTCTGACTCAAGCTATGATATTTTCAGTGGCTTCATGTGCATGTGAAAGTTGGACAATGAATTAGGAAGATCCTAGAAGAATCAATGCATTTGAGTTACAGTGTTGGAAAAGAATATTAAAAGTACCATGGACTGCTAGAAGAGCAAACAGAACGCTCCTTAGAAGCCAGGATGGTGAGACTTCATCTGTCATGTTTGGACATATTCTTAGGAGGGACGAGTTCCTGGAGAAGGACATCATGTTTGATAAAGTAGAATGTCACTGAAAAAGAGGGAGACCCTGAAAGAGATAGAATGGCACAGTAGCAGCAATGAACTCAAGCTACAAATGATTATGAAGATGGTGCAGGACCAGGCATTGTTTTGTTCTGTTATTCATAGTGTCACTATGAGTCAGAACCAACTTGATGGTTCCTAACTAACAGCTAAGGTCAGACTCATTGTGGGTCCAGTGGGTCCCTGAACTCATCCAGTAGTGATTCCCCCTGTTCCAGAATACATAATAGAAATAGACATATTCAGCAACTGGCAGAATCCTTACATTGGATCCCTGACATGTGGAATAAGGGATATTATGGAATAAAAAGCCATGTGGAAGCCATTAGATCTTTCTGTACCTAGGAAAAGAGTAAACCAAAAGCAATCCTGCATTCTTGGAGGGATTGCAAAGATCAGTGCTATTTAATTAAGGGCTTTAAGGATACATGAGAGGTGATACACACTACATTCCCATTTAACTCACTTAGTTGGCCTGTACAACAAAGCAGATGGGGATTGGAGAATGTTAATGGATAATTGTAAACTTAACCAAGTGGTGACCCCAATTGCAGCTGCTATTTGAAATGTAGTTTCACTGCTTGAGCAAATTAATACATATTCTGTTGCCTGGTATGCTTTTTTCTCTGTTCCAATTTTGAAGGATCACCAGAAGCAGTTTTCCTTCAGTTGGCAAGGTCAACATTATACCTTCAATGTTATGTCTCAGAATTATATCAACTCTTCAGTGCTTTGTTGCTGGAAACTTCATTGTCTTTCCCTCCACAAGACAACACACTGGTCCATTACATTGATGACATTATCCTGATTGGACCTCGTAGGCAAGAAATATCAATGACTCTAGACTTATTGGTAAAATATCTGCATGCTAGAGCACGGGAAATTAAGATGCCAAAAATTCAGGTCCTTGTACTTCAGTGAAATTTCTAGGAGTTCGGTGATGTGGGATATATTCAGATATTCCTACTAAGGATAAGTTTTCATTCGGTTCCTCACACAACTAAAAAGGAAGCACAACAGCTGGTGGATCTCTTTGAATTTTGGAGACAAAATATCCCTCATTTGAGTTGTGCTACTATGGCCTGTTTCATCAAGTGACTCAAAAAGCTGCTAGTTTTGAGTGAGGGTCAGAACAAGAGAAGGCTCTCCAACAGGTCCAGGCTGCTGTGCAAATTGCTCTGATTCTTGGTCCATAAGATCCAGTGGATCCACTGGTGCTTAAAGTGTCAGAGACAGATAGAGCTGCAGTTTGAAGGGGCATTGGTAGGCCCCTGTTGGAGAATAATGACCCATACCCTTAAGGTTTTGGAATAAAGCTCTGCCATTCTCTGCAGCTACTCCTTTTCCTTTGAGAAACAGCTTTTGACTTGTTACTTAGCCTTAGAAGGATTGAATGCCTAATGATGGGCCACCAAGTTACCATGTGACCTGAGCTACCTATATGAAATGGGTGTTATCTGACCCATGGAGTCATAAAATTGTACACAGCAACACTCCATCATTAAATGGAAGTGGTATATACAATACTGGGCTCAAGAAAGACCTGAGTACACAAGTAAGTTCAATGAGGAAGTGACCCAAATGCCCAAGTTCTCCACTACAGTCACATTATCTTCCCTTATCCAGTCTTCACCTATATCCTCATGGGGAGTTCTTTATGATCAGATGACTGAAGAAGTAAAAATTGTGCTTGATTACAATATGCAGGAACCACTCAAAAGTGGACAGCAACATCATTATAGTACCTTTCTGGGACTTCATTGGAAGACAGTGGTGAAGGAAAATCCTCTCAATGGGTTAGAACTTCAAGTAGTGCACTTGGTTGTTCATTTAGCCTGGAAGGATAAATGGCCAGATGTGCAACTGTATACTGATTCATGGGGTGGGCTGTAGTCAATGGTTTGGCTGGATGCTCAGGGATTGGAAGGAATATGACTGGAAAATTGGTGATAAGGAGGTGTGGGTAAAAGGTAGGTGGACAGACCTCTCTGAACTGGACAAAAATGTGGATATTTGTATCTCATGTGAATGCTCACCAAAGGATTTCCTCAGAAGAAGAGGATATTAACAATCAAGTTCATAGGATGACATGTTCTGTAGAAGTTAATTGTCTTCTTTCCCCAGTCACACCTGCCATTGCCCAATGGGCTCATGGACAAAGTGCTCATGGTGGCAGGGATGGAGCTTATGCATGGACTCAGCAGCATCAACTTCCACTCACCAAGACTGACTTGGCTACAACCATTGTTGAGTGTTCAATCTACCAGCAACAACATTCAGTCTGCAATAAAGGACCATTCCTTGGGAAATCAATCAGCAACCTGGTGGCAGGTTGATTACATCAGACCACTTACTTCATGGTCATTGTTGTTAAGTGTCATTGAGTTTGTTCTGACCCATAGCGACCCTGTATAGGGTTTCTGAGGAACAGCTGGTGAGCTTGAACTGCCAGCCTTGTGGTTCAAATCAACTTTGCAGCCCACCACATTAACCCACAGCACTAAACCAGGGCTCCTTACTTCATGGAGAGGGCATCATTTGTTCTTACTGGAATTGACACTCTGTATATGGATTTTCCTTCCCTAGACGCAATACTTTTGCCAATGCTATTTCTCAGAATGCCATATCCATCATCATGATATCTCACACAACATCACCTCAGATCAACAAATTCACTTCACAGCAAATGAAGTATGACAGTGTGCCCATGCTCATGGAATTCACTGCTTTTACCATGTTCCACATCATCCTGAAGCAGCTGGTTCGATCAAATGATGGAATGGCCTTCTAAAGATGAAATTACGAGACAACTAGGTGGCAATACCTCCTAGAGTTGAGACAATATTCTAAACACATGCTCTCAACAAACATCTAATATATGATGTTTCTCGAATAACCAGGATTCTTGGGTCCAGGAACCAAGGGGTGAAAGTGGGAGTGGCACCATTAACTATTACTCTGAGTGATGCACGTGCAAAAATTTTGATTACTGTCTTCTCATCCCTATGCTCTTCAGGTCTGGACATTTTAGTTCCAAAGGGAGGAATATTCCCACCTGGATGCACAACATAGTTTCCATTGAACTGGAAGTTAGTATCACCTGGCTGCTTAAGGCTCCACATGCTTCTGGGTCAACAGTCCAAGAGGGGAGTTACTATATTGTGTGGTGTGACTGATCCTGATTACCATGGGAAATCAGATTGACATTTCATAATGGAGGTAAAGAAGACTATGAATGGAATCCAGGAGATTCCTTAGGGTATCTCTTAGTATTACCATGTGCTGTGATAAAGTCAATGATAAACTACAGCAACTCAATTCCAGTATGACTAATGATGGCCCAGATCCTTGAGGAATGAAGGTTTGGGCCACCACACGAGGTAAAGAGTGACAACCAGCTAAGGTGCATGCTATGTGCAAAAGGAACACAGAATGGGGGGTAGAAGAAGGTAGTTCTAAGTATCAGCTGTGGCCAGGTGACCAGTTTCAGAAACAAGGGCAGCAATTGTTATGAGTATTTTCTTCTTGTATATTTGCATCATATATTTTTGTTGACTATAAAATATAGGACTCCTGGTGTTGGTACCGTGGGATCAGCAATGGACTGCAGTTTAAACCCACTGGCTGTTTCTCAGAAATTCTATATAGGGTCACTATGAGTCAGAACTGACTTGATGGCAACAACAACAGCAACATAAAATATAAGATGCAAATGGGATTAGTGTGTTTCCTGTTGTATATGTGTTAGTTGTATTATGTTAGGTGCAAGTGTGACTTTATCATTGTCTTTATTTAGCGATTATGTATGGCTTAAGGAAATATGTACAGTTAACATGGGAGTGGATTGTTATAGTTACAGTTTCGTGTCAACTTCACCAGGCCAGAATTCTCAGTGGTTTGGTAGTTAAGACAAAGTAACCCCATGATGATATCTGCTATGAGCAACCAATCAGTTTAAAGGAAATTTACTTAGAAGTTTGGTCTGCTTCCAATATATTGAACACTCGGGCAAAGCTTACTTACTTTCTATTGGGTCTAGGTCCAGCATCTGTCTCATCATCCTACCTCTGATCCTTTGGAATTGAGTCAGTGACCTGCTCTATTGCCTGCTGATCCTGGGAGCCATCAGAATCCTCCTTCTTACCTGCCTGACCTGCCTGCTTGCTATCTAGCTGTCAACCTTGGTTCATCTGTCCTACTGCTATGAGAGTCAGAAACCTCCAACCTGATATCTGACACATGGACTTGGGACGTGTCCACCTCCACAACTCTGTGTGCCATTTCCTTGATATGTTGTTGTTGATAAGTGCTGTCAAGTGGGTTCTGACTCAAAGCAACCATACATAGGGTTTCTGAGGAGCAACTGGTGAGTATGAACTGCTGACCTTGTGACTAAAACTGACCTGTGGTCCAATGCTTATCCTATGTCACACCAGGACTTGATGCAAACCTCTCTTTATATATACATGCAAAAACTTCACTGGTTTTGCTTCTCTAGAAAGCCCAGAGAAAAGACACTCTGTGAATATGGTTTTCAAGCACTTTCACACCCCTTCTACCCTAATACTATGTTGTTGTTGTTAGGTGCTCCTGTGTCAGCTCTGACTCATGACCCTAAGTACAACAGAACAAAACACTGCCTGGTACTGTCCTATCCGCACAATCATTGCTGCTAGGTTTGAGCCCATTATTGCAGCCACTGTGCCAATCTATCTTCCTCTTCCCTGATGATTCTCTACTTTACCAAACATGACATCCTTCTCTAGAGACTGATCCCTCCTGATAACATGTCCCAGGTATGTGAGACAAAGTTTGCTGTCCTAGCTTTTCAGGGGCATTCTCGGTATACTTGTTCCAAGACAGATTTGTTCATTCTTCTGGCAGTCCATGGCATAGTGAATATTCCTCACCGTAATTCGAAAGAATCCATTCTTACTTGGTCTTCCTTATTCATGTGGTCAGCTTTTGCATACATATGAGGCTATTAAAAATACCATGACTTGGGTCAGCCACACCTTAGTCCTCAAGTGACAAGTTTGCTTTTCAACACTTTAAAGAGATCTTTTGTATCAGCTTCGTCCAATGCAACACATGGTTTGATTTCCCGACTCCTGCTTCCATGGATATTGATTGTAGATAAAAGTAAAAGTTCAATTTTTTTTTGGGTCCTATTTATCATGATTTTTCTTATTGGTGCAGTTGTGAGGATTTTTGTTTTCTTTATGTTGAGGTGTTATTCATACTGAAGTCTGTAGTTTGGATCTTTTAAGCCTCTGCACTTTCAGTAAGCAGATTGTGTTATGTGAAAATCATGCTGTGGGTGATGCTGAGTTCTTCTTTAGGTAGTCCAGCTTCTCTTAATATTTGCTCAGCTCAAAGATTGTATAAGTATGGGAAAAGGACATAACCCTGCCCTAATAGTTGAATAGAAACACCAATACAGGAAGTCAGGAAGAAATGAGAGGTGAGAAAAGAGCTTTCTAAGTATAATGAGCCTGTGCTTTAGATGGCTCAGGAAGTACTAAGGAAGTCCAACAAATCCAGTAAATACAGCAAACCCAATAACAATATTGCTGTGAACTAAAAGCTAAAACAGGGCTGTAGATGGATAAAAATATAGATAAGCAAATTGTATGGCATTTTCCCCTCAAAAGTTAATGTGCATCTCAATCACATAGTATATTATTAAGAATTTGGATTCAAAGGCAACACTAAATCTTAGGTGGAATCCAGGAAAAATATTATTTGACAAGCGTCCTAAAATGACTTTAACATAGGTAGTCTTTAGTTCTAATTTATGAAATTCTTTGATTTCACTGTGCTTCTCAAACTGGATATGTATATAAATCATCTAGGGATCATGTTAAAAACAAATTCCAATTCGGAACAAGTGGGTGAAGCCTGAGATTATGCAATTCTTACAAACTCTCAGGTGATGCCTGGGCTGCTGGATTGTGGCACACACTTTCAATATCAAGTAGCTAATATACGGATTCCTGGTGCAGTGCTGTGGGTTAATGCACTGGAGTGCAAAGTCGGTTTGAACTGTAAGGTGGGCAGTTCAAGCTCACCAGCCACTACTTGGAAACCCTATACAGGGTTGTTATGGGTTGGAATAGACTCGACGACACTTAACAACAACAACAGCTAATATACTGATGTTTAATCCAATCATGTTTGTATTGTTAAGTACAGGAAGATTTAGTGGTTAATTTTGTGTCAGGTTGACTAGGCTTGGGTAACCATTTGGTTGGTTAAATGCCACTTTAGATGCTGCTTGTTGTACAAGGGAGTTTCAACAAAAATAGAACTGAAAACTAATATAAATTTTTCACAGAGTGATTGAAGTCCTCTCCTATTTGAACATTTATAATTAGTTAACTTTAAGTAGATAATCCTCTAAAATGTTGGTAGGTGTCATCCAATCAGTTGAAGTCTTAGTGGAAAAAACTGAGATTTTCCAAAGGGTAAGGAATTCTGGCCTCAAGACTAACAGCCAGAATTTCTAGTCAGGAATTCTGCCCAACACTAACAGCCAGAATGTAGCCTAATGAAATCAATACTGCCAGAGTTTCCAGCCTGTTGCCTGACCCACAGAGTTTGAACTTGCCGGCCCCACAGTGGGTGAATCAGTTCCTTATATCCCTCTCTGTCTGTCTCTGGGTCATTGGTTTGGTTTCTCTGGAGATTTGTGGCAATTTAATAAGTCAATCAAAATATATTTGTCTATTATGAAACATTTCATTGGACTTAACTGTGTATCTGATGAAAAAAGAAGATAATGAATGAAATATTAATTGTATTTTTTGTTGCTTTTTCCTTTAGTGACAATGCATTGCACTATAATGAGCATTTTTTTTTTTTAATTTGAGTTCTGATCCTCACTCTGACACCAACTGTGTGACACCAGTAAGAAATAAGACAATATAATGACAATATTTTTTAAAATGATAATATATAAGCTTTCCAATATACTGACAGGGCCACAAGTAACAACAATGCATCAGTACTAGCTGGTCACTAAGGACTATGTTATATTTGCAAGAATGCTTTAGGTTAACCTCCTTCTCTGTAGTCATAGAATAATATCAGAGTGCAACTAAAGAAAAAGTATGTTATTCCAATTTATTAAAACTATGTCAATTTTTATTGTTAGTTGTTGTTAAATGCCGTCAAGTTGATTCGGATCCATAGCGAACCTGCATAGGTTTTCCAAGGAGAAGCTGGTGAGCTTGAATCACTGACCTTGCAGTTCAAACGACTTTGCAGTCTGATACATTAGCCCACAGCACCACACCAAGACTCCATTATTAGTAGTAATGTAACCCAAATAAGACTCTTTTCCACATGTGGAATCACATTCAGAGGCAATCAGTCCAGCATTCAAAATAGTGGAGAAACAAATTTAGTCATTTACATCTCTTGAAAATGCGAAAACAAACAAACCCTATGTCCATGATGCTCAGTAAATGTCCTTCAAATAAATCCTTGTTTCTTATATCCTTTACTTTTAGATTTCCCAAATACCCCCAGATACCCAAGACAGACATATCCTAACCTACCGCCATGAACAACTCTCACACAAAGACAATCGATTGGATTAACTGTTTGAACTCTTTCCCCGATGCTTTCTGTCTCAGCTTTTTGTTATGTAGGTTAAATTTGCTTCTCTTGTTGCCATTAATCATGGATTCCCTCCTTTATCTGCATTCTGTACAGCAATTGAGTGCGGAAATCAAAAAACTAATTCAGAAAGCAAGAATTCTTCCTCCTTAGAAGTGGAGATCAGGGATGAACAAGAGCAATAATATAAATCGCTGGTTTAATTTCTTTTGTTTTTGTTATGATGATCTTGAGTGCTGTCAAGTCGGTTCCGACCCATAGCGACCCTATATAGGGTTTCTGAGGAGGGGCTGGTGAGTTTGAACCACTGACCTTGAAGTTCAAAACAACCTTACAGTCTAGCGCATTAACCAACTGTGCCATACCAGGACTCCAATTATTGTTATGTTGTTATTGTTAAGTACCATGGAGTCGGTTCTGACTCAAATTGACCCTGCACAGGGTTTCTGAGGCTGTAAATTTTTATGGGAGCAGAAAGCCTCGTCTTTCTCCCACAGAACGTGTATTTCTAACTTCCGGTAGTTTCTAACTTCTGACCTTGAGGTTAGCAGCCCAATTCATAACCACTATGCTACCAGAGCGCCTTCCAATTATTGTTATTTGTTGTTGTTGTTGTTAAGTGCCTTGGAGTTGATTCCAACCCATAGCGACCCTATATAGGGTTTCCAAGGAGCAGCTGGTGAGCTTGAACCACTGACCTTGTGGTTCAAATCAACTTTGCAGTCTAGCGCATTAACCCACAGAGCCACACCAGGACTCTAATTATTGTTATAGTAACAAGTTATTTGTCATATAACTAGCATGTGACCTTGACACACTGTTTGGAAGCTGGTATTCTATATTCCTTTTTTATATGTAATCTTTTATACTGTAAGACAGTATGAGAAAACCCAATGTAAGTAGTTTTGTATTTCCAACAAGGGGATGCTACATGGTTTAAATTAGTAAAGGTGTGAGCCAGGGTTCTACTTTTTAAATATGAATGCTGAGCAAATAATCTGAGAAGCTGGGCTATATGAAGAAGAACATGGCATCAGGCTTGGAGAAACTCATTAACAACCTACTATGTGACACTCTAGGATAAGCACTGGACTGCTAGTCACAAGACAGTAGTTCAAATGCACTGGCCACTCCTCAGAAACCCTATACAGGGTCGCTATGAGTCACAACCAACTTGACAACACTTAACAACAACAACAACAATATAAAGATAGCACAACCTTGCTTGCTGAAAGCTAAGAAGACTTAAAGCACTTATTAATAAATGGATTCAGTATGGATTACACCTTAACATAAAGAAGACAAAAATCCTCACAAATAGACCAATAAGCAACATCATGACATGTGAAGAAAATATTGAAGTTGACAAGATTGTCATTTTACTTGGATCTGCAATCAACACCAATGGAAGTAGTAGTCAGGAAATCAAATAATATATTGCACAGGGCAAATTTGCCGAATAAGACCTCTTTAAAGTGTTAAACAGCAAAGACGTCACTTTGAGGACTAAAATATGTATGACACAAGCCATGGTATTTTCAATAGTCTCATATGCATGAGAAAGCTAGACAAAGGATAAGGAAGACTGAAGAAGAACTGATGCCTTTGAATTATGACGACAGTGAAGAATGTTGAATACACCACGGATTGCCAGAAGAATAAACAAAATCTGTGCTGAAGTGTTAAAGAGCAAAGACATCAGTTTAAGGACTAAGCTGTGCCTGACTCAAGCCATAATATTTCAATCACTTAATATGCAAGTGACAGGTCATGTGTTCCAACTACTTCCTTTTTGTTTCCAAGTGTCACATTTCAATCATCAGTATTTATCAAAGTATTTTGACAGCATATTTGATCAATTTCATACTGAATAAGTTGATAGAATTCTTCAGTTTCATCATAGCTGTCTTTAGTGGTTGTTGGGTAAATTTGAATAATCATGTTATTAACTACTGTTCTTCCTTGTAAGCATATGGATGCAATCCTATCACATACAGCATTTTACTTTAAGATAGATCTTGAAATGCTCTTTTTGAAGAATGGGATACCATTTCTCTTCAGTTTGCCATTTCCAACATAGTAAACCATATGATTGTCAGATTCTTAATGGCCCTGTAACATCATGAATGCCTAGGATCTTGATCTTTATACATTCCGTTTTACTTTTGATGACTTCCAGTTTTTTCCATGTTTACATTATTAATGGACATTTATAGCTATTTGTTCATTTTGAGTTGTGCTTCATCTGCAAGTGAAGGTCCCTAAGTTTTTACTCTATTCACAACAGTAAGGTCAACTCTACTTTGAGGAAAAGAGAAAGACCCCCAATGAGATGGCTTAGCACAGTGGCAGCAACAATGGGCTCAAATGTAGCAATTATTGTGAGGTTGGCGAAGGACCGGGCAGTGTTTAGTTCTGCTGTGCATAGTGTTGCTATGAGTCAGAACTGACTCGATGGCACCTAACAACAACAGCCATTGCTTTGAGGAGACAGCTCTTTCCCAGTTTTATTTTTAATGCCTTCCAACCTGAGGAACTGTATCAGACAGAAGTGCACTGCTATTCATAAGATTTTCATTGTCTAACCATTCAAAAGTGGTCTGCTGCTCCTTCTACCAACGCTACCTTAGTCTGGAAGCTCAGCTGAAACCTATCCACCATGGGTATGCTGCTGGTATCTACAATATGGGGGCATAGATTCCAGCATTCCAGCAACATACAAACCACTGCAGTACGACAAACTGACAGACAAGTGGTGGATGGTTTAATATACAAACACATAAACCAGAAATAATTTAAACATTTACTTAAAATTTCATAGACTTAATCAATCTATAAACTATCCAGTTTAATCAGTGATATAGGCCCCCTTAATGAAAGATGCAAAAACTGTCCAACAAACACACAAGGAAGTTACTAAAAATTGACTATTTAAAATTCCAGCCCATTTTAAAGACTAGATTTCCATGTGAGTATTTGGTGTGAAAGTATAGTTGGCCACACAATTACTTGTGTAGACTTTTAGTACAAAGCCTGTTTTAAAATGCTTAGAGACAAGTATACTGAGCACATTTCCAATAATTCCAGTAAAGTGGAAAATCTAATAGTCTAATGACTCGCTCTTAATTAAGAAAAAGCCAGTGCTTAACAATCATACTTAACCAAAATGATTTTGATTTTGGGATCATTGGCAAGATTGCAGAGGCATTTTGATTCTAAAGTGGGTTTTCATTAATCTGAAAGTAAAATTCTTTACTTAAGAATTCTGATTCGATTCAGTTTTTGGAATCATAATTTTTGAGAAGTTTAATTGCATGTTGACTTAGATATTGTGTCTACATTCAGAGTAGGATCTACTGGCTACGCAGGCAGTTTTGATCTGGGATTAATCTAGATTTCCTGGATGTAATTCCCATAAGAACAGATGAATGTGTACATTCATTTGACAGACACAATAACTGTTTTCTAAGAGACACTCACAGGGAAACTAATGTGAAACATGAGAAATCTGGCAGACAAAGGTGGTTGATGTAGAATCCTCCCCAGGCTACTGTGAGAGCTGTGCTTTTGAATCAGACTTTTAACCCTCCCACTTCAGCTTTACTGCTTCTGCTTCTTCCAGAGCAGTCATAATTCCCACCCTGGGGAAATGGAGTCTTTTAAAGCAAGCCCTGTTGTACCAAAAATCGA
>NW_006408583.1:4366702-4369563 GCF_000296735.1 Chrysochloris asiatica
TCAGTTGAGCTTCTGGAAGAAGGCAGAGTAGGAAGGAGGGATAGACTACTTCTGAATATTTCGTCACTGAAAACCTTATGAAGAGCAGGGGAGCACTGTCAGCACCAGAATATTGAATACTGAAACACGAGGATGAACACCAGAATATTGTCAGATATAGAGCAGGAAGATGAGTCTCTCAGGTTGGAAGACACTCAAAGGGCGATTGGGGAAGAGTTACCGCCTCAAAGTAGAGTTGACTGTGATGATGGGAAAGGAGTAAAGCCCTCAGGACCTTTATTTCCTGATGTGACACAACTAAAATGAAGAGAAATAGTTGTAAACATTCATTAATAATCAGAATACGGAATGTAAGAAGTATGAATCTAGAAAAATTGGAAATTGTAAAAAATGAAACACATAAATATCAATATTCCAATCATTAGTGAGCTGAAATGGACTGGTATTGGCCATTCTTAATTTCACAATCATATGGTTTACAAAGCCGGTAATGTCAAATTGAAGGGGAATGACATTCATCATTAAAAAGAACATACCAAGATCTGTCTTGAAGTACAACCTGCTTGTGATAAAATAATATCCATACACCTAGAGGGATGACCAGTTAATATCACTATTATTCAAATTTATGCACCAACCACTAAAGCCAGTGATGACGAAATTGAAAAATTGTACCACTTATTCAGTCTGAATTCAACAAAACATGCAATCAAAATGCATTGTTAAATACCGGTGATTGTAATACAAAGGTTGGAAACATACAGGAAGGATCAGTAGTTGGGAAATAGGACTTCAATAATAGAAATAATGGTGGAGATTGCATGATAGAAGTTTGAAAGACATAAGATTTCTTCATTGCAAATACCTTTTTAAAAATCATGTAAAAGACAGCTAGACACATGGACCTCACCAGATGAAATACATAGAAATCAAATTGACTACATCTATAGTAAGAGATGGTGGAAAAGCTCCATATTATCAACTAAACCAAGGGCAGGGCATATTGTAGAATAGACCATCAGTTGCTCAAGTTCAGGCTGAGCCTGAAGAAAATTAAAACAAGTCCATGAGAGCCAAAATACGACCTTGAACATATCACCTCTGAATTTAGAGATCACCTGAAGAACAGATTTGATGCATTAGACATTAATAACTGAAGACCAGAGGAGTGTGGGATGACATCAAGAACATCATAGAGAAAGAATGCAAAAGGTCATTAATAAGACAAGAAAAAAGGAAAATACCAAAATAAATGTCAGACGAGACTCTGGAACTTGCTCACCAGTGAAGAGATGCTAAAGCAAATGGAAGAAAGGAGGAGGTAAAAGAGCTGAACAGAAAATTTCAAAAGGCAGGTTGAGAAGACAAAGTCAAATATAATGAAATGTGCAAAGACCTGGAGTTAGAAAACCAAAAGGGAAGAACATGCTCAACATTTCTCAAGCTGAGAAAAAGGAAGAAAAAATTCAAGCCTGGACTTGCACTACTGAATGATTCAATGGGCAAAATATTGAATGATGCAGAAAGCATCAAAATGATGGAAGGAATATACAATCACTCTACCAAAAAGAAATGGTTGATGTTCAACTATTTCAAGAGGTAGCATATGATCAAGAGCCAATGATACTGAAGGAAGAAGTCCAAAGTGCATTGAAGGTATTGACAAAGAACAAGGCACCAGCTATTGATGGAATACAAACAGAAATCTTTCAACAAACTGATGTTGCACTGGAAGCACTCTCTCATCTATGCCAAGAAATTCAGAAGACAACTACCTGGCCAACTGATTGGAAAATACCCATTTTTGTGTCCATTCCAAAAAGAGGTGGCCCAACAGAATGTGGAAATCAACAAACAATGACATTAATATAACATGAAAGTAAAATTTTTACTAAAGATAGTACAAAAATGACTGCAACCATACATTGACAGAGAACTTCCAGGTTCAAGCCAGATTCAGAAGCTGATGTGGACAAGGGAGATCATTGCTCACATAGGATAGATTTTGGCTGAAAGCAGAGGATACCAGAAAGATGTTTTCCTGACTACTCAAAGGCTTTGACTGAGTGGATCATGACAAGCTATGGCCAACATTATGGAGAATGAGTATTCTGGAACACTTAATTGTGCTCATGAGGAACCTGTACATAAACCAAGAGGCAGGTGTTCGAACAAAGCAAGGGAACACTGAATGGTTTAAAATTAGGAAAGGTGTTCACCAGGGTTGTATTCTTTTCCCATACTTATTCAATCTGTACGCTGAGCAAGTAATATGAGAAACTGGATTATATGAAGAAAAATGAGGTATCAGGATTGGAGGAAGACTCATTGACAACCTGTGATATGCAGATGACACAACCTTGCCTGTTGAAAGTGAAGAGGAACTTAAAATACAAAATTCTTACTAATGAAGATCAAAGACCATAGCCTTCCATATGGGTTGCATCTCAATGCAAAGAAATACAAAAATTCCCATCATGGGACCAATAAACAATATCCATATAAATGGAGAAGAAATTGAAGTTGTCCAAGTTTCATTTTGCTTGGATCAACTTTTAACACTCATGGAAACAGCAGTCAAGAAATCAAACAATATATTGCATTAGGCAAATCTTCTGCACAGGACCTCTCACAGTGTTCAAAAGCAAAGATGTAAATTTGAAGAGTAAGGTACTCCTGACTCAAGCCATGGTATTACCGATAACCTTATATCGCCCATGGGAGTAAAGCCTGCGGGATCTTCATTTGCTGATGGGGCACAACTCAAAATGAAGTTGTAAACATCCATTAATAATTGGAACATGGAATGTACGAAGTATGAATCTAGGAAAATTAGAAAATGTCAAAAATGAAACTGAATT
>NW_006408583.1:4374286-4377775 GCF_000296735.1 Chrysochloris asiatica
GGAAGACAAGTTAATACCACTATTATTCAAATTTATGCACCAACCACTAAAGCCAGTGAGGATGAAATAGAAGAATTCTACCAACTTCTTCATTCTGAAATTGATCAAACATGCAATCAAGATGTATTGATCATTGGTGGTGATTGGAATGCAAAGGTTGGGAGCAAAGAGGAAGGATCAGTGGTTGGAAAATACGGCCTTGGTGATAGAAATGATGCTGTAGATCACATGACAAAATTCTGCATAATCAATGATTTGTTCATTTCAAATAACTTCTTTAGACAACATAAGAGACAACTATACAATGGACCCCGCCAGATGGAATACATAGAAATCAAATTGAGTACATCTATAGATGATGGAAAAGCTCCAGATAATCAGTTAAAACAAGACCAGGGGCAGACTGTGGAACAGATCATCAATTACTCATATGCAAATTCAAACTGAAGCTGAAGAATATGAAAATAAGTCCATGAGAGCCAAAATATGACCTTGAATATATCCCACCTGAATTTAGAGATCGTCTGAAGAACTCATTTGATACATTAAACACTAAAGAACAAAGACAAGAAGACTTGTGGGATGGCATCAAGAACATCATACAGGAAGAAAGTAAAACGTCATTAAGAAGACAAGAAAGAAGGAAAAGGTCAAAATGGATGTCAGAAGAGACATTGAAACTTGCTCTCCAAAATAGACTTGCTAAAGCAAATGTAAGAAATGAGGAGGTACAAGAGCTGAACAGAAAATTGCAAAGGTCAGCTCGAGAAGATAAAGCCAAATATTACAACAAAATGTGCAAAGATGTGGAATCAGAAAACCAGAAAGGAAGAACATGCTCAGCATTTCTCAAGCTGGGGGAACTGAAGAAAAAATTCAAGCCTCAACTTTCATTACTGAAGGGTTGTCTGGGCAAATTATTGAATATGCAGAAAGCATCAATAGAAGATGGAAGGAATAAGCTATAGTCACTGTACCAATAGGAAATGATTGATGTTTAACCACTTTAAGAGGTAGCATATGATCAAGAGCCAGTGATGCTGAAGGAAGAAGTCCAAGGTGCATTGAAGGAATTGGCAAAGAACAAGGCACCAGGAATTGATGGAATACAAAGTGAAATCTTTCAAGAAAGTGAGGTGGCACTGGATGCACTCACTCATCTATGTTAAGAAATTTGGAAGACAACTATTTGGAAGACTGATAGGAAGAGATTCATATTTGTGCACATTCTAAAAAGAGGTGACCCAAGATAATGCAGACATCATCGGGCAATATCTTTGATATCCCATGCAAGTAAAGTTTTACTAAAAGTAATACAGAAATGGCTACAAGCATACATTGACAGAGAACTTCCAGAGGTTCAAGCCAGATTCAGAAGAGGCTGTGGAATGAGGGATATCGTTGCTGATGTCTGAAGGATCTTGGCTGAAAGTAGAGAATATCAGAAAGATATTTACCTGTGCTTTATTGACTATGCAAAGGCTTTTGATTGTGTGGATCATAACAAGCTATGGACACCACTGCAAAGTATGAGTATTCTGGAACACTTAATTGTGCTCATGAGGAATCTGTAAATGGACCAAGAGGCACTTGTTAGAACAGAACATGGGAACACTGAATGGTTTAAAATTAAGAAAGGTGTACAACAAAGTTTTATTCTTTCACCATACTTATTCAACCTGTATGCTGAGCAAATAATCCAAGAAGCTGGGTTAAATGAAGAAATATGTGACATTAGGATTGGAGGAAAACTCATTAACAACCTGCCATATGCAGATGCTACAACCTTGCTTGCTGAAAGAGAAGAAGACTTAAAATATTTACTGATGAAGATCAAAGAGCACAGCCTTCAGTATGGATTATATCTCAACATAAAGAAAACAAACATCCTCACCATTAGACCAATAAACAACATTCTTATCAATGGAGAAAAGGTTGAAGTAGTCAAGGACTTCATTCTTCTTAGATCAACTATCAACACTCATGGAAGCAGCAGTCAAGAAATCAAACAACGTATTGTGTTAGGCAAATCTGCTGCACAAGATCTTTTTAAAGTGTTGAAGAGCAAAGATGTCAGCTTGAAGACTAAGGTGCGACTGACCCAAGCCATGGTATTTTCAATAACTTCATATGCATGTGAAAGCTGGACATTGAGTAAGGAAGACCATAGAAGAATTGATGCTTTTGAGTTATGGTGTTGGAGGAAAATATTGAAAGTGCTGTGGGCTGCCAAAAGAACCAACAGATCTATGTTAGAAGAAGTTTAGCCAGAGTGCTCCTTGGAGGCCAAGATGGCCAAACTTCATCTCTGATACTTCGGAATATTGTCAGGAGAGATCAGTTGCTGGAGAAGGATATCATGTTTGATAATGTGGAGGGGCAGAGAAAAAGAGGAAGACCCCCAGTGAGATGGATTGGCAAAGTGGCGGCATCAATGGGCTCAAGCATGGCTACAATTGTGAGATTAGCCCAGGATTGGGCAGTGTTTCGTTTTGCTGTGCATAAGGTCAATATGAGTCAGTACCGACTCGATGGCACCTAACAACAACAACAACAATGTAAATTTGAGTAATGGTAGTATTAACTAGATGTTGAAAAGCACACACACACACATATATATTTGTCTTCAGCTTTTCAGCTTGAGAAATGTTAAGTATGTTCTTCCCTTTTGGTTTTCTGACTACAGGTTTTGCGCATTTCATTAGAATACTTTTACTTTGTCTTCTCATGCTGCCTTTTGAGATACTCTGGTCAGCTGTTTTATTTCCTTATTTCTTTAGCTTCTCTACATTTAAGGGCAGGTTTCAGAGTCTCTTCTGACATCCATTTTTGTGTTTTCTTTCTTTCCTGTCTTTTTAATGTTCTTGATGTCATCCCACCACTCTTCTGGTCTAATTAATGTATAAATGCCCCCAAACTGTTCCTGAGATTTTTCCAAATTCAGGTGGGATGTCCTCAAGGTCATATTTTGACACTCATGGACTTGTTTTCATTTTTTTTTAGCTTTAGCCTGAACTTACTTATGAGCGATTGATGGTCTATTCCACAGTTGCCCCCGGCCTTGTTTTGGCTGATAATATTGAGCTTTTCCACTGTATTTTCCCACAGATGTAATCAATTTAATTCCTGTGTATTCTATCTGGCGGGGTCCTTTTATGTTGTTTACAAAAAGTATTTGCTATGAATTTGTCCTTGGTCTTGCAAAATTCTATCATGTGATTTCTAGCATCATTTTTATCACCAAGGCCATATTTTCTAACTGCTGATCTTTCCTCTGTTGCCAGCGTTCATATTCCAAACAACAGTAAATATCAATGCAAATTGATTGCTTGTTTGATCACTTTCAGCCACAAGAAATGAATGGTGGTGGTGGTGTGCTGTGGAGTCAGTTCCGACTCATAGCGACCCTGTACAGGGTTTCCAAGGCTGTAAATCTTTAAGGGAGCAGAAAGCCTCATCTTTCTCCTGTGGAACAGCTGGTAGTTTCGA
>NW_006408583.1:4377875-4384101 GCF_000296735.1 Chrysochloris asiatica
AGCGTGTTTTTCCTTTTTGGTTTTCTGACTCCAGATCTTTGCACATTTCGTTGTAATATTTGACTTTGTCTTCTTGAGCTGACCTTTGAAATTTTCTGTTAAGCTCTTGGACCTCCTCATTTTTCTATTGGCTTTAGCATCTCTATGCTGGAGAGCAAGTTTCATTGTCTCTTCTGACATCCATTCTGATCTTTTCCTTCTTTCTTGTCTTCTTAATGACTTTTTGCTTTCTTCCTGTATGATGTTCTTGATATCATCCCACAACTCTTCTGTCTTCAGTCTTTAGTGTTCAGTGTATCAAATCTGTTCTTCAGATGATCTCTAAATTCAGAAGGGATATATTCAAGGTCATATTTTGGCTCTTGTGGACTTGTTTTTATTTTCTTCAGCTTCAGTTTGAATTTGCATATGAGCAAATGATGGTCTGTTCCACAATCTGCCCCTGGCATTGTTTTGACTGAGGTTATGTAGTTTTCCATAGTCTCTTTCCACATATAACAGAGATGATTAAGAGAGTTACTAGGACAGTTAGCAGTACTGGAACAAGGATACAAATCTCATTCTTAGCTTTAGTCTCTTAATATAGTGTGTTCCCATGGTAAACCCTCTAGTGACCATTTTGTGTATGACAACTCCACCGCCTTAATCAAAGTTAATTGTGTCGGAGTAGAATTGATCCCTTAGTTCAAGCAGAGGACGGTTTCTGGAAATTTGGAATTGAGGTTAAGAGAGAGAGAATTTTTTTTTTCTTTCTTTATAACGTTTATTGGTGGGGCAAGAAGTTTAAAGGCAAGAAGTGACTGGCTTACAAACTTTTAAGAGAGAACCTAGGTCCAGATGGGGTGGGGGAAGGTAGACTCCCCACTGAATGGTTTCCAATCTGTTGGGATGGGGCTAATGAAAAGGGATAGGGATAAGACTTTTGCGGTACAATAGTGAGTAATGTCCATCAGGACTAACTGTGAGGATCAGAAATATAAAGGTAGATGTTTTTTAACAAAAGGAGGGAAGTGATTGATTTTGCAGCCCAGGAATGGAGGTCCTTGGGACCATCAAGTGAGAAGAACAGAGTGTGGTACCCTATCCAGAGAAGCAGTGATGCCAGAAATGGAGACAGAGGCAATGACGTGAACAGATGGAGTGGCTGGGGACACTGGACTCAGGGAAAGAGAGGGGCTGTGTGCTAACAGTCAGGGTGAAGGCCTGTGAGGTGTACCCTTTGGTTATTTGATGATGCATGGAGGGCATTGTAATCATTTCAACGAAACAAAATACAATAGGATAAATGTAAAACTGATGTTCTCCCCTGTAAATCCACACAATTCACAATAAAAACTTTAAAAAAATAGTTTAATTGTATTTGTGAAATATAAACTCAGAACTTAAAGTTGGGGAACTTTTCACAAAAAAGGAAAGCTGACTTAGAATTATGCTAGCTGTTATAAGAGACAAGCCCCCAACTCTGAATATCTTAACAAAACAGAATAACTAAAATGAATAGAATTTGATATTCACATCAAGTCCCTGGAGCAGTCATTCAGAGCCCAACTCTTTATACAGTGGCTCGCACACTTTTCCAAAGTCTCAGCCTTCTTTATTCAGCCAGCACAAGAGAAGAGAGAGTACAAAATTGCACAGAAGATTCTAATGGGTCAGACTTTGATGTGTCGGGTATAATTGAGGCACATTGTTGCATATAATGCTAAGGATGACTGGCAAATGTAGTCTAGATGTTTCCTAGAAGAAAGGTAAATGAGTTAGCTAAACAGCCAACTAATGTTAGCCATATTGGAAAACCAGTCAGCAGAGAGCAAGAAGAAAGACCAGATGGACTGGGAGGAGGAGAGATGAAATGGAGACAAAGTCTTTGATGGCTTTTCAGGTTCTGGTGTTAATCCCCCCCCCCCCCCAAGAGGTCCTGTTGTTGCTGTTGTTAAGGGCCATTGAGTCAGTTCTGACTCATAGCAACCTTATGTACAACAACAGTATAAAGTGCTGCCCTGTCCTACACCATCTTCACAATTGTTCTGTTTCAGCCCATTGTCGCTGCCAGTATGTCAGTCCATATTCCCGGGTGTTTTCCACTTTTTTGATAATCCTCCACTTTTCCAAGTACGATGTCCTTGTCCAGGAACTGGTCCTTCCTAACAATGTATCCAAAGTATGAGAGACAACATTTCACCATCCACACTTCTAGGGAGCATTTTTGTTGTACTTCTACCAAGAAATATTTATTTGTTCTTCATGAAGTCCATGGTACTTTCACTATTCTTTGCCAGTACCATAATTCAAATGCATCTATTCTTCTATAGTCTTCCTTATTCATTGTTTATCATTCACCTGCATATGAGGCAACTGAAAATATCATGGGCTGAGTCAAGCTCACCATAATTTTCAAAGTGATATATGTATTTGCTCAACACTTTAACGAGGTCTTTTGCATCAAATATGCCTAATGCAATATGTCGTTTGATTTCTTGATTCCCGCTTGCATGAACGTTGGTTGTGGATCCAAGCAAAATGAAATCTTTAAATACTTCAATCTTTCCTCTCTTATCATGATGCTATTTATTGGTCCAATTGTCAGGATTTTTGTTTTCTTTACCTTAAGGCGCCATCAATACTGAAGTCTTTGATCTTCACTAATAAGTACTTCAAGTCTCTTGACTTCTAGCAAGCAAAGTTGTGTCATCTACATATCACAGGTTGCTAATGAGTCTTCCTCTAGTTCTGATGACATGTTCTTCTCCATACAATCCAGTTTCTCCAGTTATCTGCTCAGCATTCAGATTAAGTAAGAATGGTGAAAGAATATAATCTTTCCTGAATTTAAACCATTCAGCATCCCCTTGATCTGCCTCTTGGTCTGTGTACAGGTTCCCAAGAGCAAAATTAAGTGTTCTGCAATACCCATGCATTGCACTGTTGTCTATAGTTCGTTATTATTCACACAGGCAAATGCTTTAGCGTAGTCAATGAAGAACAGCCAAGATTCATATGTGTCAGCAGTGATACCCCTCATTCCATGTCCTCTTCTAAATCCAGCTTGAATTCCCAGCATTCCCTGTTGGTGTGCTGCTGCAACCATTTTTGAATTACCGTCAATAAAATTTTACTTTCATGTGCTATTAATGATACTATTCAATGATTTCCACATTATATTAGGTGACCTTTCTTTGAAATGCCCACAAATGTAGATCTTTTCCAATCAGTTGGCCAGGCAGCTGTCTTCCAAATTTCTTAGCATAGACAAATAAGGGCCTCGGGCACTATATCAATCAGTTCATTAAAGATCTCAATATATATTCTGTCCATTTTTGAAATCAATTCTTTTTGGTACAGTTACTTTGTGTATGTTTTCTATCTTCTTTTGATGCTTCTTGTGTTAGCCAATGATTTCCCATTGTTGTTGTTAGGTGCCTATGAGTTGTTTCTGACTCACAGAGACTCATATGTACAATAGAACAAAACACTGCCTGACCCTGAGTCAGCCTCACAGTTGCTGTTATGCTTGATCCCGTTGCTGCTACTACTGTTCAAAGCCATCTCATTGGAGGTCTTTTTTCACTGATCCCCCACATTACCAAGCATGATGCCAATCTTCAGGGACTTGTTCCTCCTGATGTTATTGTTAGGTGACATTGAGTCGTTACTGACTCATAGTGACCCTATGCACAACAGAATGAAACACTGTCTGGTCCTGCGCTAACTGCACAATCCTTGCTAGGTTTGAGCCCATTACCACTAAGCCAATCCATCAAGGTAGGGGGTGGGTCTTCCTCTTTTTCTCTGACCCTCCACTTTACCAAACAAGAAATCCTTCTCCAGGGACTGGTCGCTCCTGACAATATGTCCAAAGTATGAGGTACGAAGTCTGGCCATCCTGGCTTCTAGGGAGCATTCTGGCTGTACTTTTTCCAATACAGATCTCTGTTTGTTCTTTTGGCTGTCCATTGTACTTTTAATATTCTTCCTCAACACCATAACTCAAATGCATCAATTCTTCCATGGTTTCCCCTATTTACTGTCCAATTTTCACATGCATATGAGGCTATGGAGTCTTTGTGTGCCGCTGTGGGCTAATGCGTCAGACTGCAAAGCCATTTGAACTACAAGGTTGCTGGTTCAAGCTCACCAGTTTCTCCTTGGAAACCCTATACAGGGTCGCTATGGGTAGGAATCGACTCGATGGCACTTAACAACAATGAGGCTATGGAAAATACTATGACTTAGGTTAGATACACCTTAGTCCTCAAACTGGCATCTTTGCTCTTGAACACTTTGAAGAGGTCTTGTGCAGCAGATTTACCTCATGCAACATGTCATTTGATTTCTTGAATGCTGCTTGCATGAGTGTTGACTGTAGATCTTTGCAAAATAAATTCAGACAACTACCTTCTTTTCTCCACTTATCATGATGTTTATTATTGGTCCAGTTTGAGAATTTTTGTTTTCTTTACATTGAGGTGCAATCCATACTGAAGGCTGTAGTCTTTGATCTTCATCAGTATGTATTTTAAATGCTCTTTGCTTCCAGAAAGCAAGGTGTATTATCTGCATAGTATCGATTTTTAATGAGTCTTCCTCCAATCCTGATGCCACTTTCTTCTTCATATAGTCCAGCTTCTCAGCATTCAGATTGAATAAATATTCAGATTGAATAAGTATGCTGAAAGAATACAACTCTGGCATACACCTTGCTTGATTTTAAATCATTCAGTATCCCCTTGTTCTGCCTCTTGGTCTATGTGCTGGTTTCTTATGCGAAACCTGTGTTAAATGGTATAGAATATTCCCATTCTTTACAATGGGTTCTATAGCTTGTCATGATCCACACAGTGGAAAGCCTTTGTATAGTTAACAAAGTAAAATTAAACATATTTCTGGTATTCTCTGCTTTTAGACAAGATCCATCTGATGCCAGCAATGATCTCTCTCTCTCTCGTTTTTCATGTTTTATTGTGAATTATGTGATAGTTTAGCAATGATGTCTTTTGTTCCACATTTGCTTCTGTAGCCAGCTTGAATTTTCTGGTATTTCTCTGTAGATGTGTTGTTGCAGCCGTTTTAAAATTCTCAAAAAAAATTTTACTTGCATGTGATAATAATATTGTTCAATGATTTCTGCATTAGAACATGAATAAATATGAATCTTTTCCAATCAGTTGATAAGGTAGTTGTCTTTCAAATTTCTCAACATAAACGAGTGAGTGCCACATCAGTTTATTGAAAGATTTCAATTTGAATTATGCCAATTCATGGAGACCTGTTTTCCACCAATACTTAAAGTGCATCTTGAACTTCTTCCTTCAGTGCCATTGGTTCTTATCAAATGCCACCTCCTGCAATGGTTGAACATTGACCATTTCTCTTTGGTACAGTGACTCTGTATATACCTTCCATTGTCTTTTGATGCTTTCTTCATCATTCTTTTGCCCATGGAATTCTTCAGTCTTGCAGCCTGAGGCTTGAATTTTTTCTTCAGTTCTTTCAGATTGAGAAATGCTGAGTGTGTACTTCCCTTTTGGTGTTTTAACTCCATGTCTTTACACTTTTCCTTAAAATAAAATCTTGGTCTTCTTGAGCTGCTCTGTAAAATTTTCTATTTAGATCTTTTACTTCTTCATTTATTCCAATCATTTTAGCATCGTCATGCTAGAGAGCAGGTTTCAGAGTCTTCCGACAACCATTTTAGTCTCTTCTTTCTTTGCTGTGTTTTTAAATACCTTTTGCTTTATCATGATGATGTTTTTGATGACATCTCAAACTCTTCTAACCTTTGATGAGTAGATTCTAATACATCAAATCTGTTCTAGGGAAAGGCTCTAAATTCAGGTGGGATGTGTTCAAGGTCATATTTTGGTTCTAATGGACTTGTTTTAATTTTCTCAGTTTCAGTCTAAACTTGCATATGAGCAATAGATTATTCTACAGTCTGCCCCTGGTTTTGTTTTAGCTGATAATATCGAGTTTTTCTACTGTCTTTTCCTACAAATATAGTCAATTATATTCCATCTGATGAGATCCATGTGTATAATCACCTTTTATATTGTCCTAAGGTAGTGCTGGTAGCATAGTAGTTACGAATCGGGCTGCGAACCTTAAGGTCAGCAGTTCGAAACTACCATCTGCTCCGCGGGAGAAAGATGAGGCTTTCTACTCCCGTAAAGATTTACACCCTCGGAAACCCTGTACAGGGTCGCTATGGGTCGGAACTGACTCGACA
>NW_006408583.1:4386116-4428111 GCF_000296735.1 Chrysochloris asiatica
AGCAGCAGTCAAGAAATCAAACAACGTATTGTGTTAGGCAAATCTGCTGCACAAGATCTTTTTAAAGTGTTGAAGAGCAAAGATGTCAGCTTGAAGACTAAGGTGCGACTGACCCAAGCCATGGTATTTTCAATAACTTCATATGCATGTGAAAGCTGGACATTGAGTAAGGAAGACCATAGAAGAATTGATGCTTTTGAGTTATGGTGTTGGAGGAAAATATTGAAAGTGCTGTGGGCTGCCAAAAGAACCAACAGATCTATGTTAGAAGAAGTTTAGCCAGAGTGCTCCTTGGAGGCCAAGATGGCCAAACTTCATCTCTGATACTTCGGAATATTGTCAGGAGAGATCAGTTGCTGGAGAAGGATATCATGTTTGATAATGTGGAGGGGCAGAGAAAAAGAGGAAGACCCCCAGTGAGATGGATTGGCAAAGTGGCGGCATCAATGGGCTCAAGCATGGCTACAATTGTGAGATTAGCCCAGGATTGGGCAGTGTTTCGTTTTGCTGTGCATAAGGTCAATATGAGTCAGTACCGACTCGATGGCACCTAACAACAACAACAACAATGTAAATTTGAGTAATGGTAGTATTAACTAGATGTTGAAAAGCACACACACACACATATATATTTGTCTTCAGCTTTTCAGCTTGAGAAATGTTAAGTATGTTCTTCCCTTTTGGTTTTCTGACTACAGGTTTTGCGCATTTCATTAGAATACTTTTACTTTGTCTTCTCATGCTGCCTTTTGAGATACTCTGGTCAGCTGTTTTATTTCCTTATTTCTTTAGCTTCTCTACATTTAAGGGCAGGTTTCAGAGTCTCTTCTGACATCCATTTTTGTGTTTTCTTTCTTTCCTGTCTTTTTAATGTTCTTGATGTCATCCCACCACTCTTCTGGTCTAATTAATGTATAAATGCCCCCAAACTGTTCCTGAGATTTTTCCAAATTCAGGTGGGATGTCCTCAAGGTCATATTTTGACACTCATGGACTTGTTTTCATTTTTTTTTAGCTTTAGCCTGAACTTACTTATGAGCGATTGATGGTCTATTCCACAGTTGCCCCCGGCCTTGTTTTGGCTGATAATATTGAGCTTTTCCACTGTATTTTCCCACAGATGTAATCAATTTAATTCCTGTGTATTCTATCTGGCGGGGTCCTTTTATGTTGTTTACAAAAAGTATTTGCTATGAATTTGTCCTTGGTCTTGCAAAATTCTATCATGTGATTTCTAGCATCATTTTTATCACCAAGGCCATATTTTCTAACTGCTGATCTTTCCTCTGTTGCCAGCGTTCATATTCCAAACAACAGTAAATATCAATGCAAATTGATTGCTTGTTTGATCACTTTCAGCCACAAGAAATGAATGGTGGTGGTGGTGTGCTGTGGAGTCAGTTCCGACTCATAGCGACCCTGTACAGGGTTTCCAAGGCTGTAAATCTTTAAGGGAGCAGAAAGCCTCATCTTTCTCCTGTGGAACAGCTGGTAGTTTCGAACTGTTGAGCTTGAGGTTAGCAGCCTGACTTGTAACCACTACGCTACCAAAGAGCCTTGAAAAAATTAATAGAATTCTTCAATTTCATCAGTACTGCACCTGGTCTCTCCAAAACATCTTTATAATTCTGCTATTTGTCTTAAATTGACTGATGTTGGCTTCTGCAGCTTGCAACCAATTTTAACAAATATTCACAGCCAGGGAAATGTGACACCTTGAAATATATACAGGCTTTCGAATTCTTCCAGCTCATCTTTAGGAATGTACTGTGAGCTTCATTTACTTATACATATTTCCATAATGGCATTGGTAACCTGGAGATTAGTATTTACAATTGTGCTAAACCCTTTCATACAGATGCTGCAGCTGAAGTCAGCAGAAAAAAGAAAACCAAGACAGTATGGGCAAGCTGTGCCGGAAAGAGTTGGTTATTATATCATACACATTGATTTATAGGTTCAGTTTGTCTTTACCTAAATGTCTAGTTATTTAACGGCTGTTATGAATCAGCCGGATAGAGGATTAAGGATGGGTGAGAGTGGGGGGAGGTAGGTTAAAAAAATGCTTTAATCTTATGCTACAATAGAGCAACAAGTTGAGTCAGGTCTCATCTAGTAATTTTGGATCTCTGATGCTTCCTAAAGGGGAGCATTGTTCAGTGGAACATGAAACAGTTTAACATAGGAATTGAGTTATATTCCCATTAACCCTACCTGTGATATAGATAGGTAGCAAGCAATACAACAATAAACACTGGCTATAACTGATGCAATTAAAATAATCCCAAGTCATTTTGGGTTTAAATATGCAATTTACTGGATAAGTTTGGATGTGAGAGCACAAGGATTTAACAAGATTTAAAGTAACAAGTAGGTTATCAAACAGAAATCAAGGCAGAACCTGGTGAGAGTGGTTCCTTAGCTGGCTTTGTCCAATCTCAGTACTAAAGTCTTGAACAATAGTCACAAAAGATTTACCAAGTTGGGGCATTTCTTTCTAAGAACTTCTTTTACTCAGGAGTTTATGAAGACAAAATGGACTTCCTGAGAGTACCTGAAAATGTCTTAGGTGAAATCTGGATAAAGTTTGCTCATTGCACATGATCTGCAAACCAAGAATAATACAAGGTGAGCACTGAGATGACTTTCTGATCCTTGCCACTAAGGACTGCTCCTTACAGGTCTGCCTAGGAGAAAAGATGCTGGGCAGCTACTACAAGGATCCTTTGTTGTGTCCTGACTTGCTCTTGCCTTTCTTAATTGGGCTTGTGTTCAGATGTTAGTGTCTTGCTATAACTTTGGCCTAAGTATTAAAACTTACCCAAAGTATTACTATGGCTTGATTGTTTCCTACTTGATTCCTTCAGTAAGCTTTGCTTCCCTTTAAAATGCTCCGTAAATTCACAGTTTTGGCTCTCCTACCGGAACTTCTGAAGAGCTGGAAACTATGTTCAGAGAAGGAGGCTGCCTTCTCTCTGAGGATCAGTGTTCTTCTGTGCATGATTATAAAGGAGAAAGACTTTAAAGACCCTCCCATTCCTGACCAATATACATACACTATTTGTTCAATATGAACACCAAAAAATTGGTACTCCATCCTGTTGTTGTTGTTAAGTGCCGTCGAGTCGGTTCCAACCCATAGCGACACTGTACAAGGTTTCCGAGGGTGTAAATCTTTATGGGAGTAGAAAGCCTCATCTTTCTCCCACGGAGCGGCTGGTAGTTTCGAACCGCTGACCTTAAGGTTCGCAGCCCAATTCATAACCACGACGCTTCATCTTACAGACTCATATAACTTGTCTTAAGGTTAAAATTCGTTTCTCCACTCTTAGCCCACAGTAGTAAAAGTTCTATGGTTGCCATTTAGCCACTTTATGACAAATGTTGAGCAGGACAGGGTTTTTTATTTAGAATGTTACCACCGCTAACATATCGCCACACCTACATCTACTACATTGTTGTTTGTTTCTTAGTATTGTGTTCTAGGTGAAAGTTTACATCACAAATTAGGTTCCCATTTCACATTTTGTATACAACTCGTTTCATGACATTGGTTATATTTTTCACAATGGTCCAGCATTCTTATGATTTCTATTTTTATGTGTGTGCCTTGTCTCCATTAATCTTGCTTCCAAGACCCTCCAGAGCGTCTCATCTTGTTTTATGGTGAATATTGATTATTTGATTAATTTATGGGAGAACTGTATTTATGGGTGGCATATTTGTTTTATAAGCCAATCTATTATTTACATGAAAGGTGACCACTGGGAGAGACTTCAGTTCCAAGTTCTAAGGGTATCTTAGGGACAGTGTCTGTGGGGTTCTTCTAGTCTCCATTGATCTAGTAATTCTGGCCCTTTTGAGGAATTTAGGCTGTGTTCTACATTTCTCTCCCATTCTAAAAGGGCCCTTCTATTGGAATCCTGGTGTGGCACTACAGGATAATGTACTGGACCACAAGGTGAGTTTGAATTACAAGGTTGGTGGTTCAAACTCACCAGCCGCTCCTCTAAAACCTTATGCAAAGTCATTATGAGTCAGCACCAACTTGACAGTACTTAACAACAACAGCAAATTGGGCTCCAAGTCAGAACTGTCAGTAGTGGTAGTTGGGCATTACCTAATTTTGTCTCAGGCTAGAAGAGGCTCTGGTTCTTGTGGGTCATTTGTCCTGTGGACTAATTTATTCCTTGAGTCTTTGCTTTACTTCACTCTACTTTGTTATAGATTGGAAGAGACCAATTGTTGTATCTTAGATGGCTACTGGTAAAATTTTAAGACCTCAAACACTACTCAACAAACTATAATGGAGAACATTATCTTTATGTAACATATACGCTAATTAACTGAGTTGTCCCATGAGACTACATTATTAAGCCTTCAAAGCCAACCCACAAAATGTTAGGTAATGTCCTGCTTTCCGCAACTGTACTCTCTATGAATATATATTTTATATAGCATCGTATTTGCAGCACACATATGATGCTGGGGACCATATGATAGAATTTTGCAAGACCCATGACTTATTCTCACCTGGTTGTTAGTTAAAATGTTATTCCAGGTGAAGAAAGGGTGGATGTTGGGGTGAGCTAAGGATGGTGTTTCAAGGCAAGCCCCAGCAGCAAACAGTCCTGTTGAAACCAGAGAGATACACAGACTTCCCTCCAGCCTCTGAAACCCATTAAAAGGCATTTATTAGGCACCACACTGTCTATTCTCTTCCAAAATTACCTATTTTTATTAGAATTAGTTGGCTGGATTGCTGTATATGGTTTGTGTCCTGAAAAAGTAATTTGGAAATTGAATTTTTGGCAGTTAAATGGTATTTTAGGTACACTGATGGAGGGTGTCTAAACTTGAGACTCAAACACAAAATTCACATAATCTATGAATTGATAAATTATATTCAAAATGTAGCTTATGTATAAATGTGTATGTTCTTATTTTCTGTAAAGAGAATTCTTGAGGTTTCATTGGACCTCAAAGACATCTATTGAGGGAGAAAGGTGAGGTTTTCTGCTTCTGCACAGGTGTATAAGCCTCGGGAACCTTATATACTTGTTCAATGTCATTAGCATCTTTCTATTAACATAATGTATAGACACAATATGACAATTTCAATCTTTTCTCCATTTATCACGATGTTAGTTATTAATCCAGTAGTGAGGATTTTGTTTTCTTCACGTTGAGGTGCAACCCATACTGAAGGCTGTGGTGTTTGATCTTCATCAGTAAGTATTTTAAGTCCTCTTTGCTTTCAGCAAGCAAGGTGGTATCATTGGCATATCGCAGGTTCTTAATGAGTATTTTCTTCCTATTCTGATACCATGCTTTTCTTCATATAATCCAGTTTCTCAGATTATTTCCTCAGCATACACATTGAACAAGCATGATGAAAGAATACAACCCTGGTGCACACCTTCCCTAATTTGAAACCATTCATTGTTCCCTTGTTCTGTTAGAACAACTACTTATCAACAATAACAACATACCAGGATACATTGGTGGTGCTGGTTGTGGTAGTGTGCCGTGGAGTCAGTTCTAACCCATAAAGACCCTGTACAGGGTTTCCGAGGCTGTAAATCTTTACGGGAGCAGAAAGCCTCATCTTTCTCCCATGGAACAGCTGGTAATTTTGAACTACTGACCTTGAGGTTAGCAGTCTGATTCATAACCACTACGCTACCAGAGCTCCTTACCAGGATACACTGGGGCCTACAAATTACATAAGTTACCCAGACTGTGACTAATAAATGACCAAGACATGATCTGACCCTAGATGTTCCACATCCAATGACACACTGTGTTTTGTATGCCCAATCCAACGAGGTCTATAGGTGTTTTGTTTTGTTTACCATTTACAATTTCCTTAATTGTCCTTACTTTGAGGAAAGAAACGACATTAACTGTAGTGGATGCTGAAGTGAACCACCCCAATTCCCTTTTCAGCACAGCCAGTCATAGCTCCAGGTGCCACATCAGCTAGTCTCAACTCCGGAGTTCTCCAAGGGGCTAGCTGCATCCTTTCTTGCTACTAAATAACAGATTGACTTTGCCCTCTCTTCAGTCCTGCTTCCTTCTACTCTCTCACAAGGGATATTTCCAAATGGGTCTCTATGAATTTCCAGTATACAGAGCTCTGTTTCCATGTCTCTTCCCATGAAATCTGATTTACAATATTGAATTTTAGCAGTGTAACCTTGCATTTTTCAAATTGACAATTTACAGTGTTACATTTACTAAATGTCCAGTCCTCTGCCTTACCTTTTCTGTGGCCAATGCTACACTTTTCTTTACTTGTATCTATATCTAATGAGACACTTTGATTTAAATGGTTTACACCATGAAGGTTATTTCTGTATGTTTGTGGCAAAGTCCAGACTAAATTAGAGAAACCACAACTCCTAAACAAAACCCCATTAGATTCACTTTAGAATGGAATTGTTACTCCTGTAAGCATTTCTCACTCTAGGGGGTAAGTGTAAACGCCAATCCTTTAGGTTTGAATGAATCTGTTATCTTCCTGAGCAATTTAAAAGAAATTTACTAAATATTCATGCTTCCTTTTCACTTTAAAATGTTTTGGGAATAAATATACTCAAGTGTTCAACTTGAAACTTCTAAAGAATTTAAATGACTATTGTATAATGTAGATATATGAAGGGTCATGTTAGCTATAAAAATAATTTTACTCATGTTCTTTTAATTAAAACAACAATGACAAAAAACAAACAAACAAAAAACACCTTTCAGTATCTAACTGTCCCAGACACAAGTTGGTACTGTCCCAGGACAAGTCTGTTATACACAATGGCATTTGTCATGAGTAAGTGTACATTCTGTAACTCATTTAGAAAGCATTTGGCTGACTCAACCCTCCTTTTTGGCTACCAGAATTAAGAAGATAAAAATACAATAACTTCTGAGTCATCCACCCATAGAAAAATATATTTTATAATGAAGAGAAAAGAATCTGAATGGAGACTATTTGATAATTTAAAATTTTTGGGGCACCTGAGAACAGTCCTGATCAATTCCTGGATGTTGGTAACTAGCAAAGTGTCAGGTATACCAGTATCTTACATTTTAATTAGCTAGTGAAAAGCACCATTTCTCTCTCACTTCTCTAGTTCTCCTCCTCCATAATACATGTACATACAAATGCACAACTAAACTGTTCCTTAAAGCTACATTCTAGGTATGAAACATATTTTAAGTAAAAAGTACCCAATACCTCACCCTATCAGAAGAGAGCCCTGAACGCCCCCAAACAAACCAGCACAACTGAGTTCCCAACATGCAGACACGTAGTCTTTCTGACTACACAGTTGGCAGACACCAAGATGTGGAGCTGTTTTGCCGAGATAGTTACTCTCATTGTAGATGTGGCTTGTGCTCATTCAAAGAGAAATATGGACTCCAAACCAAGACTAGACTCCAAATCAATTCATCCAGACTTTGACTATGAAAAGAGATGTAGTAAAGCTGAGAGAAAAATGAACTTTTCATGTTGTTTTCTTTTTTTCTCTCTTCTTAGTCAGGTTCAGTAATCTGTACAAGATAATGTTCTTCATTTCCCACCTCATTTATTTATTTAATCAATAAGTTATTAAACACATAATATGGACAAGATCCTGGGTAAAGCTGGGAATACAGAGGCAAGAGTCGGTAGAACTCAGATCCAAGATCCTTCCATGTGCTTTATTAAACTAACTACCAATTAACTCTTCATTCATGGCGATCCAAACAAACATTCCTTCAGGTCTTAGTGAGCAGGCCAAGCGTGAGAAATAGGAAGTTCTGGAAATATGGAGTGCTGAAGAGTACTGTTGTTGTTGTTGTTGTTAAGTGCTGTTGAGTTGCTTCCGACTCACAGCAACCCTGCAGAGGGTTTCCGAGGAGCTTCTGGTTTGAACTGCTGACCTTGTGGTTCACAGTTGTGTGCTGATCTACAGAGCCACACCAGGAGTCCTAGAGAGTACTAGTACCCTCTAACCAGGACAATTACTGCACAGCCTCACCATCACAATGTGGTAGTATGCGTGGAGTGTTGACAAATCCTTGCATTTTTCTAGACACATCGGAAATTCAGATGTTTGTATAAAATTTCCTGATTTTTAAATGCTAGCAATTACTTTTTTGAAACTGTTGTGCTAACCAACATAGCACATTTACCAAAGTCTTTACAGTGGCTAGAAAGCTCTACACAACCAGTCATTCTGCCTCTCTGATCTCCTCACTCAGACATTCGCTCTGTCATTGCCATGTCGCCCCAGCTGTTCCTTGATCACACAATACACTCTCCTGGCATTTGCACCAGCAGTTTCCACACTTGGAGATTTTTTTGCCCCATACCTTACCCATTCACCTTCTTCAGGATCTCCTTAAATGTCACATTTTCAGCAACACCGCCCCTGGATACTCTATTTGAGATTATACTCCTCTACACAATCCTTATTTCGCTTTCCTTTTTGGTGTTCCTCAAAATCACCATCTAGCAGGTATGCATTTTACTTGAATTTTCTCTCCTCAATGTAATGTAAACTTATCAAGGATAAAGATTTTGTTACATTTCACTCATGACTCCAAACCCAGCTGCTAGAACAGGGTCTGACACACAGTATAAACTTTTTTGAGTAAACGAATGAATCATTCAATCTTCAGGCCATCTTGGCCCATGGACTGGACTTTCAATTTATGACAGCTGAATTTCACAGAAAATTTAAGTCCCAAGGGAAGGAGAAATGGGGTAGTATGGACTGTGAATATCTAAACTTTTATTTTTTTAAGCAAGTTAAATAATCAAATGACATCATCTATAATCTGTCATGAGGAGCATGGTGGCTCCATAGGCTAAACACTGAACTGCAAACCACGAAGTTGGTGGTTCGAGCCCGCCAGCTGCTTTGCAGGAGAAAGGTATGATGTTCTGCTCCACAAAGATTAAAAGCCTCCGACACCCTAGACAAGGTCTGTCTGTATGAGTTAGAACCAACTCAATGGCACTTAACAACAACAATTTCTCACAAAGCATTTCTTCAGTTATGATGTTCTTCATTTGTAAAAGAAAGCTTCTCCAAGAACATCAAATTTATTAATCCTCAAATATTTTATTTTGATTAGATGCTTACTCAATAATGATTTTAAGCTACTCAAAATGTTCCCCTTTGTCAAAGTGCTGCTTCAGGCAAATAGTGTGTAAAATTAAGCATTTCTCCTTGCTGGTTGGGAAATGAAAAAACAATGAATATAAAAGAGATGAGTGGGAAAAAATATGAAGCCTAAAGCCAAGTGGGAAAGCAAGTTATTTCACAGAGTTTGTATTTTCTCTGAAAATATTATCAGCTCGCTATACTCCGGCCTCTATGGTTAAAACTTTTGGATGCTGTTTTCAAGAGTTCAGCTCAGTCCTGCTGTAGCGCTGTAGGGTAATGCACTGGATTGCAAGGTCAGCTTGAACTGCAAGGTCAGTTGTTCAAGCCCACCAGTGGCACCTTAGAAATCCTATACAGGATAATTATAAGTTGGTGGCACTTAGTAACAACTGCAACATGTTCACAAAAGGCTCAAATAAGGACAACTACATAGAATTAAATAATAGGTTGTATGAGTGTGTTCATTGTCTGTGATTTAAGGACAGACTAAATAGGTAGAACTCATTAACCTAAACTTGATTAACATCCAGAATGGGGTAAAGGACACAGAGAACAATGAATATATATGGAATTGCTATTATACCAGAGATGTCGTGAAGTTTGAAAAAATTTAATGGTAACAAATAAATGAAATATATTCCATGACCAGGTAGTACACTGTGTAGTCTACCAGTTGACATATAGTGAAAACATAAATCATTTGAGAAGGATTAATTATTAGGTAGAAAGAGACCTTTAACCGCTTATGGAAGGTGGCATATAGTGAAATACAAATCACTTGAAAAGGATTAATTATTAGGTAGAAAGAAATCTTTAACCATTTATGGATGGTGATGTGTTTGGATGCATTCTTTGCCCTTTTGAAGTATGTATCGGAAAGGGTTTGGTCTGGAAAACAGAAACCTCTAAATTACTTTAATAAGGAAGGCATTTCATTTATGGAATTGCAAATCATTAGAAGGCAAGAAAATCAGGGAAACAACCACTAAAGTTACTGGTGTCGGATAAGAACTGAATAACGAATCGCAAGGTCTACAGGTTCAAACTCACCAGGTGCTCTTCCAAAGCCCAAATCAGCAGGGGTGGGGAACGTCCACATAGTTTCGTGAAATCATTTGGTCTGGCCTTGCTAAGGCATCCACAGTTTGGTCTTTGTGTTGTCCTTGCTAAATGTCATTGAGTCAGTTCCAATTCATAGCAATCCTGTATAGGATTTCTGAGGAGCAGCTGGTGGTCTTGAACTGCCTACCTTGTGGTTCACAGTCCAGTGTTTATCCTATAATGCCACACCAGAGGTGAGTTAATTAAATGTTTGATTAAACGTAGTAGGCTAATTTTTAAGTTGATAATTTTCTATGCCCCGAGAATGATGTCATGAATTTTGGTGACTTGTAGGAGGACTCCCAGAAGCCACTGGCAAAACCTCAGGTCTACCTGTAGGAGACACTGTACCTGACAAAGCTACAATAAAAATAAGGGCATCTTCTCTTCTACCTTCCAAATCTACCCAAGTGCTCTTCATTGAAGAACGCTAAACCAAATCTCTGCTTAAAAGAAACATGGGAAATGTAGTCTTCAGTCTTCTTGGCTTTGCCACCAGGAAGAGCCTAGAAGGCAGCGGGAAGCATGCTGAGATGACAATCAACACGCAGCACAAAGTTCTACAACAGACCAGATCCATTCACATTGGACTAGATGGATCCTAACACAACTCAGGATTTGTCTCCTGTTCTTTTGAAAGAACCAGGATTTCTAGGAACCTCTTTAAAACACACACACGCACACACACCCACACAGACACATCCTTTACTGCCAAATAATTCCAGTTTATGGTAACTCCCTGTATTACAGAGTAATAATGAGCTTCATAGGTTTTGCTAGCTGGAATTTTCCAGAGCTATCTGTAAGATATTTCTTCTGCAGCATCACTGGCTATATTCAAATCACTTGTGCCACCCAAGGACCTCTAAGTACCACCAGTCAGCTTCATAGTCTTTTCCTTAAGGTCGTTTTCAATCTCTCAGTAAGACTATCACACATATGAGCAGAGTCCTGTTGACTTGTGTCAGAAGTCAATGGTGCTGAAGAGCCTTGCAGAATGAATATACCTCTCATTTATCATCTTTGACAGGAGTTGGAGCAGTGGAGACAAGCCTTAGAAATACAGAGAAAATGAGTTTATTTCCACAAGAGAGGCTGGAATTGCACTAGGTTCAGGCCAAATTCATCTTGGTTAGCTTTCTATTAAAATGCAGACTAACTATTTCCGATCCCTCCATTCTGAAATCTTCCTGCCCTGTGACTCCATTTCCTGAAGGGGCTGCAGCCCAGCATTCAGGGTCTGCAGGGGAAGGAAGTGCTGGCTCACCTTTGCCAGGGTGGGAATAACCGCTGTACATCAAAGGGTGACTCACTCTGCTGGTTTACCAGCCATGAGCTGGCTTCCTACCTCCCACCACCCCTGCCGCCCAGTGCTGTTCTTGGCTGGAGAGACCTTCCACTAGCAAGTCCGGGTTTGTGGAGCCTGGCACACTCACCTCCCGGAATGACGAGGCTTCCTGAAGTGGGTTGCTCTGCAGGTTGGAACTTGAAGGTGACCACCAATTTGCCCGACCTTTGGTTCAAAGCGTGTGATTCAAAGTGAAGAAACTAGGCCTTTGCTTCGGCTCAAAGAGTACAAACGAAAATGGAATCATTTTATTACCCTACTCTTGTTAATAATAGATGTACCTGAACAGGTATGAGTACCTATTTTCATTGGTTTTAGAGGAAAGATGTTGCTGCCAGGGAATCCCAGAAGTCGTCGGGTTCATTTTGGTGAACTCTGTGCAGGGCTTGTTTAGTATCATGCGGGTGGATAATGAGTGCTCAGAAAATAAACCCTGATGAATTTGCCTTTTTTTGGACACAGAACTTTCTTAGGGTTAATTACCTGTGGAAGAAAAGGCGTGGTTTGCTGTGTTAAGAGTATAGTCAAGAAAACTGTACCGAGCAGTTCTACTCTGTAACACAGGGGGTAGCCATGGGTCAGAATTGACTTGAGGTCAACAACAAAGAGACCTTTAGAGCGGAAGAACCCACACATTCCTTGAATCAAATCCACTTCCAGATTCAGTATTAATTAGAAAGTGGGCATAGAACAATTAAAGTCTTTGGAACTAGCACAACTGGGTTTGAGATCAGGGACCCTGGGAAAATCACTAAAGTTCTTACTAAATAAATACAGAAGGACACTAACGGAGTTTGGACTCAAAATGGTCTGAGCTAAAGTCTTAGAGGACTGCTTAGCTCCAGGACTTTGGGTGATTTTCTTCTCTAACGGTCAGTTTCCTCTTGTAAGAAATAACAATAGCATTCTTTTAAACGTTTTCAGGATTAAATAAGACAATACAAATACAAAGCCTGGCACACAGTTATTCTTTAGTAAATCTTACTCTCTGAATCTGCTTCTCACCTGAGAAGAAGAAATATAATGCTCTACCGTACAGGGATGTTATAGATCAGACAAAGTCAGCGCTGGAGAAAGCACTTCCCAAGTGTGATTTATGAGCATTATCTAACTACCTCTTGGTGATGGGGCCATTTCCGTTTTTTCCAGCATCTGGATGTGCAGTTGCAGCTGTTATCTTTTGGCATAGTCCTTGGTAATTTGCAAATAAATGCCTGTAGGACATTATTTTGTTGTTAAGTACCATGAATCAGTTCTGACTCAGAGCTACCCTGTATAGGGTTTACAAGGAGTGGCTTCCAAGGAGTAGCAATACTGCAAAAGATTTCCAAATTGAACCGCCAACTTTTCAGTTAACAGTCCACTGCTTAACCTACAGTGCTATACCAGGACACTATTAGTTCCATTAATAGTACCTAGGGAAATCTGTTGGTATTGTTGCTAGTTGCTGTTGAGTTGACTGTAACTTATGGTTACCTTATATACAAGGAGCTCTGGTAGCATAGTGGTTACGAATCGGGCTGCGAACCGCAAAGTCAGCAGTTCAAAACTACCAGCTGTTCTGTGGGAGAAAATTGAGGCTTTCTGTTCCCATAAAGATTTACAACCTCGGAAACCCTAGACAGGGTCACTATGAGTCGGAACCGACTCCATGGCATATCACAATAACAATAGATTGGGTGACAACCTATATAAGCCTCATCTATTAACTAAGGAGTATAATCCTTATACCTTTTGCCTTTGAATGTCCAAATTGCCAGCTTTCTTGGATGCTTGAATATGTTTTTGTTGTTGTTGTTAGGTAACATCGAGTCGATACCGACTCATAGCGAATTTATGCACAGCAGAGCGAAACACTTCCCGATCCTGAGTCAATCTCACTACTATTGCCACACTTGAGTCCATCGATGCTGACATTTGGCCAACTCATCTCGCTGGGGGTCTTCCTCTTTTTCTCTGACCTTCCACCTTACCACACATGATCTCCTTCTTCAGCGACTGGTCCCTCCTGACAATATGTTCGAAGTATGAGAGATAAAATTTGGCCATCCTGGCCTCCAAGAAACACTCTGGCTGCACTTCTTCCAAAACAGATCCACTGGTTCGTTTGGAAGCCCATGGAACTTTCAATATTCTCCTCCAACACCATAACTCAAAAGCATCAATTCTTCTATGGTCTTCCTTATTCACTGTCCAGCTTTCACATGCATATGAGGTTATTGAAAATACCATGGCTTGGGTCAGGCACACCTTAGTCCTCAAGCTGACATCTTTGCTCTTCAACACTTTAAAAAGGTCCTGTGAAGCAGATTTGCCTAATGCAATACGTCGTTTGATTTCTTGACTGCTGCTTCCATGAGTGTTGATAGTTGATCCAAGAAGAATGAAGTCCTTGGCAACTTCAATCTTTTCTCCGTTGATAAGAATGTTGTTTATTGGTCCCATGGTGAGGATTTTTGTTTTCCTTACATTGAGATATAATCCATACCGAAGGTTTTGCTTGTTGATCTTCATCAGTAAATGTTTTTAAATCCTCTTCACTTTCAGCAAGCAAGGTTGTATCAACTGTATATTGCAGGTGAGTCTTCCTCTAATCCTGATGCCATGTTTGTCTTCATATAATCCAGCTTCTTGGATTATTTGCTCAGGATACAGGTTGAATAAGTTTGGTGAAAGAATATAACCTTGTTGTGCACCTTTCTTAATTTTAAACCATACAGTGTTGCCTTGTTCTGTTCGAACAACTGCCTCTTGGTCATGTACAGATTCCTCATGAGCACAATTAAGTGTTCTGAAATACTCATACTTTGCAATGTTGTCCATAGCTTGTCATGTTCCACACAATTGAAAGCCTTTGTGTAGTCAATAAAGCACAGGTAAACATCTTTCTGATATTCATTGCTCTCAGCCAAGATCCATGGGACATCAGCAATGATATCCCTCATTCCACAGCCTCTTCTTAATCTGGCTTAATACTCTGAAAGTTCTCTGTTAATGTATGCATGCAGCCATTTCTGTATTACCTTTAGTAAAACTTTACCCGCATGGGATATCAAAGAGATTGTCCGATGATTTCCTCATTTCATTGGGTCACCTCTCTTTGGAATGGGCACAAATACGTATCTCTTCTAATCAGTCAGCCAGATAGTTGTCTTCCAAGTTTCTTGGCAGAGATGAATGAGTGCTTCTGGTACTACCTCACTTTCTTGATGGATTTCAATTTTTATTCCATCAATTCCTGGTGCCTTGTTCTTTGCCAATTCCTTCAATGCACCTTGGACTTCCACCTTCAGTATCATTGTCTCTTGATCATAAGCTACCTCTTGAAATGGTTGAACATTAACCATTTCCTTTTGGTACAGTAACTCTGTGTATTCCTTCCATCTTTTCTTGATGTTTTTTGCATTATTCAATAATTTTCCCAGAGAATCTTTCAATAACTAAAGTCTAGGCTTGAATTTTTTCTTCAGTTCCCCCAGCTTGAGAAATGCTGAACGTGTTCTTCCTTTTTGGTTTTCTGATTCCAGATCGTTGTACATTTTGTTGTAATATTTGGCTTTATCTTCTCAAGCTGATCTTTGAAATCTTCTGTTCAGCTCTTGTACTCCTCTTTTCTTCCAGATGAAGAAAGACTAGGAAGAAGGAGTGATGAACTACTTCTGAATATTTAGTCACTGAAAACTTTATGAATAGCAGAGAAACACTGTCAGATAGAGTGCCAGAAAGTGAGCCCCTTGTGTTGTAAGGCACTCAAAATGCAACTGGGGAAGAGCTGCCTCCTCAAAGTAGAGTTGACCATGATGACATGAATGGAGTAAAGCCCATGGGTGAAAAGCCCATGGGAACTTCATTTGCTATTGGGGTGCAACTCAAAATGAAGAGAAACAGCTGTAAACATCCCTTGAAAACTGGAACATAGAAGGTGCAAAGTATGGATGTGGGAAAATACACATGGACCTCAGCAGATGGAATACATAGAAATTAAATTGACTACATCTGCGGAAAGAGACGATGTAAAAGCTCCATTGTTGTTGTTAAGTGCCGTCGAGTCGGTTCCGACCCATAGCGACCCTGTACAGGGTTTCCGAGGGTGTAAATCCTTATGGGAGTAGAAAGCCTCATCTTTCTCCCGCGGAGCGGCTGGTAGTTTCGAACCGCTTACCTTAAGGTTCGCAGCCCGATTTGTAACCACTACGCTACCAGAGCTCCTTATCATCAGTGAAAACAAGGCCAGGGGCAGACTGTGGAACAGACCATCAAGTACTCATATGCAAATTCAAACTGAAGCTGAGGAAAATGAAAACAAGTCCACGAGAGCCAAAATATGACCTTGAATATAGCCCACCTGAATTTAGAGATCATCTGAAGAATAGTTTTGATACATTAAACACTAAAGACCAAAGACCAGAAGAGTTGTGGGATGACATCAAGAACATCATACATGAAGAAAGCAAAAAGTCATTAAGAAGACAAGAAAGAAGGAAAAGGTCAACATGGATGTCAGAAGAGACACTGAAACTTGCTCTCCAGCCTAGAGATGCTAAAGCTTGGATATGTAGGGGATCTGAAAATGATCACTGATGATACGGCATAATCAATTGTCCAAACTGACATCTGTTAAAAGCACACTCTTCCAGGACAGTATTAACAGTAGAATGAACTCCTATTGTTAGAGCAAAGCCCCTCTTGCCCAACCCTTTTCTTGACATATTAAGTTAACCTTTCTGACCTGTGTTACTAAATCACAATGCTTCTGGGGAATTTGGAGGAGAGTTGGTGTGAATGAGTTTATATATGATTGCCTCATTATTACTCATAGTTAGTTGGAAAATTTCCAACCATTGCTTACTCCTTGATCCTGGTTACCTAAGGGATTTGGACTAACATTGTTAACAAAGCCCATCTGGAACGAGCATGTCTAACTATTAGCTTTTATTGAACAAAATTTAAATGGGAACCATTAGTCATAAAGGGGGAGGTGTGAAATAGAAAAAACTCCCCTGGCATGAGAAAAAATCAAATCCTAACTCTGTATTACCCTGTGCATTTTAATTCACGTTAGCACATTACTTATCTATAAAATAAAATACTAGCTCTTGTGAGGAAGGATACAGGTTTTGGTACATATAAACTCCTGAAGTAATGTGCTCAATAAATGCAATTATTAGAATAGTCTTTCTTAATTCTCTGATTTCATTGTTGTTAAGTGCCGTCGAGTAGGTTCTGACCCATAGCGACCCTGTAAAGGGTTTCTGAGGAGCAGCTGGTGAGCTTTAACCGCCATAGGAAATACTCAGAGAAGGTGGCCTTAGGCATCTCTATCACATAAGGTTTGAGAAGGGACACCTACAAGAGAATTATTAAAGAGGTATTACAGAAAGAAAATGTGTGGGAAAGTGATTTTTCAAACAACAAATATAAAATTTTATAAAAAATAAAAGTCACTCAAGATCAAAGAAACACCAATGGTCAGTGTGTTTTGTGACCTTCCTTTATGAGAAGACAAGACAAGAAGGCAAGAAAGGCATTAGTTTAAGTCATACTGAGATTCATTTTTATTTTTATATATGTAGCTCTTGGATTAGCTCATCTCTGATAAGTGTAACTATAGCATTTCTACAATAAATTTTGTTTGATAATTTGTGTGTATGTATGTGTGCATGTGTGTTTTATTGAAAACTTTAAATGGGAACCATTAGCTAAAAAAAGGGTAGGCTTGAAATAGAAGGAATTCCCCTGACTTCAGAAAAAAAAAAATCATGTTGTAGATATCTATCTGGTGCAAGAATTTTCATTTTATTATTTTTTTTCCACTTTGTTAATTTTTAAAGAAGTACTAAGAGACAGGATGGAAGAAGAATATAAGTTTGATTTTCATCTTAATATCTTTTTTTTTTTTTTTTCATTCAGGGAAATTTCACATGTTAATAGAGTAAATAAAGCTAAAAATGTCTTCATATCACTACCTGGATGTATTTACACATTATACCCAAGATCTCCAAGACTTAGAGAATTGGCCATATTACTATGCATTAATGTGAGCTATTCTTTATCTCTGAGTAATGAGCAATCATTTTTTTAAAGTTGGATTTATTTAGCAACCTTGAAAACTCCACAGTTATTTGGAGTAAATTAGCTCTCAGTAAACTATCCTAATTACACTTTCAGCCCTGGAATTGGTTATGGTAACACAGATAATATGACAGAGAGGTTCGTAGATTCCTTGGAAAATATGATCAGTAAAGAGAGCAGACATAGCTATGTAACTCAGTCCCCCAAGTTCTGTGGTAACTTTTATATGCTTGTCTTGTCTGAGTATTGCAGCAACTTTCCACATGACTTGGCCATGTAGATATGGTGAAGAGTTTTAGCTCATGCTTAGAGTGTTAAGAAAGCCTGACTTACATAATTGGTATTTTGCCTTTAGAACATCTATCTATGAACGACTTAACTGGATAATTTGCCTGAACTTGTCTTTGGGAACTTCTTATGTAGGTTGGTATTTACCATTCATGACTACAGCATTTTATGAGCCTGTCTAGAAATATATATCCATCCATAAAGTCCTTCCTTGCTTTCTTCTTTTTCTTTCGTCCCTTTTTTTTTTTTTTTTTGTCTTCCAACTATTTTTCATAAATCATTTATGCTGGGCCTGGATGCAGTCATAACCAGTGTAACTACTCCAATATCTCAAGCTTCATCAGTTCCATTACCACCTACCTGCTTTTTATCACGTCTACTTAATATTTTTCTTTAACTACATTATCTTTTAAATATCCACTCCACATACATTCTAAACAACTATATTCAAGAATTCAGGATCAAGTATTTAAGGCATTGATTCTATTGTTTCCTGATAAACAATCAAAGAAATATATAACAAATCAAGTTTGTCCATGCATCATATAAAATTATCTATTATTTCACTTAGCGTTAGAGATATGGGTCGTAGAGAAGTAAAGTCATGTTTTCTAGATGCACACAGAAAATTAGAGGCAAAGCTAATAGTTGAAATTATGTTTTGAACCCATAACCCCAGGCCTTATCCTCTGTATCACACTGACTTACATTAGTTAAGGCAGGGTTGTAAGAACAGTTGCTAAGTAACACGTTGCAGGTTTCCATTGCTATGGACAAGTTAAGTGTTTCTATGAAATCTGTTGTAAGTGAAATGGCATAAACCAAAGAAGCAATTATTAATTTATATGGGAAACATATTTGAACCTTCTCAGATACAAAGGAAAACTACCAAACATACCAAGTAACACATAAAGCCTAAAATACAGTGTGGCGATGTAGGATAAGCACTAGGCAATTCAAACTGGCCAGTGCTCTGGAAACTCGATACAGAGTCACTATGAGTTGAACTGGGCTTCACAGCATTTAACAACAACAATAACAACATAGTGTTCGAAGACATTATTCAAAACTATGGTGGTCTGAGGCTGAGATGCTGAATGTAGATCCCAGTGGAACTTGGCATCTCTACTCCGGCTGCTTTAATGACTCACTGCAAAACAAATGCTAAATGTGTTTTCCTTTTCGCTTAGCTTTTTTCATAAATGCGGAAATCCTCTTTGGATTTATTTTGGTTAGTGAAAACAGGTACTACTGCAGGTCTTTCATAAAAGCAAAGTGAACTTTTGAAAAGCTGGGGACACCTGTATAGAAAAGCTGTTAGTAGCAAAGCCATGTAAACAGCACAACTTTTCATTTGTCCTGTCAGGCCACCAACAGACTGCAACTGCTTCAAGTAGTGGTCTTCAAACAAGAACACTCAGGTGGGGATTCACAAAGATTTTCAAGAACATGAATAGAGCTGTATCTTTCCTTTGAATTCTTCCCTATGAAAAGTTCTATGCTAAGGCATTCCCCGTTCATACTTGTCTTCTTGTCACCTTACTAAGGAAATTACACTATTCATTCTCTACAATCTTGTTACAATGCATTACTCTGGAGTGAAACATTTAAGCAGCAGCAGTGAACACAGGTCTAACTTACAATATTGAACCTGCAGATGTAAGTGTAGAAGAGAAAATGAGTTTAATGTCTGGGTAACAAATCAAGGCGGTATCTAACTTTATGCTTCCCACAAAAAATTAAGGGGTGGCTTAAAAACTCTTTAGCCAGCAGAACTTTAAAATTAATTTTACATTCTAGATTGATCTGTAAATTTGGGTATCAAAGTTGGGTAAAAGTCCAAGAATGGAGAGTCATAAGTATAATGAATGCCCTTCCATTTCATTCCCATCTTCAGTTAAGTAACATGTTTAAAGCACTTACCTAAATTGAAATGACAAGCTAGAATAGAATTAACTAATCCTAACTAACCCTAACTCATTCTAGCAATAAATAATATCTATAGATCCATGAATAAAAAATTTAGACCTATTCATCTTATTACAAGATGTGCATCCTGGCATGACACTGTAGGGTAAGCACTGAGCTGCTAACTGCAAGGTTTGTGGTTCAAGCCCACCAGCCACTTCTTGGAAGCCCTACACAGGATTGCTATGAGTTGGAACTGGCTTGATGGTACTTAACAACATCCCATAAAGGTTAAGTGTTAAATTGCTTTGAATTTTAAAAAGCACCTTTAACTAAGACAATAATAATAATAATTATCTTTATCACATTTAATTCAATATTTATCAATATTTTGTTATACTTATATTAAGTATAACTTAATCATATAACATTTAATCAAGTGTTTACTAATAAAACCTGAAAAAACTGGAAACTGTTAAAGGGGGAAGCCTGCTGGAAAAGGAAAATTCAAGTATTTTTCGCTACAATAAGCAATAGGGGTGTGGTAAGACTGCTTCTTGTCAAAGGAGACTTATGAAACATGGGAAAACAAGGCCAGTCCCTGAGCTTGGGCTATCATAGGTTTCACTGTAATGATTGTAGTATTAATTAAGGGGCATTGAAAAATATCTGGCACCTATTAGGAAACTAGGAGTCCTGGTGCGGCTCTCAAATAAGCACTGGACTTCATGGTAGGTTTGAACCCTTTGCAGGGTTGATATGAGTTGATAGCATTTTGACAGGACTTAACAACAGCAACATTAGGAAATGTAAAAAGATAATGAATTCATATTTTTGTTGTGATCCAGTATCGGTAGAAGACTGTCAAGAATAAAACTCAGGCAAGTAAGGTAAAACCTGGTGGTGAAGTAAAATGGAAAAATGTGTTCAAGGAGTAAAAGGAAAGATGCAAAATTTCCAATTGTTAAAAATCTTACTTATGAACTGCCATGGTTTTAGATCAAAGATGATAGGGAATAAAATCCTTTTGGCATTAATATTCCATACAATCCATTAAAAAATTATGTAAGCATTTTTTAAATGGTAATATTTAAAATAAGTTGGAAGTAGCATAATTTGCAACTGTTCACATTTGGGACAAACTTTAAATGTCAACTTCAACTTTTTTTGTTTATTTTTTTATTGTGAATTGAATGAAAGTTTACAGAGCAGATCATCAGTTTTACATTCAACAAATCATACACCTTCTTTTATTACAATGATTATAATCCCCTCCATGTGCCATCAGTTGACAATATTTCTCTCTATTCACTTTAGCTCTCTTTTTTTAAAAAAAACACTCAGGCATATATATCAAGTTCAACTTAAGTAAGGGTTTTTTAAAATTCCTTTGGGTGGTACACTAGCAAGATGTGTGTCGACCATTTCTCTTTGGGCTGAAGTTGGTTCCTGAAGGCAGAATATTTCGAGGAAAATCTCCTGTCTCAGACTGGCTCCCCAGGAAAAAATATGGTAACTGTCCAATGGGAATTCCCAGAATTCCTTGGGAAAGACAAGTCAGATTTTCTGATATTAAGGACCCAATGAGTCTGAATGGTCTGTGTTCTATCAGACCAAAGTCTTTAGGAAAGCCGGAAATCTGTTAGAAGATGCTGTGCTGTGTATGAAGCAATCTCCTCTAGCCTCCCAAACCACTGTCAAATGGAAGTCCTATATTTACCTGATAAAATGAAATAGTTCTTTTCCTCATTCTTATGAAAGTAATAAAAATGCAAGGCAGATAACCAGATTAGAAATTACTCCAGTAAGAAAAACATCAGCATGCATTAAAATGTATGCATAAACATTTAAAAAAATGTGCATTTTAAAGAATGTTATATAACCATGGTTGTTGTTGTTATGTGCCGTGGAGTCGATTCCGACTCATAGCGACCCTGTACAGAGTTTCCAAGGCTGTAAATCTTTACGGGAGCAGAAAGCCTCATCTTTCTCCCGCGGAACAGCTGGTAGTTTTGAACTGCTGACCTTGCGGTTCGCAGCCCAATTTGTAACCACTACGCTACCAGACAATGGTAATGCTCAGTAAATAATGCACTTTAAAGTTTAATTTGGTATTGAAGTTAACACTGGAATTGTCTTTCCAGAAATGCAATTCAAATCATATCACCTCACTCTGGTAATGTACACATCTAATATCGATTCCAGCATTACCAAGTTTTGTATCACCAAAAACTTATAGAGGATATACACAGACTTTAGCTTTCTTTTCTAATTTATATGCTTTTCTTTCAAAAAGTAAAAATAGAGGAAAGGTTTCTTTTCCTCAAATATTTAAGATAATTGACTTTCTAAATATTTGTAGAAGTATCAAGATCACTAAAAATGACCTTGATTAAGCTAATACTATTTTGATCAAAGCAATAAAAACATTTCAACCTGACACATTGTAGTCACACACGGTAGAGGTTGATTTTCACTTTAATTGGCTCTTCACTTAAAGAGAAAAAAACAAAAGCAAAACAAAACTGAAATCTAACACTACTTAAGCATATTTATACACAGAAAGCTACAGTTAAGGATCCAGAAAGAAATCAAATGTTAGTGCCAAAACATGCCTTTGTACTGCCTTCTTATCCTCAGCAGTCACAGTTTTGCCTTCTGCACACGCCCCCCGCCCCCAATTCTAATTTTGTAGTATTCAGAGGCCATGGAAACTATTCCCAACAGAAGAAAAATATAAAGGAATAATACTGAAGTTTAAGAAAATTTGTTTCTGTTCTAGACTTGTGTAGAATTTATTACAACAACCATATTTCTTCAGAAAACAGAAACCTGAGAAATTCCTCTGAATGATTATGCAAAAAGCATCATATTTAAGTATGAATTGCTTTTGTAAACTGAAGGAAATCTTCAAATACTGTCAACAAAGGAATTTGCTAGACAGTCACCTAGTTGTTTCACTTCTACTACCTACCTGAATGCCTTTTAAATTTAATTTTAATTGAATCCAACATTTTTATGAGTGTCACAAAGATAAAGTACCTCAAAACTTGACCCATTTTGAAAGGGTTAACAGGAGTCACCCAAAGACTATCCAAGTAGTACAATTTGACAGCGAAGATGGACAGGCAGGATGACACATTTTGTAGGGAGTTATTTTAAAAGTGGGTGCAGCATGGTATTTAGGTTGTTTACTTAAGGAAACGGAAGCGATGAGTTGTACCTTGCCTTTTTGATAAAAATCATGCAATACTTAATGCTTCATTCAATGTTTAGTACTGCTAGCTCTGATACTTACAGTAACTGTGTTTCAAGTTGAATCATAACTGAGTTAGGAAGTGGGTATGAAGAAAGAAAAACTCAGTCATAATTATCACTCCCTGATACATATCCTTACAATATTTAGGGGTTTAAGCTCAAATTTGCATCATCTGTAGCTAATTTTCCCTTACCTTTTCTGTGGTAGATAATTTATCTTCAGATTCATAATAAAGAAAAGTTTAGAAAGTACTTGTTTTCCAAATTATTCATTTTCAAATTGTTCATGAAAAGCATACCTAATGTCACTGAGTTTACATGAGGAGAATATTGAAAAGGCAAATGATTTGTTGTATATATAGTTATCACAATAGAAAAGAAAATATATCTTTGTATAGCCCCTCAGGTGTTATCTGATGCTAAATTATTCACATTGGTTTAGAAAAAAAAACTACTTTCTCCAAACGTTTCAGAAAGAACTGCTTTCTCCATCTCGCAGACAGTTCTTTGAACCTAAGTATAACCAGAGATTTTTTCTAAAGTTTTAGTCGGAGGTAAATCTCTTGCTCTTGTCCCAGCTTTCTGGGGCTCAGGGGGTGGGGGTGGGGAGGAATAAAGCTGTGTGCTTGTACCTGTCTCCCTCTCTCTACATCCAACCTCAGCTCTCCTGTACACCATGTGAACTCTTCTAACCTTCTGTTACCTTAGACAAGTGGAATCTTCAACCCGTGCCTTGGCAGGATGTGAGGTAGAAGAATTTAACAAATCATGCCTTTATACTTTGGATGTGGAATACTACCTTTCGATAGGAGTCGGAATTATCTGAATCACTTGGGAGCTTTTAAGATGTAAACAAAGTATCTGTGTAAATGTCATCGGTAACAATTTACAATCTTTAGCCTACTTACATCAAGGAGGAAAAGAAGCCATTTCTTTCTTTACATTTTGACATTTTATATTGGATTTCTAAACATTTCTGAATAACGTGTGATGTTTGGGTCTGTTTCAAACAAAATATAATCATACTTCCAAATGTTGCTTAGCTCCAAAAGGTAGGAATCATCGAAGAGTACATTCTGGAGACAGGAAATGTGCTGGAGCACTAGCAAGTAGAGTAGGCAGTTGAGAATTGTAAGGCTTTTCTGTCAGCTCTCTTGATTGGTCCAAACTCCTAGTAGATATTGACTCACAAATAATGGAAAGTAAGATATAAAAAATGCTGCCTTTATAAAGCAATAACAACCAGCCCACGTAAAACTTTGATACGTTTGTTGATATCATTAAGAGACCAAAACTTTGCTTGGTTCTGTACCATCTTCATGATCATTGCTGTGTTTGAGTCCACTGTTGGATCTATTCAGCTATCTCACTGAGGTGAGGGGGTATCTCGTTTTAATTGGCTCTCTACTTGATGATCTTTTCTAGTTATTGCTCTTTCCTGATGACTTGTGCAAAGTAAGTGAGTCCAAGTTTTACCATCCTTGCATCTAAGAAACATTCTAGTTGTATTTCTTCTATGATTGATCTGTTCCTTCTTTTGGCCCACATTACAGCTCAAACACAATTTACCTTACAAAGACAAGATTCAACTAGTAATAAGGTAATAAACCTGAGGCCTGTGGAAAATGAATTCAAAGGTTGACAAAACTTTTTAAATTATGTTCACCCTTTTCTTGATCGCATTTATGGAGAGTGCTATATGTATCACATTAATTTCTTCATATATCAGAAATATAAATGGCAATAATTTCTTTAAGTATCAGTATGATATTTAATAAATATTCATGTAGCAATTTTCCCAAAAAAAAGGTGCTTTCCTCCCAAGTGCAGTTAACTCTATATTTAATATTCTTACACCTTTCAGTGTAGGAAGACAATTATTCATTTGTCTGGAATGTTGCTCTTGATTTTCCCTCTTTAGAGATGAGTGTTCTACCTAACTCATTCTTTTTTGCCTTTCCTTCCTTCTTCCTACACTGTCACCATATGGATAATATTTTGACAAGCTTAATGCTTTCAAAGTACAAGGCACTGCATTTTGATAAAAGCAGCAAAGCAAAATAAGAAACATATTCTAAATGCCTCATTATTTGTCAGTTAAAAGAAATGTATTTAAAACCTGAATTTTAATAATTAGAATTTTATTAGCTGATGTGCTTACTATTATGCAATGGAATTTAAATTTTATTTTTAAGGACTTTTTTTGCAAAGTGTAGAGAGAATGAATATACAGAATTTATATGGTATGTTTGGAGACATGAACACACTTTTGGGTGCTAATTCTGAAGTGGTATCTGCCATAACATTGGATTTGAACACCTATTCTTGTTACAACTTAGGAAGATGACATTAGGTTAGAAGGAAAATGATGCTATAAGATAAAATAATAGTGTACTTCCATTTTTCTTGTTTTTTAATGTCAGTATGTCTCTATGCATATAGCATTGCAGAGTGCTAAGGACAAAAAAGACACCAGAAATCATCAGGTAACAATCTTTCCCTTTACAGATGAGCAATGGAGCCAATACTATTTTCTACAATAGTTTGAGTTTTGAAAGGAACCCTGGTGTCGAAGTGGTTATGCACTTGACTGTTCATTGAAAGGTAGGTTTGAGCTCACCAGCAGCTCTGAGGGCGAAATATGTGGCAGTCTGCTTCTGTAAAGATTTACAATCTTCTCAGCTACCATTACCAACTTCTCTGAAAGGGATCACATTAGAAGGGCCTGGATAGAGTGAGAGAAAAATGTGGAATAAAACTTAAAATCATAAAAATGACCAGACTTACTGGTGGGATAGAGACTGGTGGAACTCCCGAGACTATAGCCCTTAGTCACCGTTCAAATCTGGACATGAACTCACCCTTGGGCTCAGTTTTCAGTCTAGCAATGTTGTTATTGTTGTGTGCCATCCATTCAAGTCTAACTCATAATGGCCCTGTGTGGGGTTTCCAAGAGTGGCTTGGGGTTTGAATTGCTAGCCCTTCAGTTATCGATCCAGTGTTTAGTCTACAGTGTCACACCAGGGCTCAACATAGACAAGTCAATAAGGGGAATAATATCATTGCGGAGGTATACACAGCTTAGAATCATCGACCATTTGAGATCAAAAGGGCAGCATTTACCCAAGGATAAAATTCATAAGGGTTAGGAAAGGAGGAGAAATGAAAACAGGAAACACAGAGGCGAAGTAGAATAAGTGGCACTGCATTATATGGTGTGCAATCAATTAGATGAAATAGTGTTGAATGGAAAACTGAAATGCTCTGTAAATTTTACCCAATTCACCATTTAAAAAAATAGATAATAATGGTAATTAAAACTTTGGAAATCCTGTGGGGCGGCTCTACTCCATCTTACAGGGTTGCTATGAGTTGGCATCGACTTGATGGCAGTGGGTTTTGGTTTTAATATGAAGTTTGGAGTCCAATAGATCCATACTTGACTGCTGTTTTAGGAACTGTCTGAACTAGGACAAGTTATGTGAAGAGAATTTTTCCACTGTTATTTCTCAATGACTTAAGGTCCGTTGTTGTGTGGTGTGGAGTCAATTCAGATTCATAGCCACCAGATAGGATAGGATAAGAACAGCCCCATGAGGTTTCCTAGGCTATACTCTTCATGAAAACAGGTTTGTTGTTGTTAAGTAATGTTGAGTTGGTTTCAACTCAAAGTGACCCTGAATAGGGTTCCTGAGGCTCTAAATCTTTACAGGAGCAGAAAGCCTTATCTTTCTTCCGCAGAACAGTTGATAGGTTAGAACTACCAACCTTGTGGTTTGCAATCCCGTGCTTGTCACACGAAGCCACTGCACTCATTACCAGGTATTTTTTTTCCTGTGGTGCCATTGGGTAGGTTTGAACTGCAAAGATTTTGATATTAGCAAATGAACACTTATCCATTATGCCATAATTCAATGTAACAGTTTAAATTTGAATACAGTTGAAAGACAGTTCAACCCTCTCACATTGGACAAACAGGTAGACTTTGATGGTGTTGCTTATGCTAATTTCTACCTATGTTTATCAAAGCCATCTTTGGTCTTATGTCTGCCACCTTCCCCATTGGATTGTGTGTGTATAGGAGCAGAGTGTTGGAATACTTAGATTTCTCTGTTTTTGTCACATTTTCATTATTGTGCCATGTGAACTCTCTCCAATTTTATTTTCTTATTTTTCCCATTTTATTCTCAATTATTTCAATACATGCTCACAATCCTTTTTCTCAGTCTCATCCTTGTTTCAATGACTTCATCATCATGGTGCTGACTGTTCTGAGTGTTTGGTCTCATTGTTCTTTACAGCAGGGATACTGCCCTATACCAAAGTTCTCAGGCTCTTGAATTGCCCTCTCTGATTGCAACCTTCTGTTCTTTTGTCTGTCCAATTTCTTCATTCCAGCCTGCTCTTTATCCTCATTATGATTTTTCTCTTGAACTTTTCAAAGGTCTCCTAATCTACTAGTCTCATGGGACTTTCATATGTCATCCTAAATGACAACTTTTGGTCAGCAGGTCAACACTACAACCATGACCACAATATCAGTCACCAGCCTGGGAAAACTCATTTTGTCTTTCTTCTCTTTTCTCAGTCCCAAAAAATCCACCCTTGGTGTATTATAAGTTCATGCTCACTGACCTCAACTGGGTTCTCACTACTGCTTAGCAAGACTCTCAGAACTAGTTAGCAAGCATATGGTGCCTCACTCATTACATTTCTAGTTCTGAACAGTTCATTCTTATTCCATGTTGATAAGAACATTTCAAGATTTATCTGGAAATATAACGTGGTCTGATAGGATAATACCCATATACCTACAACAAAACCACAGATGAAGAGATTGGAGAATTCTACCAACTTCTTCAGTATGAGATTGATCAAACATGCAATCAAGATGCATTCACAATTACTAGCGGCTAGAATGCGAAAGCTGTAAACACAGAGGAGGGATCAGTAGTTAGGAAATATGGTGATAGAAATGATGTTGGAGATCATATGATAGAGTTTTGCAAGACAACATAAAGGCAACTATACATAGAGGGAACACATAGGAATCAAATTAACTACATATGTGGGGAAAGATGATGGAGAAGTTCAATATCATCAGTGAAAACAAGGCCAGGGGTTGACTGTAGAATAGGCCATCAATCGCTCATATACAAGTTCAGGCAGAAGTTGAATAAAGTGAAAACAAGTCCATGAGAGTAAAACTATGACTATTAGCCTGTTATTGTTCTTAAGTGTTGTTGATTTGGTTCCAACTCACAGAGACGCTGTATAGGGTTTCCAATGAGCAGCTGGTGGGTTTGAATTAATGACCTGTGGTTCACAGCCCATTGTTGATTCTATGGTGCCACACCAGGAGTCCAATCTTTACTATATATTGTTGTTGTTGTTGTTAAGTGCTGTCAAGTTGGTTCCAACCCATAGTGACCCTGTATAGGGTTTTCAAGGAGCAGTTGGTGAGCTTGAACCACAGACCTTGCAGTTTGAACAGCTTTGCAGTCTGGCACATTAACCCACAGCACCACATCAGGACTCCTTACTATATATGCTGTTGTTATTGTTAAGTACCGAGTCATAGCAACCTTATGCACAGCAGAATGAAACACTGCCCGATCCTGGGCCAACCTCACTACTGTTGCCACGCTTGAGCCCATTGATGCTGCCACTTGGCCAATCCATCTCGCTGGAGGTCTTCCTCTTTTTCTCTGACCCTCCAATTTACCAAACATACTATCCTTCTCCAGAAACTGGTCCCTCCTGACAATATGTACGAAGTATGAGAGATGAAGTTTGGCCATCGTGGCCTCCAAGTAACACTCTGGCTGCGCCTCTTCTAACATAGATCTGTTGGTTCTTTTGGCAGCCCGTGGCATTTTCAAAATTCTTCTTCAACACCATAACTTAAAAGCATCAACTCTTCTATGGTCTTCCTTATTCACCATCCAGCTTTCACATGCATATGAGGTTATTGAAAATACCATGGCTTGGGGCAGGCGCACCTTAGTCTTCTGACATCTTTGCTCTTCAATACTTTAAAAAAACTTTGTGCAGCAGATTTGTTTAATGCAGTATGTTGTTTGAATTCTTGACTGCTGCTTCCATGAGTGTTGATAGTTGATTCAAGAAGAATGAAGTCCTTGACAACTTCAATCTTTTCTCCATTGATAAGAATGTTGTTTATTGGTCCAGTGGTGAGAATTTTTGTTTTCTTTACATTGATATGCAATCCATATTGAAGGCTGTGCTCTTTGATCTTCATCAGTAAATTTTCAGACTTTCAGCAAACAAGGTTGTATCATCTGCATTTCACAGATTGCTAATGAGTCTTCCTCCAATCCTGATGCCACATTTTTCTTCATATAACCCAGCCTCTCAGATTATTTGCTCAGCATACAGGTTGAATTAGTATGGTGAAGGAATATAACCCTGTCACACACATTACTATATAGATATAGATGTAGCTATAGATCAATAGATATTACTAGATAAATATTACTATATATATCCCACCTACATTTAGAGACGATTTCAAGAACAGATTTGATGCACTAAACCCTGACGACTGAAAACCAAGGAGTTGTTGGATGACATTAAAAATACCAAACATGAAAAAAGAAAACAGTCATTTAAAAGGCAAGCAAGAAAGAAAATACCAAAATAGATGTCAGACAAGACTCTGACACTTTCTCTTGAACATAGAGAAGTTAAAGCAACTGGAAGAAATGAAGTAAAAGAGCAGAAACCATTGAACAATATATCATCACATACAAGTAAAATTTTGCTTAATATAACTTAAAAATAGTTGCAACGGTACCTCGACAGAGAGCTGCCAGGAATTCAAGCCAGATTCAGAAGAGGATATGGAATGAGATATATCATTGCTGACATCAGATGCATCTTTGCTGAAAGCAGAGAATACCAGAAAGATGTTTAGTTGTGCTTTATTGACGATGCCAAGATATTTGACTATCTTGGCATAGTCTATAAATTCAAAACAAATGATGGATAACATCAAGAAGAATGGGATTTCCAGACACCTAATTGTGCTCCTGAGAAACCTGTGCACAGACCAAGAGACAAGGAGGGCAAGGAGATGCTGAATGTTTTAAAATCAAGATAGGTGTGCACCAGGGTTGTATGCTTTCACCATGATTATTCAATTTGTATGCTGAGCAAATGATCTGAGAAGCTGGATTATGAGAAGAACATGGCATCAGGATTGAAGGAAGACTCATTAACAACCTACAATATGCAGATGACACAACCTTGTTTGCTATAAGTGAAGAGTACTTGAAATACTTACTGATGAAGATCGATACTACAGCCTTCAGTAGGGCTTTACCTCAATGTAAAGAAAACAAAAGTTTTCACAATTGAACCAATAAATAATAACATCATGATGAATGAAGAAAGATTAAAATTGTCAAAGATTTGGGTTTTTTTGAATCCACAATCAACATTAATGGAAGCAACAGTCAAGAAATCAAACAATGTTTTGCATTAGGCAAATTTGCTGCAAAAGACCTCTTGAAAATGGTAAAGAACAAAGATGTCGCTTTGAAGACTGAAATGTGCCTGGCCCAAACTATGGTATTTTCATTCACCTCATATACATGTGAAAGTTGGACAGTGAATAAAGAAGACCCTAGAAGAATCCATGCATTTGAAGTACAGTGTTGGTGAAGAATATTGAAAGTATAATGGACTGCTAGAAGAACAAACAAATCTGTCTTGGAAGAAATACTGTTCGAATGCTCCTATTTAAGGGAGCAATGACTTGTCACAAATTGCAGAGTTCTTGTCTCATTTCTTATCTGCTCAATTTGCCTGCAGTACTAGACACCACTGACTACCCCTCCTTCTTAAAATCCTCTTTCCTTAATGTCAAGTAATTCTTTACCTAATTCTTTACCACACTGACTGCTTCTTGTCCCTTCATACCTCTCTTGTGGCAAGTACTGTATTTTGCTTAATATCATAGGTATTTGTTTACTCCCACAAAAAACAAACAACAGACAAAAAATGATGTAAACTGTACAAGTACAGCTGTGTGTTATTCCTCTTTGATTCCCCTGCTGCAGAGTTTACCACAATGGGGACAAAATTAATGAACTCGCAATATATATGTGCTACACTGCTTGAGTTAATGTACTGGACGGCAAAGTCGGTTTGAACCGCAATGTCTACAGTTCAAGCTCATCAGCCGCTCCTCAGAAATCCTATCAGAACCGACTCGGCAGCACTTAGGAACAATAACAATGCACTGCATGAAAGAATGATATTCTAAGCTTTGTTTTGTTTGTTTTTTGTTTTAAACTTTCTGTTGTGAATTGAATGAAGGTTTACAGAGAAGTTTATCAGTTTTATTTTCAACAAACCACACACTTTGTTTCATCTCAATGGCTGTAGTTCCCACTGTTTCCCTGTGGTTCCTATGTCCATTCCACTCACCTTCCCATCCCTTCTCAATTGTGTCCTTCGGCAAATGTTGCCCTTGAGATTTTTAATAATCTCATGGTAAGCATACTTTACTAGTGCTCTTGTCCCCACTCTATACCTGTCTACTATTTCGCTGAGAACTGGGCCATGGGGCTGAGTTCCTTTTCAGATATGAAGGGTGGTTGAGGGCCATAGTCTCAGGTACCTCCAGTCTCTTTCTGATCAGTAAACTCAGTTTTTCCATGTTCATGTGTTGCACTAGTCCATTGGACTAATTGATTTCAAGCATATTCATTTCTCATCACTCTTCTTTCTTCCACTCATGGAGAGACCAACTGTTGCATCTTAGATGGCTGCTTAGGAGCTTTTAAGATCCCAGACACTACTCACCAAAGTAGGATGCAGAACTTTGTCTTTGTGGACTATGGATTCTAACCTTTTTAAATGCAGTAAAACCTTGTCGTTCAGTTTCAGCATAGTATCTTTTCAAAGAGACAATTTGGGCATTAATAATAATTAGAACCAACTCTAATTTGTTCTGCCAATCTGATAAAAGCCAAGAGGATTCTTTTATTATTTTTCAATATATAGGCAAAATTCATTAAATCTACTTTTCACTAGTACTCTTATTCTCATTATATTTTTCCAAAGTGGCAACTGCCCCCTGCTCCTCACATGCTCCTTCCTCCTAACTCTTCCTTAGCCTGGTCCCCTCTCCTCAAAATCTACTATCTTTTTCAGGCACTCTGTCTATGCTCTGGAAATCTGACCAACTGATTGGAAGAGATCCGTATTTGTGCCCATTCCAAAGAGAGGTGACCCAACAGAGTGTGGAAATCATCGGACAATCTCTTTGATATCCCATGCGGATAAACTTTTGCTAAAGGTAATACAGAAACGGATATTAGAACTTCCAGAAGTTCAAGCCAGATTCAGAAGAGGCCGTGGAATGAGGGATATCATTGCTGATGTCCAATAGGTCTTGCCTGAAAGCAGAGAATATCAGAAAGATGTTTACCTGTGCTTTATTGACTACACAAAGCCTTTCGATTGTGTGGATTATGAAAAGCTATGGACAACATTTTGAAGTATGAGTATTCGGAACACTTAATTGTGCTCATGAGGAATCCATGTCTGGACCAAGAGACAGTTGTTTGAACAGAACATGGCAACACTGAATGGTTTAAATTTTTAAAAGGTGTGCGACAAGGTTGTATTCTTTCACCATACTTATTCAACCTGTACGCTGAGCAGATAATCCGAGAAATTGGGTTATATGAAGAAAAACTTGGCATAAGGATTGAAGGAAGACTCATTAACAACCTGTAATATACAGATGATGTAGCCTTGCTTGCTGAAAGTGTAGAGGACTTAAAACATTTATTGATGAAGAACAAAGAGCACAGCCTTTGGTATGGATTACATCTCAATGTAAAAAAAAAAACAAAAAACAAAAAATCCTCACCACTGGACCAATAAACAATATTCTTATCAATAGAAAAAAAAATTGAAGTTGTCAAGGACTTCATTCTTCGTAGATCAACTATCAACACTCATGGAAACAGCAGTCAAGAAATCAAATGACATAGGGCATTAGGCAAGACCTTTTTAAAGTGTTGAAGAGCAAAGATGTCAGCTTGAGGACTAAGGTGCATCTGACCCAAGCCATGGTATTTTTAATAACCTTATATGCATGTGAAAGCTGGACAGTGAATAAGGAAGACCGTAGAAGAATTGATGTCTTTGAGTTATGGTGTTGGAGGTGAATATTAAAAGTTCCATGGGCTGCCAAAAGATCCAGTAGATATGTTTTGGAAGAAGTGCAGCCAGAGTGCTCCTTGGAGGCCAAGATGGCCAAACTTCGCCTCTCATACTTCGGACATATTGTCAGGAGGGACCAGTTGCTGGAGAAGGATATCATGTTTGGTAAGGTGGAGGGTCAGAGACAAAGAGGAAGACCCCCAACGGGATGGATTGGCCAAGTGGCAGCATCGATGGACTCAAGCATGGCAATAGTAGTGAGGTTGGCCCAGGATCAGGCAGTGTTGCATTCTGCTGTGTATAAGGTTGCTATGGGTTGGTACCAACTCAATGACACTTAACAACAATAACAAATATATATACACATATATATATGTGTGTGTTTTTCACCTGCTATTTAAGCTGCCCTCCAAACACTCATTACCATTATTCCATTTTCATGGAAAGAGGGTGTGAGTATCTAAGCCTTCATCTATCTATCCATCCATTCATCTATTTGTTCTCATTATAGACATAAATACAGATAGATAGATAGATAGATAGATAGATAGATAGATAGATAGATAGATAGATAGATGTTGTTGTTAAGTGCTATTGAGTTGGTTCTGACTCATAGCAACCCTGTATAGGGTTTCTGAAGAGTGGATGCTGAGTTTGAAATGTCAATCTTGTGGTTCAAATCAACCTTGTGGTTTAGTGCTTATCCTATATTCCCACACCAGAACTCCAAATAAATAGATTGGTAGGTAGATATACATACATAGATTTTGTGTTTGTCATTTGCCTCTTTCTATCATATGGCCATTCTCTGTCTCAGTTGAGAATTAATTGCTAGGGAAGGGCTACAGATCAATAGTGCTAGGTGGCAGACGTTGGATCCCATTTAGGCAACTCTTCCTCATGCCACTTTCTTAATCTTATTTGTCAGAAACTAGTGCCAAACTAATTTCTTACTGCTCAGTGGGCCATTCATTAGGGCTTTGATTTTTTTTTTTTTTTTCTTTTACCTTTAACTTTTTATGGTGAATTGAGTGAAGGTTTACAGAGTGGCTCACTAGTTTTAAATTCAGCAGATAATATGCTTTGCTTCATTATATGGCTATAATCCCTTCCATGTACCAGATGTTAACAGTTTTTACATCTCCATATGACCAGTACTTTTCAGAGAAATGAGAAGACAAAGGAGAAACAGCAGTCCATGAATTCCACATACATAAAAATAGGGTTTTTTGTTTTTTTTTGCTTTTTATGTGATAAGACATGCATTACCAATGCAGTCCAGTACTACAGTGTTATATTAGGACTCTAATATGATTCAGGGCATTTATGAAAAGCCCACAACCAATATTATACTACTGGGGAAAGATTGAGAGCGTTCCCCTTGAAATTGAGAACATGACAAGGGTACCCATTCTCACCACTTCTAGTCAACATTGTATTAGAAGTCCAAGTCAGAGCAATCAGACAAGACAAATAAATAAAAGATATCTATATTGAAAGAGAAGAAGTAAAATTATCTCTATTTGTGAATGATATCTATAGGAATAAATCTAACTGGGACATGAAAGACTTATACAATGAAAACTATACAACACTGCTAAAAGAGATTAAAGAAGACTTAAATAAATGGAAAGATGTTCCATGGTCATGGATTGGAAGACTTACTGTTGTTATAATATTAATATTACTCAAAACAAGTTGTAGATTCAGTGTCTTCAAGATCAATTTTGAAGCAGCCTTCTTTACAGAAATGGAAAACCAGTCATCAACTTTATATGGAATGGAACGAGACCCTAAAGAGCTAAAATAATATTGAAAGATAAGAATAAAGTAAGAAGACCCACACTTCCTGATTTTTAAATATACATACAACTCCAGTAATCAAAACAGCCTGATATTAATATATCAGATACATAACCCAACAGACTAGAATTCAGAGTCCAGAAATAAATCCATACATCTGTGGTCAAGGGTGCTAAGTCCATTCAATGAGGAAAGAAGACTCTCTTTAATAAATAATACTGGAAAAATTGGATTTCCACATGAAGAACATTGTAATAGGTTCTTCGGCTCATACCATATACAGAAACAGATTCAAAGTACATTAAGGAGCTAAATGTGCAAACTAAAACCATAGAATTCTTAGAAGAACAAGCAGGGGCAACAACATCTGCCTAGCTTTCAACAATGGATTATCTAATATAACAACAAAAGTAGAATCAGCATGAGTAAATAGAGAGCTGAAAAATATTATCTAAAAAAAATTGTTCATCAAAGGCTTTACAAAAAAAAGTGAAAAGACAAGTTAGCAACTGGGAAAATATCTTTGAAAGCCATATATCCAACAAGAATTTAATAACCAAATTATATATAAAACCTAGACAACTTACCGACATAAAGACAAGTAATTCAATCCAAAATATGGGCAAAGTTCTTGAATAGACATTTCATCAAAGAAGACATTCAAATGGCCACAAAACACATGAAGAGATGCTCAGAGTGATTATCCATCCAAACTCAACCAAACCAAACCTGCTGTTATCAAGTGTATTCTGCTTCATAGAAATCCTATAGAACAAAGTAGAATCTTTAGAGGAACAGTCAGCCTTATCTTTCTCCTGAGGTGCGGCTGGTGGGTTTGAACCACCAGATTTGCAGCTAGCAACCCAATACTGAACCCATTATACTACCAGGACTCCCTCATTAGCTATCAGAGAGATGCAAATGAAAACCACAATGAGATGCTATTACACTCCCACATGGATGACTAAGATAAAAACAGAGGAGTAATAATAATAAATAACAAATGCTGGTGAGGATATAGGGAAATTGGAGCTCTTATCCATTGCTGATAGGAATGGAAAATGGAACTGCTGCTATAGAAAACAGTGTGGTGGTCCTTCACAAAACCTGACAAATAGAACTGCCACATCTTCCAGCAGTTTCATTCTATATAAAACTGGGCTTGAAGCAGAGACTCAAAATGAGGTGTACACACCAATGTTCATTGCAACACTTTTTAAAATAACCAAAAGGTGGAAACAACCTTAGCATCCATCACCAGTTGAACAGATTAACAAAATGTGCCCCCCACACATACAATCAATACGACTTAGCATGAAGTCTAGATACATGCTACATGATTCTGAGTGAAATAAGCCAATACCCAAAGGTCAAATATTGCATGACTTCACTTACATAAAAAGACAAATATAAAAAGATACAATCTATTTAAAGGACTGCCTCTATCAGAAAAAAAAAAAAATTACATTCTTGCACCATACACAAAATTTAATTCAAGTGCCATCGACTCAGTACCACTATAGTGACCTTATCCATAACACAGCGAGACACTGCCCAGTCCTGTGCCAACCTCACAATCATTGCTATGCTTGTGCACATTGCTGCTGCCACTGACTTGGCAACACCTAACAACCACAAAGTCACAATCATAGTTTACTGTGGAAAAGGAGGGATTTATCTAGAAATAGGCATGATGGAACTTTCTGGAGTGATAGAAATATTCTACATCTTACAGGGGTATGAATGCATGGATGTATTTGTAAAAAGTCATCAAACATTACATTAATACCTATGCATTTCATACTCTGTAATTCACTTGTCTGTCAGTTTGTCACACTGTGGTGGCTGGCATGTTGCTGTGATGCTGGAAGTTATACCTCCGGTGTTTTAAATACCAGCAAGGTCACCCATGGTGGACAGGTTACAGCTGAACCTCCAGACTAAAACAAAATAGGAAGAATGAGAAGCAGGCTGCTTCTGAATGCTTAGTTTCTGAAAAACGTATGAATAGCAGTAGAGTAGTGTCAGATCGAATGCCATAAGATGAGCCCCTCATGATGGAAGGCACTCAAAATAGGACTGAGGAAGAGCTGCTTCCTCAAAATACAGTTGGCCATGATGACATGAATGGAGTAATGCTTTCGTTTATTGATGGGGTACAACTCTAACAGCTGCAAACATTTATTAATAATTAGAACATGGAATATGTGAAGTCTGAATTGAGAAAAACTGAAAGTGTAAAAATTTAAATGTAACACATATAGATCAATACCCTAAGCATTAGTGAGCTGAAATGGACTGGTATTGGTATTTTGAATCTGATATTCACATCTCGGGAAAGACAAATTCAAGAGGTGCGGTGTTGCATTCATCATCAAAAAGAAGATTTCAAAATCTATGGTGAAGTGCCAAGCTTGTCTGTGAGAGGATATTATACATACACTTACAAGGAAGACCAGTTAATTTCACTATTATTCAAATTAACACACCAACCACTAAAGACAGTGATGATGAAATGGAAGAATTCTATCAACTTCTTCTTTCTGAAATTGATTAAACATGCAATTAAGATGTGTTGATAATTACTGGTGATTGGAATGGGCAGGCTGTAAACACAAAGGAAGGATCAGTTGTTGGAAAATATAGCTAGGAAAAGTGATGCTGGTGATCATGTGATAGAATTTTGCAAGATCAATTACTTATTCATTGCAAATACATTTTTTAAACAACATAAAAGGTGACTAGACACGTGAACCTCACCAGATGGAATATCCAGAAGACCAATTATTACATCTGTGGGGTAAGATAGGAAACTATCAATATTATCATCCAAAACAAGGCTAGGGACAGATTGTGCAACAGACCATCAATTGCTCATATGCAAGTTCAGGCTTAAGCTAAGGAAAATTTGAACAATAACCAATGCCAAAATATGACCTTGAACATATCCCACCTGAATTTAGAAACCATCTCAAGAACATATTTGCTGCATTGGACACTAATATCTGAAGACCAGAAGAGTTAAGGGATGACACCAAGAAGATCATACAGAAAGAAACAAAAAGTCCTTAAGAAGAAAAGCAAGAAAGAAAAGAACAAAATGGATGTCACAAGAGACTCTGAAACTTGCTCTTCAATGTAGAGATGCTACAGCAAATGGAAGAAATGAGGAAGTAAAGAGCTGAACAGAAAATTTCAAAGGGCAGTTTTAGAATATAAAGTCAAATGGTATAAAAAAATGTGCAAAGATCTGAAGTGGAGACACCAGAAGGGAAGAACACATTCAGCATTTTTCAAACTGAAAAAGCTGAAGAAAACATTCAAGTCTTCTCTTGCAATGCTGAAGAATTCTATGGGAAAAATATTGAAGGATGCAGAAAGCTTCAAAAGAAGATGAAAAAATACAGTACCAAAAAGAAACAATTAATGGTCAACAATTTCAAAAGGTAGCATATGATAAAAAAAAAAACAAAACAAAAAACAATGGTACTGAATAAAGAAGTCCATGCTACACTGAAGTCATTGGCAAAGAACAAGGGTCCAGGAATTGATGGAATGCAAATTGAAATATTTCAACAAACTGATGCAGCACTGGAGACACTCACTCATCTATACCAAGAAATCTGGAAGACAGTTACCTGGCCAGTTGATTAGAGAAGATACATATTTGTGCCAATTCAAAGAGAAGTGATCCCATGGAATACAGAAACCATCAGACAATATAATTAATATCACATGCAAATAAAACTTTACTGATGATAATTTACAAGCAGCTGCAAAAGTACAACAAAGGATGTAGAACAAAGGATATCCTGCTGACGTCAGATGGATCTTGGTTAAAAGCAAAGAAAAGAAGAAAAATGTTTACTTGCTCTTTATTGACTATGCAAAGGCTTTGACTATGTGGATATGACAAGCTATATCTAACGTTGTGAAGAACGGGTTTTACAGAACACCTAATGGTACTCATGAGGAACCTATATGTAGACAAGGAGGCAGTCATTTGAACAGAACAAAGGGATAGTTAATGGTTTAAACTCAGGAAAGGTGTGCACCAGAGTTTTATTCTTTCACCATATTTATTCCATATTTGCTGAGCAAATAATCTGAGAAGCAGGATTATTTGAAGAAGAACGTGGCATCAGGATTGGAGGAAGACTCATTAACAACCTGTGATATGCAGATGATACAATCTTGCTTGCTGAAAGTGAAGAGGACTTAAAATACTTACTGATGAAATAAAAAAGACTACAGCCTTCAGTATGGAACTGGACCAATTAATATGATAAATGGAGAAAAGAATGAAGTTGTCAAAGATGTCATTTTGCCGGGATCCTCTATCAATTCTTATGGAAGCAGCAGTCAAGAAATCAAATGACTTACTGCATTAGGCAAATCTGATGCACAACACCTCTTTAAAGTGTTCAAGAGCAAAGATGTCAGTTGGAGGACTAAGGTGCAAAATCATGGTATTTTCAATATCTCATATGCATGTGAAAGTTGGACAGTGAATAAGGAAGACTGTAGAAGAATTGATGCATTTACGTTATGGTTTTGGAGAAGAATACTAAAAGCACCATGGATTACCAGAAGAAAACACAAATCTGTGTTGGAAGAAGTACAGCCAGAATGCTCCTTAGAAGCCAGGAAGGCCAGACTTCGTCTCTCATACTTTGAACATATTATCAAGAGAGACCAGTCCCATGAAGAAGGACATAATGCTTGGTAAAGTGGAGGGTCAGTGCAAAAGCAAGAGATCCCAAATGAGATGGATTGGCACAATGGCAGCCATGGACTGTGCTTCGTTCTGTTGTGCATAGAATTACTTTGAATCAGGACCAACTCGATGGCACCTAACAACAACAACAGCAACAGCATAAAAATAACAAATCAGAAATAAGACAAAAATTTCCTCAGTTACTCCATTATTGAACATATGAAAACTATAGTTTGAAAGCAAATTTTAGAGCAGATATCTAAGGAACTGAAGAGCTCTTCCACATCCTCACTAAGACATAGTCCTTTAAGTTCCTTCTTGTTTTCATCATCTCTGAACACTGGATTGCAGTTGTGTTCTAGGCTGTACTCTATTATGTTATTGCTGCTGTTAGCTCTGTTATCAGCCCAGATTCTTGGCAACCCCAATGCACAGTGGGATGGGACCACTGTGATCCATAGGGTCTTTGATGAGCTGGTTTTTAGAAGTGGACTTCCAGGCCTTTCTTCTTAATGTGTCTTAGTCTAGAAGATTTACTGAAACCTGTTCAGAATCAGATCAGCACACAAACTGCCAAAGACAATTGTACTTGAAGTGGCTGTACTTGAGGTGTATGAGTTTAGAATTGAACCCAAATCTTCTGTATGGAAGGTGAGGTTTCCAGCACTGAATTACCATTTTCCCTCATCTACTCGTAGAGTAGTTCTACAAAGTGTGGCTGTTGACTGGCAACACCACCATACTCCGGGAGCTTATAAGAAATGTAAATTCTCAGGCCCTACTTCTGCCCCCCTACATTAGAACCTTTAGGGGCTGCGGTCCAGAAATCTGTGCTTTAACAAGTTTTCTAAGTAATTCTGATGAACGTTAGTTTTATAAGCTTGCTGTGTTATGATCTGAGTAATATCAGGAAACAGATCAGCTGGGCCAGCACCAGACCACCAGCAAAGTGTTTCAGACTCAAGTGCTGAGCAAGCAAGCAAGCCCTTGGTTGGGAAGAACCGTTTTGGAGCCAGCTGGCAACCCCAAGCAAGCACAAGTATTCTGGGCACAGGGACTCACTGTGTGACTGATGGGAGCTACCTCTTAGGTACCAGGACTGGCCAAGAAACAAATGGCATTTCTTTCACTTCCTCTCCCTCCTCTAGCCTGACCCAGTGGCACTGGTGATGTGCCCATCAGATTTCATTACAGACTGGGAGAGAAGGTCTAGTGTTTGAATTGGTTCCCTAAGGAAAAAATGCGGTACTGGAGCCTCTCAGATACATACTTTTAGAAGTGCAGAGAGATCGCATGGCAGGGTCACCTGGATGAGCAGCACCTCAGCAAGATTTTCCAAGGAGCATCCAGGAGGAGCTGAAAACAGAACGAGAAATGGGTGAGACAGACAGTTCACTTTGCTGTGATGAATGGCACAGTCAGGAAGAGTTGGAGGAAATCTAGAAACGTGCCCAGGTCCTGCACCAGCCCACACACAGACCTAGAAATGGGTTACCTGCATATTGCATGGTAGTTAGGAACATAAACTTGTATATGAGATTCACAAGTCTAGACGCATATATCCCAAATATAGGCCCAGTGCTTTGTCGGGTTTTTTTTTGCTTCTTCATTCACTTTTGAAGTAAGGTAGAAGTCAAAGAAAACAGTTGTCTCCTCAAAGCATCATAACCACTAATATGGGGCTATAAAATTAGGCGAGAAATGCCACCTTTCTCAGAGGGTTAATAATGTAAACATGATCTATCATTCACACTTGCATTAAAATATTCAGTGAAGACTTCAGATATGTAGATGAGTAAAATAAAAACATAACTTTGATCTCAATTATATGAATTTTAAACATAAAAGGCAAACTGCTAAGGAAATGTCAGGAAGGCCTGCCTGGTTCTGAATCCCAGTTTAGCTACTTCTCAGCTGAATTGTCTACGAAAAATTACTTCAATTTTCTCAGCCTCGTTTTTTTCATTTGTTACAAAAGAATAATCCGGTCTCCATCTTGTGAGTATTAAAAGAAAAAAAAAAAAATGCAGTCTATAGTACTTGCTACATAGTAATAATAATAATGATGATAAAAGACTTATTGAGTAATATTAATTTGCAATCCACAAAAGATATTTATGTATCTGTACTTCATATATGTAA
>NW_006408583.1:4428344-4431637 GCF_000296735.1 Chrysochloris asiatica
TACCATACCTCCTAGCAAGATGAGGGAGGGTAGACTCCCTGTAATAAAAGAGAATCCTGTTTGACTTTCAATAAGTTGAATTTAAGGAAAAATCTCTTAAATAGTGCATAAACAACATCAAATACATATAAATATGCATACTCACCTACAATACCTGACTTCTCAATTAACATAGAAAGAAAAAGATGGAACGTAGGTTTAAAAGAGTATTCAATTGAATACAAACTCTCTTATAAATAAGCCTTTATTATGTATGAACACTTTTCAATAAGCAATTCATGTGTTTATGAACTCATTCACATTAAAAACTACATTGAGTATATATTTCTGGGTTCATATATTTTCTCATTAATCAAAAGGGAAATGAATAGACTTCTCTTTTAGGTGGCATCATGCTAAATTTTTGCCTAGTGCCTGGGATGTATAGTAGCCATACGATGTTCCATTTTCCTCTTCAGATTTGAGAAGGTTTCTGGCACAAAGGGAATAACATGAAGCAGAATAACTAGTATCAGGGTTTCCTCACATTTCATCATATCCCTCCCCGTGTTTAAAATAAAGAATTTAACTAAATGGAATTGATCTTTAAGGAGGAAATTAATTAGAATCCAGAGAAACAAATAGTAAGAGCTCCTTGACGTTCAGTCTGTTCTTCCAATGACTATGAAAGAGAAGGTTCATTTCCCACAGTCTAGCACAGACTGGAAACTAACTTGGATGAGTGACCTATTATGATAAGGGAAGTCTCTGGTTACAGCTCTTACAAAACTCCAATTTTCTTTCAACACAACAAGCATCACTTTTGACAGTCCTGCTCCACAGGAGACAGAAGCCCTTACAAATTCACTATCGCTCCATCAGTCCCATTCTCTCTTTGGAGGTCAGAGGCCCTGAGGTTATAAAGTTGATGTGAACCCCTTAATGATGTTCAGAGGGAGAACCCAGACTTACCTGCAGAGACCTCAGAGAATTTATTGCTGTTAAATATTATAGAGGCTTGTTCCCTATAGAAACACAATGGGACAACTGGCATAATGGAAGATGTCTTGAATGTGATTCTAAATGTTGTTGGGTCAAGTTCTAGATCTTTTTACTACCCTTTTTTAGGTATATAGAGTGTCTGAGTTTTTATTTTCTCATTCAGTAAAGTACGTCATGGTAAGATCCAGTAACATCTTTAGACCTTGCATTTCATATTGCTCTGATATAATCTCCTTGTTATTGTGTCCTTTCCCACAGGTCTCTGAGTCAAAAGGACTAAGGGAAGTTTGACCCACCAAGACCCAACGAGTACCCTCTAGCTCACGGGTCCCAGAACTTTATTCTAGGAATACACAAGTGTCCTCCATGATCCAGCCTCCAGAGGGCACACCACACTGCTAGTGGATGCATCTCAGGCCTAAGAAAAAAACAACCAAAAATCAAAACCTAAAAACAAACCCAAACACAAACCTGTTGACATTGAGTAGATTCTGAACAGTTTCATGGAGTTTTCTTAGCTATAATGTTTATGGGAAATTTTATAGTCCTTTCTTCACTGGTGCTGCTAGGTAGATTCAAACCATCAATCTTTAGGTTAGTAGACAAGTGCAAACTGTTTGAGCCATTAAGAGAACCTAAGATCTAGTCAAGGGGCCATCTATTTGCATGAGGGGAGTAGAGAGACCTTGGATGTGCAGGGTGGGGTATCCACATATAAGTTCTGAGGTCCCTTATGGTATAGGACTGATTGGTGTTGTTGTTAATTGCCATAGAGTCAGTTTCGACCCATAGCAATCCTTTATAGGGTTTCCAAGGATGGGTTGATTAGCTTGAACCACTAACCTTGCGGTTCAAACCAACTTTGCAGTCCGGTGCATTAATCTACAGCACTACACCAGGACTCCATAAGACTGATAGTTGTTGTTGTTAAGTGCCTAGGGAATGAGGAAATAAAGGGAGGTAGACTGTGGATTATATATAGATTCCTATTTGTACTCTTGGGTCACAAATCTTATGGGCAGATTTGCCATATCTATCTATTTTCTTCTTCTTTTTTAATTTGTCATTTCACCCACTTTTGCATGCACAGTTAAGCCACACCAACCACACTCCCCATGTTATACAATATCAATACTATCTAGTTCCAAATCATTTTCTCTCTCTTTGTTCCATTCCTTTCTCCCATTCTTTAATTTCCTTTTATTTGCTGGAAAGTTCCCAATGGTTTTTCCTAATGAGCAAAGAAGTATACATTATCTCCCTCTGAGTATATGTGAAAAAAAGAAAACCAGACGGAAAAAAGAAGAAATCAATGAAATCTTCCTTCCTTTTTTTTTTTTTTAACTGCCTTCCCCATCACCCAAGTGTCTACACCCTACCCAGTGAATAATTCTTTCTTCCCTTCCATCCTTGGCAACCATAATAGAAAGCTTATTATAGAATGAAACCCTTTTTTGAGATTTTAGGGTAGTGGTCTCATGCAATATTTATCCCTTTGAGACTTTCACTCAGCAGAATGTCCTCCAGGTTCCACCATGTTATATAAAATGTTTTGTAGATTCGTCATTAGTCTTCAATATTGCATAATATTCCATTCTGTGTATATACAAAAGTTTGTTCAACCATTCCTGTTGATGGACATTTCGGTTGTCTCCATCTTTTTGCTGTTGTGAATAATGATGTAATGAATAGGGTGTGATTATATCTTTGTGTCTCAGCTCTTACTTCTTGAGGATATATAATTCTTGAGATTGTTGGGTCTTGTGATATTTCTATTTTCAACCTTCTGGAAAAGTGCCAGACTGTTTTTCACAGTGGTTGCACCATTTTACAGTTCCACCAGCTATGTAAGAGCTTATACTCTCCAAACCTGCTTCAGCATTTGTTGTTTTCTATTTTTTTGAACTTTTCCATTAATGCTGGAGTAAGATGATATCTCATTGTTACTTTGATTTGCATCTCTCCAACGACTGCCAGTGATCATGAACATTTCTTCATATGTTTGTTGGTCACCTGACTGTCTTCTTTGATGAAGTCTCTGTTCATGTCCTCTGCCCATTTTTAAACTGGATTATTTGTCTTCTTCTTATGGAGTTGTTGAAGTGCTCTATAAATTTTAGAGAGTAATCCCTTGTCTGATATGCCATTGCCAAACAGTTTTTCCCAGTCTGTGAGTTCTCTTTTTACTTTTCTGGTGAAATCTTTCGTTGCACACAAGTGTCTGATTTTTAGGAGGTCCCAGTTATCTATATGTCTTCTGCTATTTGTGCATTTTCAATTATGTTTCATACTGTTTTTTGTGCCATGAATCA
>NW_006408583.1:4433340-4434809 GCF_000296735.1 Chrysochloris asiatica
TTTGAGGTTAGCAGCCCGATTTGTAATCACTATGTTACCAGAGCTCCTTAGAAATGAGTGTTAGATTTTGCAAAATTCCTTTTTCTGCATCTACTGATATGATCATGTGTGTTTTTTCCTTTGTTTAATTTATATGGTGGATTGCGTTGATTGCTTTTCTAATATTGAAAACCCCCACATACCTGGTATGAATCCCACTTGATCATGGTCTGTACTTTTCATTTTAGTGATGCCTTTGTCTAGTTTTGCTATCAGGGTGATACGTGCTTCATAAATGAACTCAGGAGCTGTCCATCATTTTCTATAACCTGGAATAATTTGAGTAGAATTGATCTCAGTTCTTCTCTGAATGTTTGGTAGAATCTACCAATAAAATCATCTGGCCCCAGACTTTTTTTCTGTTGAGAACTTTTAAGTGATTTGATTAATTTCTTCTACTTCAGTCTGTGTTGATTTAGGTAGGCCATGTGTCTCTAGAAATTTGTCCATTTTTCCAAATTTGTTGGAGTATAATTCTTTGTAGTATTCTATTATCATCCTTTTTTTCTATTGGTTCTGTTATGATAACCACCTATATCATTTCTCATTGGTGTTATTTGTATTTTCTCCTTTGCAAAAGAACCAGCTTCTTGTCTTACTGATTCAATTGATTGTCTTTCTGCTTTCTATTTCATTTATTTCTGCTCTAACCTTTATTATTTCTTCATTCTGGTGGCTGTAGGCTTACTTAGCTGCTCTTGTTCTAATTATTGGAGATGTCGAGTATTGATTTTGGTTCTTTCTGTTTTTTGGATGTGTGCATTTATTGCTATAAATTGCCCTCTGAGAACTGCTTTTGCTATGTCCCAAAGATTTTGATATGTATTGTTTTCAATCTTGTTTGATTTAAGGTGTTGGTTTATTTATTTATTTGTTTTCACTTTTAAAATTTCTTCTATTACCCAGTAGCTTGTAAGCAGGGTGGTATTCAATTTCCATGTATTTAATTTTTTCCTCTTGATCTTCCTATTGTTGGTTTCTAATTTTATAGCACTGGGATTTGAGAAGATGCGCGGTAGCATTTTAAGTTTTAAAAAATATATTAAAGTTTGCTTTGTGGTGTAGCATATGGTCTATCCTGGAAAATGTTCCATATGCACTGGGGAAGAATGTACATTTCACTGTTGTTGGGTTGAATGCTCAGTATATGTCCATGAGGCCAAGTTGGTTGATTGTCTTGTTTAGTTCTTCCGTGTCTTTGTTGAGTTTCTTTCTAGTTGTTTTCTTCTTAGTCAAAAGTGGTACATTAAAATCTCCTACTATTATTGTAGAGTCCCAGTGTGGTGCTGCAGGATAATGCTCTAGACCACAAGATCAGTTTGCACTGCAAGGTTGGTAGTTCTAATTCACCAGCTGCTCCTCAGAATCTCTCTACAGGCTTGCTATGAGTTGGAGTCAACTCAAAGGCACTGAACAACAACAACAACAAC
>NW_006408583.1:4435664-4437239 GCF_000296735.1 Chrysochloris asiatica
GAAACTACCAGCTGCTCCGCGGGAGAAAGATGAGGCTTTCTACTCCCGTAAAGATTTACACCCTCGGAAACCCTATACAGGGTCGCTATGGGTCGGAACCAACTCGATGGCACATAACAACAACAACATTTTAGGTTTGTAGGTTTGTTTTACTTTAAATATTTCTGTATCTGAATTGAGTTTTGGGTGATGGTAGCATGTTTGTGAATCTGAAGTTGTTGCAGGTTCTGAGTCCAAAGAACTCCTTTTAGTATTTTTTGTAAAGTTGATCTGATTATTACAAATTCCTTTAATTTCTGTTTATTTGCAAATGTCCTTATTTCACCTTTGAATTTGATGGATAACTTTGCTGGGTGGTTGGCAATTTTTTTTCTTTCAGTGTTTTGTATATGTTGTTCCATTGTCGTTTTGCCTGTGTGGTATTTGCCAAGAAATCAGAGCTTAGTCTTATTGGTTCTTCTTTATACATAACTTGTTTTCTTCTCTCAAGAGGCTTTCCTTGTCTTTGGTAAGTGTGTTTATGATATGGCTCAGTGATTTTCTTTTGGGGTCTGTCCTATTTGGTGTTTCTATGGCTTCTTGAACATGTATCTTTTTATCTTTCATGATGAAAGAATATTTTTTCCCAACAGCTCTTCAAAAATATTCTCTGTGAATTTTATTGTCTATTCCTGTTTTGTAATTCTGATCACCCATAAGTTATTCCTCTTCATGGTATCTTATATAAATCTTAGATTTTCTTTGGATATTTTCCTTCTTTTACCTGATTATTATTTTACTAGTATTCAGAGATTTATCTCCAAGCTCACTAATTCAGGCTTCCATTGATTCAAATCTACCCCTTTGCCTTTTCAATGTATAGTCTAATTGAGAAATCTTAAACTTAATCATCTGAATTTATTTGCAGGTTTTTTTATTGCTTCATAATGTTCATTTATTTCGTCTGTTTGTTCTTGTAGTATTTTTCTGATTTCTTCAAAATCCTTTTCTGTGTTTTACTTTCTTTCCTTGACCTTTCTCTCAGTTCATTGAAAGTACCTAAATATTACTCTTCTGAATTCTTTCTCAGGTAGTTCTATTACTTTTTCTTCCTCAGAAACATTTTCTGACACTGCATCTTGGATGTTTATTTGAGTCATCCTCTCCTGTTTCTTTATGTGAACTGAAATTGTCTGTCATTGTGCTTTTATTTAATTGATAATTGTACATTGCTGTATTCTTATGTTCTTACCAACTGCATCCTGGTAAGTATAATCAGAGAATGGGAGTATGTGCATAGTTCTCCATTCACTATGCATGCAGCTCTTCTCAGGGTGGGTTTGACTGCTGTCAGCTGCTGATCAGTTAGTACAGGAGTTGATATTGGCTCTTATCCAGGGGGTGGTGTTGTCTCTGGACTGTGTGTGAATGAATTCTGTCTCCCATCTAGTGGGGCAAGATGAGGAAACACACACACACATACACATGAGAAAATAAAATAAACATGCAAATGTTAGTAAAAAAATAAATAATAAAGGAGAAAAACTTAAAATCAGAAGAAAAAGTCAGCGACAAGAAAAGAAACAATATAATATC
>NW_006408583.1:4440249-4453166 GCF_000296735.1 Chrysochloris asiatica
AATCCCTAACAAAGGCCTCCCCCTGCCCCCTTTCGGTATAATTTCTTTTTCTTAGTCCTTTACAAAAGTGGTCCTATGCAGTATTTCTCTTTTTGTGTCTGACTAATTTCACTCAGCATAATTTCCTCAAGGTTCATCCATGTTATGCGGTAGTTTACCGCTTCCTTGCTATTCTTCAGTGTAGCATAGTATTCCTCCCGTAAAGATTTACAGCCTCGGAAACCCTGTACAGGGTCGCTATGGGTCGGAACCGACTCGACGGCACTTAACAACAACAACAACCTGTTAATCAAAGAGTTCAAGAGGTGGTTTGGGAAGTGATGCGATGACAGCGTTCCCAACCCTAAACGGTCTTCCTCTAGTCCCAGGTATTGTCTGTTCTGACCGAAGGATCACCAAGACCTTGTCCAATTCAAGATTAACCAGAAGGTTCTATGGACTCTGTACATCTGGAGCAGAGGCCCCTCAAATCCAGGCATCAAGACAGAACTGTCAGTCACCACCTCACTTAGGCTACTCCCACAAACTTGTGTGTGAATTACCAGACAGCAGGGCTTATGCTGGGGGGTGGATGAGGGTGGAGGTTGGCCTCTCCTTCTCTGGGTCTAGAGTTCCCAGCAGCTCCATCTCTCCATGTCATCGTCTCTGCCTCCATCTCTGGCATCACTGTTTCTCTGGGTAGGGTACCACACTCAGCTCTTCTCCCTTGATGGTCCCAGGGGCCTCCGCTCCTGGACTGCAAAGTCAACCATTTCTTTCCTTTTGCTACAAATCGTCTACCTTTACATTTCCAACCCTCAAAGTCAGTCCTGATAATAATCATTCATTATTGTACCACATGAGTGCTATCGCCATCTCCTTTCATCAGTCATGCCCAGACAGATTAGATACTACTCAGTGGAGATTCTGCCTTCCTCCGCACCCTCAGGATCTAGGCTCCCTCTTGAAAGCTTATAAGCCAGTCACTTCTTGTTTTTGTAGCTCCCCTCCCCCATTTTGGGTAGCCAATGTCCAAGTTGTCCATTCCTGTCTACCCTGTGTATCAAGGGGGTGAGAATGATCCTCGTTGTAAAGATTTGTACCCTCTTTTGAGCTACTGCATCCATAGGTGTATGTCAAGTTCATCAAATTGTATCAGATTACTCTTTTTTTCCTCTTCTTTCTTCTTCTAGTTGAGCTCTGATTATCCAGTCACTGAAGCCAGTTCAAGTGGGTATTATCTGCAAGTGTGGGTGTTCTCGTGTATATGCCCTCTCTTCTTATCAGCTGGATGCTCCACTCTCCACTCTATTCCTCTGTGGTTATGTCACTGACTCTGGGCCCAAGAATCCCCAGGTCTTGCTACACTACTGGCCAACCAGATCTCCACCCAGGTTCACAGGAGTGCATTGAACATGGCTGGACTTAGCTCGCAGCTTCATTGCTGTTTTTCCCTCACTTCCCCTTATTGGTGACCAACGTGGTCACCAGTCAGAGAACGTGTCTGCTTGTGTATTCCCATTGAGTCTTAGTCTTGGAAGGGGACTTGCCATGAGAGGACCTGATTGCTTGGCTTGATGTCTCCTGGGTGAGCAACTTGCTTGTTCTTGTAGTAATCAGTTGAACTGCCATTATTGTTTTGTATTTTTCCTGTCAGTCTTTCTTTCGAGAAGTAGGTTCTGTTCTTCTGGCTGCTCCAGGCTGGTCTGCTTGTCCTTTCCAGTGGAAATTTCCCATATCAGAAGATTCTGGATGGGGTTCAGGATTCCACCTCTGGTCTTATGTAATACAGAGGCTCTGCAGGAAGCCTCCTTCACTGGGCACATTGTAGCCCCATTTTAGGTATTCCAATCAACTATAGGCAGAAGATGGACTTAAAAGCTTTCTATGGTGCTATTTCTGGCTATTCCTTTCTCTCCCCCTCAAGTGTCTATTTTATAATGATATGTAATGGTCTCCCTTATCTTTGATGCTGAGATTTTGAGCAACATATCTGCCTAGCCCACCCCATCTTGGTTGAGACTATCATATCTATCATTCTTATTGTAGGCTGCCATTAAGTGCCATTGAGTCAGTTGTAACTCAGCAACCCTGTACAGAGTTTCTGAGGAGTAAACCCTCATTTGGCTTGAAATGATGACCTTGTGCTTATCCTACAGTGTCACACCAGGAAGAGTGCATTCCAAAATCACATGTTGAAGGTTGTTGTTGATAAGTGCTGTCTAGATGGTTCTGACACATAGCAACCTTGGATAGGGTTTCCAAGGAAAGGCTGGTGAATTTGAACTGCAAGGTCAGCAGTGAGTTTGAACCACTGACCTTGCAGTTCAAACCGACCTTGCAATCCAATGCATTATCCTGCAGCACCACATATTAAATAGCCACCCATTCTTTATTAGATATAATGATAGGACCCACTGACACACACAAAAAAAGGAAGATCATGCATAGAGATGGTAGCATCTAACAGGGAAAGCCAATATGACATGCACTTTAAACCCAGTGTGTAAAGGGTTATGAATCTTCAACTTCTCCTTACCCTTTGCATCAGGTCAAGTGGCAATAGACTCTTGAAACTACCTTATGCTGTCATCATTGGAACCAATGCTAATTATGATCATTCTGGGTGGCAAAAGAATTCCATGAGAAGAGTCTGTATATGAATAAATATAATTGTGTGCACAATGCATGGGCACATTTGTCTTCCACAGTCAAAGGGTGATGCCAACTGAGAAGTGAACTCTGGAAGCAGAGATGACTAGGACCACTCATCTGCTGTTTATGTAACTTGTAACTAATAAACTCTCTAACCTCAATTTCTAATTTATAAAATGGAGATGAAATTCTCTTCCTCCTATCAAAAGGAAATAGCTGTGAGGATTATATAATCTAAAATTTGTGAAGCAGTTAGCATAGGCTCTGGAATGCAGTAATCATTCAATAAATGACGGCTGCTATTATTTTTAAAACTGAGGAAAGTCAGTGGGGCTTATGTATTAGTTATTTGCACACATAGCATATATTCTATAACTGCTATCTTGTATTTTCCAAGAACCAGTGCAGAACAAAACTTTATGTAAGGTAAAGAAGCAGCTTCCAGCTTCAGAGCAGGGATTGTGTTTTACCTGTGTTTTTTTTTTTTTTTTGCTTCATAATGTGCATGGTTCTCGACACAGTATGTTTTGGTTGAGTGAATAATGGAAGGGAGAGGGAAAGCATTTTGATATTTAATATTCCATTACTATTGATAGGTACTGCTGAGTCAGTTCCAACTGACCCTACGTACAAGAAAAAGAAACAGTACCAGTCCTGTGCTATCCTCACCATTATTGCTGTGTGACCACATTGGTACAGTCACTATGTCAATCCATTTCATTGAAGCTCTTCTTTTTCTCTGAACTTCTACTTTACCTGCTCCAAGAAGTGGTTCCTCCTTGCAACATGTCCAAATGAAGCCTTGCCATCCTAACTTCTAAGGATTATTATGACTGTACTTCTTCCGATACAAATCTGTGTAAGTAGAGGATCAGGATTGGGTGAAGAACTAAAGGGTAGAAGAGGTTTTTGTTTTGTTTTGTTTTTCAAGGTATGCTATTTGTATGGAGGATTATAGAAAGTGGTGACAACTCCAAGCTGTGACACATTCTGGGGTTAGAGGGAAGTAGCTGAGGCCATAAGGGAAGTGAGTCTCCAGGAGAATCCCACCACACACTTGACACGACAAGTATGGCATGGCTTCCAGGACTAAGGGATGCTCAGACTAGTGCACTCGATCAGTAAAGGAGCAGGAGACATCAGCCAGGGCTTCTAGAACTCAGCATGTGTTGGTGTCTGAAGAGTGTCTGAATCATACTTCCTGGGAGGTCTGGAAGGTTTTAAGAAATAAATGGGAAGTAAAGTACATTTGCACAAACACTGGACATAAGAGCAGAAATCTAGATTTCACAATTGGACACCTGTGTAGCTGGTACCTTAAAGATTTTGAGGCTGTAGAATAATACTAAACCATATTGACTGGTAAAGGTTGGGCTCAGACCTCATTACAACTGAGGAAGAAAATGACTTACTTTCATACCTGGCCTGGGGTAAGCAGAGATTAACAAAATTCTTAGGGAGAAGAGTTGAGAAGTATGGACATTTTGTAAGTTCGAACTATATCCTGGGTGTGGTACAAATACTCATAACACCTAAATGAAATAGAAACCATAATCCCTTTAAAAAGTTGAAAAAAATCCCCTCTATACACAGAGTAGATATGGATGGGCAACTTGGACATTGGCTACCCAAAATGGGGGGGTTACAAAGGCAAGAAGTGACTGGCTTACAAGCTTTCAAGAAGGAACCTAGAGCCAGAGGGCGTGAAGGAAAGTAGAATCTCCACTGAGTAATATCCAAACTGTCTAGGTGGGGCTGATGAAATGAAATGTGGATAGGTCTCTTGTGATAAAGTAGTGAATAATTATTATCAGGACTGATTGTGAAGGTTGGAAATGTAAAGGTAGATGTTTTGTAGCAAGGAGGGGAGTGATTAACTGCAGTCTAGGAGCAGAGGTCCCTGAGACCATCAAGGGAGAAGAGCAGAGAGAGGAACCCTACCCAGAGAAGCAGTGATGCCTGAGATGGAGGCAGAGATGATGACATGGAGAGATGGAGCAATTGGGGACTTTAGACACAGAGAGGGAGAGGGGCTGTGTGCTGATGACCAGGGGGCAGGCTTGTAGTGTATACCCTTTGGTTGGTTGATGATGAATGGAGGGTATTGTAACCATGGCAATGAAAGGATATACGATAAGATGAATGTACAGCTAATGGTATCCCATGTAAACTATCACATAATTCACAATAAAACATAAAAAAAGGTGAAAAATTAAATTTTTGGTTTTGTGTTTTTGAAGTTAAACAACTTGTGAAAATGTCACGTCACCTGTTGTTAAGTGCCATCTAGTCAGTTCTGACTTACTTCTTGTTGTTAGGTACCATTGATTCAGTACTGGCTGATAGCAACCTTATGCACAACAAATGAAACACTGCCCAGCACCGCACCAATCTCACTATCATGCTTGAGCCCATTTCTGCTGCCCAGGTGCCAATCAATCTCATTGATTATCTTCCTCTTTTTCACTCACCTTCCACTTTACCAAGCATGATGCTCTTCTTCAGGGACTGGTACCGCCTGATAATATGTTTGAAGTATCAGAGATGAAATCTGACCATTCTGGCTTCTAAGGAGCAATCTGACTGTACATCTTCCAAAATAAATGTGTTTGTTCTTTTGGCAGTCCATGGTGCTTTTAATATTCTTCTCCAACACTAAAACTCAAATGCATCAATTCTTCTATAGTCTTATTTATTAACTATCTAACTTTCACATGAATATGAGGTTATTGAAAATATCATACCTTGGGTCAGGTATACTTTAGTCCTCAAACTGACATCTTTGCTCTTGAACACTTTAAGGAGTTCCTGTACAGCAGATTTGTCCAATGAAATACATCATTTGATTTCTTGACTGCTGCTACCATGAGTGTTGATTGTTGGTCTGAGAAAACGTTGACAACTTAAATCTTTTTTGCATTTATCTTGATGTGATTTATTGGTCCAGTGGCAAGGATTTTTGTTTTCTTTATATTGAGGTGCAACACATACCTAAGGTTGTGGTCTTTGATGTTCATCACTAAGTATTTTAAGTCCTCTTCCCTTTCAGCAAGCAAGGTTGGATCATCTGCACATTGCAGATTGTTAATGAGTCTTCCTCAAATCCTGATGCCACATTAAAGAGACTTCCTACAACGTTGATGCCATGTTTTTCTTCATACAATCTAGCTTCTTGATTTATTTGCTCAGCATACAGACTGGATAAATATGGTAAAAGAATACAGCCCTGGTGCACACTTTTCCTAATTTTAAACCATTTAGTGTTACCTTGTTCTATTCAAACTGCCTCTTGGTCTATGTAAATGTTCCTTATGAGCACAATTAAGTGTTCTAGAACACTCATACTTCACAATGTTGTCCATAGCTTATCATGATCCACACAATTGAAAGCCTTTGCATAGTCATTAAATTACAGGTAAACATCTTTCTTGTATTCTCTGTTTTCAGCCAAGATCCATGTCAGCAAAGATATTCCTCACTCCACGTCCATGTCTGTACTTGGCTTGAACTTCTGGCAGTTCCCTGTTAATGTACTGTTGCAGCTGTTTTTGAATTAGCTTTAGAAAAATTTTAATTGCATGTGATATTAATGATACTGTCCAATGATTTCTGCATTCTGTTGAGTCTCCTCTCTTTGGAATGGGCACAAATATGGATTTCTTCAAATCAGTTGGCCAGATACCTGTCTTCCAAATTTCTTGGCATAGATGAGTGAGTGCCTCCAGTGCTGCATCAGTTTGCTGAAAGATTTCAATATGTATTCCATCAATACCCGGAACCTGGTTCTTAGTCACTGTCTTCAGTGCCCCTTGGATTTCTTCCTTCATTATCATTGGCTTTTGATCATATCCTACCTCTTAAAATGGTTGAACATTGACTGTTTATTTTTGGTACAGTGATTCTGTGTATTCCTTCCATCTTCTTTTGATGCTTCTTGCACCAGTCAATATTTGGTCCATAGAATCCTTGAATATTTCAAGTCAAGGCTCAAATTTTTTTCTTCAGTTCCTTCAATTTAAGAAATGTTGAGTGTTTTCTACCCTTTTGGTTTTCTAACTCCAGATCTTTGCATAGTTCATTCTACTATTTGACTTTGTCTTTTTGTACTGTTGTTTGGAATTTTCTGTTCAGATCTTTTATCTCCTCATTTCTTTCATTGGCTTCAGCATCTCTATGCTGGAAAGCAAGATTCAGAGTCTCTTCTGGCATCCGTTTTGGTCTTTTGCTTCTTTCTTGTCTCTTTACTGACCTTTTACTTTCTTCCTCTATGATGCTCTTGATGTCATCCCACAATTCTTCTGATGTTCAGTCATTAGTGTCTAATTCATCAAATCTGTTCTTGAGATAATCTCTAAATTCAGGTGGAATATGTTCAAGGTCATATTTTGACTCAAGTGGACTGGTTTTAATTTTCTTCTGCTTAATCCTGAGCTTATATGAACAATTGATGGTCTGTTCCACAGTCTGCACCTGGCCTTGCTTTGACTGCTGATATGGATCTTTCCCACCATTGCTTCCCACAGATGTAGTCAATTTGATTTCTGTGTGTCTGTCTTGAGAGGTCCATGTCTATAACCATCTTTTGTGGTGTTTAAAAAAGGTATTTGCAATGGACAAGTCATTGGTCTTGCAAAATTCTATCATGCTATCTCTAGCATTGTTTCTGTCACCAACACCACATTTTAAAACAACTACTCCTTCCTCTTGGTTTCCAACCTTTGCATTCCAGTCATCAGTAATTACCAATACATCTTGATTGCCTGTTTGATGAATTTCAGACTGAAGAAGTTGGTAGAATTCTTCACTTTGATCATCACTGGCTTTAGTGGTCGGTGCACAGATTTGAATAATTGTAGTATGAATTGGTCTTTCTTGTAGACGTATGGATGTTATCCTATTACAGACAGCGTTGTACTTCAAGATAGATCTTGAAATATTCTTTTTGATGATGAATGTCATTCCTCATCAATTTGTCATTTCTGGCATAGTAAATCATGTGGCTGTCAGATTCAGAATGGTCAATCCAGTCCATTTCAGCTCACTAATGCCTAGGATATATATTTTTTTGCATTCCATTTCATTTTCGACAACTTGCAATTTTCCTAGTTTAATACTTGGTACATTCCATGTTCTGATTATTAATGGATGTATTCAGCTGTTTATCCTCATTCTGAGTTGTGCTCCATCAGCAAATGAAGGACTCAAAGGCTTTACTCTGTTTGTGTCATCATGGTCAACTCGGTTTTGAGAAGGCAGCTTTACTTTACCCCAGTCATATTTTGAATGCCTTCCAACTTGAAGCGATCATTTTCCAGGGCTATATCTGCCAATTTTCTGGTGCTTTTCATCATGTTTCAATATTCAATACTCTGGTGCTATCTAACAGTGTTCCAATGCTATTTATAAGGTTTTCATTGATTAAGTATTCAGAAGTAGTCTGTCTCTTCTTCTTCCTAGCCTGTCTTCATCTGGAAGCTCATCTGAAACCTGTCCACCATGGGTGACCCTGTTGGTATTTAAGATACCAGTGGTGTAGCTTCCAGAATCATAGCAACATAGACGCTACCACAGTATGGCAAACTGACAGATGAGTGGTTGTTCTGACTCATAGAGAACCTGTATGGAGTTTCCGAGGAGTGTTCGTGGATTTTATCTACCAACCTTGTGATTAGTAGTCCAGTGTTTATCCTACAGGACTCCTCACATAGCCTAGTGCAGGCATATTTCTTATAAATTATTGTTTTTATTGAGGATGTTGTCATTTTCTGATAACTTTATCAATATTTTAGGGACTTTACTAGAAAAGATTCTGAGGTATCGTTGTTTACCCTTTCCATGAAAGTCTCCTGTATACTTTTTTTTTTTTTGCAGTGAATACAGTGATGACATTCGTTCTTGTGCATAAGAAATATCTAGGGAGCTTGTTAACTTTGGAACAGATTCCAGAGTTTCTGCAGAGTTGCAACAGGTGAGTACCAGGAATTTTCCTTTTAACAGACACCAAGGGTGGAGTCAGTCAGAAATACACTCTAAGACAGACTATAATCAAGTTATACAGGAAATAGCATTTGTCTCCACATTTAGCTGTTACTCCAGTATCATTTTGTTTCAGAAGAGCCATAGACCTGTCCTCATTGCCTTCTGAGATGCTACAGGTAGGGGAGGACGTGAAAAACAGCAGGAAAGCTGGTGATTTGTAGGTCACAGCAGTGACCTGAGATGCTTTTATACAGTGCTATCTTGACTGGCAAATACTGGGTTACCAAGTCAAATTGATATCTGTCTGGACCACCTCCATAGCAAAGCAGGCAGACCCTGAATCTTGGAATATCTATTAAGAGCTTCATTTTTTGTTTTTGTTTTTTTGTAAGTCTTGGGTGAAGGCTAACCAATTTTTAGCTCAAATAAAAACCTGGTGATTCCACTCTGAGACTGGAAGAACTAGATGGTGCCCAGCTACCACTGCTGAAAGGGTTTAACCCCAGAGGGTCTTAGATGAAGAGTGAGAAAAATGTGAAACAAAACTCAAAATCAATAAAGGATCAGCTTACTGATCAGATAGAGACTGGTGGAACCTCAAGACTCTGGCCCTGAATCACTGTTTCAGCCTTTAAATGAACTTTCTCTGACAGCTCAACTTTCAATCATACACTAGATAGGCCTCAAAGGTGAGTAATAGCATGAGGGAGACTTTAGAACCATGGATCATAGGAGATCATAAAGGCAGCATTTGCCTAGGAATAGAAGACAGAAAAGACTAGGAAAGAAGGACGAATGAAAATGGAAAACACAGGCAGGAGGTAAGGAGATTGCTGCTACATTGTGAGGACAGCAATCAATGTAACGAACAAAATGCTTGTTGACTGGAAAACGAATTTGTTCTGTAAACTTTCATTCAAGTCACAATATAAAGTTAACACAAAACAAAACAAAACATCAATCTGGTAGTTTATTGAGAATGTCCTTATGTTAAAATAATGAATAATATTGGGTGTGTGCCAGAACACACAAACACATTTAAAATATTTCATTACTGTAAATGTAAATTAATTGATGTTGTAAATGATGGTTCAAATTAGTGCATTTTCTCAAAACAGTTTCTTGTTTCCAGATACAAACCCAAACATTTTAGATAGGACATTTCATACTTTGTTATTGACAAGTGCCCTCAAGTTGGCTCTGAGTCTTAGCGATCATGTAAAATGTTTCCGAATGCGTAAATCTTTACAAGAGCAGAAAGGCTCATCTTTCTACCACAGAGTAGTTGGTGGCCTTAAACCACGGATCTTGTTGTTGGCAGTCCATTGCTTCTCCTGCAGAATCACCAGAACTCCTATTTTATTTTAATGTATAAAGGAAATCTCACTTAAATGCAACAGATTAGTTACTGAAAACTTGATTAAAAATGGACTTCTCGAAATGCAATCATAGTAAGATTTGCAAGTAATCACTAATGTATTCATCTGGGCAAATCTGATCTCTCTATGCATTTATGCAAATATTGGTAGCATCTGGAATTCTTCAGAATGAATGATGATAAGTGAAAAACTCCTTTGGAATGAAGAATTTTATAACATGATAAAAGGTCATGTGGAAAATTGTATTTGAATTAACAACCCTAAAAAATGAGCAACCTTAACTGTAATATTTTGATATTTTCAATGAAACAATAGTTAATATGAGCTATAACAGCAACGATTAATTTCATAACACATTTCTCATGACAGAAGAGTGACAGTCCCACAGAAAAGAAGAATTCAGCTGGGAGTGCCAGGTGTCAAATTAATGAAGAATGATCAAAGAAGGTGGGTTCAGTGCATCTGGCGTTTCTTTCATGAAAACTGGCAAAACATCACTAGTCCTAATCCTACAAATGTAGATATTTAAAACAGGTTGAGGCAGCAACATTTTAAAGGCCCTCATGAAAAGAAAAACAATCACAGGAATGATATAATTACAGGGTAATAAAAAACGTAAACACCATTAATGCATTAATTTTATATTGGTGTTTTTTCCATGGTTGGCTTACCAAATTATAAGTGCAAGATTTAGATTATAAAACCATTTAGATATTTGGTCACTTTTCCATCCTAATGCCTATACATTGAACTTGATGATTTGTATAAGGGATTGGTTTAATTGACAATTGAAAAGAAAAGAGTATTTAGTTTTCTGGGTTTTTTTTTTTTGTTGTTGTTGTTTTACCAAGTCTGAAGAGAGAGAGAACAGTAGCTGCCAGTTTCAACTTCTTGGTGGTGGTGATGTGCTATGGAGTCGGTTCTGACTCATCGTGACTCTGAATAGGGTTTCTGAGGCTGTAAATCTTTATGGGAACAGAAAGCTCCTCCTTCTCCGGAGGAATGGCTGGTAGTTTCGAATTGCTGACCTTGAGGTTAGCAGACCAACTCATAACCACTATGTTACCAGAGCTCCTTGGACTTTTTGGGTACTTAAAAATCAACACATTATCAGGAGTAACAGTTCCTTTTAATTGTCCTCCTGAAGCTATCAATCTTTTTTTCAACTTCTGTGAACTTGAAGAATTATAGGGAGAAAACTGTGTGATCTTGGCAAGTTGCTTAAACTCTCCCTGTCTTAAAATGAAGATATTAATGTCTTCTTAAGAAGCTCTGGTAGCGTAGTAGATTATGAGTTGGGCTGCTAACCACAAGAGCAGCAGTTTGAATCTACCAGCCACTCCATAAGACTTTCTGCTCCCATAAAAATTTATAGTCTCAGAAAACCTATACAGTGTTACTATGAGTTGGAACTGACTTCGTGGCACATAACCACCACCAGCACCAATGTCTTTGTACAGGGTTATTTTAACAATGCGAGACTCAATAAATGGTGGTTATTTTAATGTTAGAAGAGAAAGTCAAAGTCATAAAGACATGTCCTCTTATGCAAGCCCTAGTAAAATGGCTGAGAGCTACCTTGTCATAAGAAAGTTGACTCACAAGTGCATGACATCAGCAGCAGTAATTAAATTAGCTTAATCACTGAGAATAAGCACTAGACCGCTAACCACAAGGTCTGCAGCTCAACCCTACCAGCTATTGGAAACCCTGTACAAGGTCACTTTGAGTCAGAACAGACTTGACAACACACAGCAGCAATCACTGAATACTAATTGGGAAATATGACTCCTGTTGGGGAGATTTAAGGTGGTGTGTGTGTGTGTGTGTGTGTGTTTATCTTGAAAATGTGTCTTAATATGAATCAAATCAAATAAGGTCTGAAAATTCTAAAAAAATTTAAATGTCCTTTTCTGTAACTGATTGGCAGGAGTAAATTCTGAGGACCTCACAATAAGCCCCAAGTTTCTGGTTTGTACAGGGAGCAAGGAGCAGCCTGGTGTTGTTAAGTGCCATTGAGTTGGTTCCAACTCATAGCAACCCTGTATAGGGTTTCAGAGGAGAGGCTGGTGGGTTTAAACCACCACCTTGTTGTTCAAACCAACCTTGTGGTCCAGTGCTTATCCTACAACATCACACCAGGACTCTAAGGAATATCCTAAGAGTACTTAAATGAGGAGTGGTCACACTGGACAGTCTCAGCCCTGTATCTCTGGCCTTCAGAAATTCATTCCACTGTATCTCAGACTGGTGAGCTGATCATCCTGACTGCGGAGTAAAATTTACTCCAATAAAATGCTTTGTGTGATTAGATTGTTTGGGTAAGTTGCATAGTAGAACCTCCCTTTTGGACAGTCACACTCCACAGAGAGTTTTGAAGACTTTGAGAGGTCCCATTTCACCCAATTTCCTCAAAACTATACGATCACTTAATTTTTTTTTCGTGTAACTAAATTTGCAAGTCTGCGGAATATACTTTGAGAAGCTCAATTTATAGTTCCTCTCTTGCTATATCACAGGTGAAATTGTTTTTAATGCAATGGTATTGCTATACCAATATCACATTTTAACAAATTGCTTGTAGTTTTATTCGCTTGAACTTTTCCTAGACATCCTCATTTTACCGTATGGCCTTTCCTTATGTAACGCGTCCATGCCTAATGGAAAAGAACAGTCTGTTTCCTTCCCTGGCTTTTGTCTATGTTCCCCACATGTTATGACCCATGTATTGGAAGAAATGCCTGGTGATCCGCTTCCAAAGTTCACAGCCACTGCTTACCATGAGTCGAAAGAATCAACTTGATGACAACTGATTTGGCTCTTATGGTCCATTAGCTGACTTTAGTACATGTTGTTGTTGTTGTTGTTGTTGTCAGGTGCCATCGAGTCGGAACCGACTCATAGCGACCCCATGCACAGCAGAAC
>NW_006408583.1:4455048-4463979 GCF_000296735.1 Chrysochloris asiatica
AGGTGGGAAAAGACAAAATCTTAAAAATAGGAGACAGAGTCTGATAGAATTAATATTTAAACATTTCTGTATTTGCAGACATCGTTCTATCTAAGAGACAAAAAAGAGATGTATCCTGAATGTGCAGAGCCCCTAAACCCTATGTGTCTTCCTCACAGGTAACCTGGGTACAGAACCTAGATATACTCACTCTCAGTATTCTGAGTTGATAAAGAGTACATACATAGCAGGACTGTCTGAAGAGCCACAATTAGCATTCTGATTGTGACAAATTTTAGAGAGAGTGTGAAGAAGTTATGTTGTTGTCATTGTTAAGTGCTGTTGAATTGGTTTGGACTCATAGCAACCCTGCATAGGGTATCTGAGGAGTGGCTGGTGGGTTTGAACCACTGACCTTTTGGTTAGCAGTCCAGTGCACCACACACCAGGATTCTGAAGAAGCTGTGTATTACTGCTTTTCAGAAACAACATGCAGAACTTTGTCCTTAGACAATGTCAGTAGCCATAAAATTTACATATAGATGCATGTACTCGAGGAAAACATTGTATCTTCCATCTCCCTTCACAATGGGATACTGTATTCATCCACCCTTGGGGGCTGGGCTGTGAAAGGGTACATTTTTCCTCACTGTTGGTACAAAGTAAGGGACATTCTATAAGAGTGAATATAGGGGATAAGAAGTCCAACCTAAAATAAATTTTCACATGAAGTCCAATTGTCTAAAATGATCTCAATAGTATGCCAAAGAATTCTAAAACAGGGAAAAAACATCTAAAGGAAAACTTCAGAGCATAATAAATAAAGGGGATCAAACTGACAGGAGACACTGTTTGAACTCTTAGCAATTTCTTTCCCCCCCCAGCTTTGATTCCCAACCACATTCTACCTCAGCAAAGAAAAGGGCAAGGAAATTCCAGCAGAATTAACTCATAACATTCTTTTACACAACCAGTGCATGAAACTAACCTCTGTGGAATGAGGTATCAGTATCATGTTAGATGAACAATATATTCATAAAGCTTTTAGTATATATTTTAGGCAGTCTCTAAGTTGATTCCCTTAAAAACTGTGGTCTATAATTCATGAGCTGAAAATGAAACGTGCATTCAGTTGTAGGAAGACTAAATGCAAATATGTGTATGCACACATACACATATGTATTTATTGTTGTATGCAGTCCTGGTCGGTTCTGATGGGTAATGACCCTGTATAGGGATTCTCAGGTTGTAAATCTCTATGGGAACACAAAGCCTCCTCTTTGTTTCACAGAGGGGCTAGAGGATTCTAACCACCCATTCTGTAGTTAACAGTCACCAGAGCTTCCTTATGTGTGTGTGTAAAATAATTCCATTGTCTTTAAGTTCCATTTTTCACAAACTTACTAGAGCCCTTCCTACAACTGTGTAGTGAGTAATGCATTGGACTGCTAACCACATAGTCAGCAGTTTCAATCCACAAGTCGCTGCATGGGAGAAAAAGGAGGCTGTCTGCCTTGAAAATCCTATACAGGGTCACTATGAGTTAGAACTGATTCTACAGCACACAGCAGTAGCAGATGTTTAAAAAATTCTTTTTAACTTAACTTACATGATATAGTAACAAATTTTTTTTTCTTCTTTCAGAAAAGTAGTGTATGAATTTTCCTAGTAATTTGTGTGAAAAGTGTAGATTTGCAGACTCTTGTCCCAAATTCTGATTCAGTAGGTCTGGGGTGGAACTCAAGAACTTGTTTTTTATGAGCCCCCACCCCTGCCATTTTTATTTATTTATTTTTTAATTCTTGCTAACCATAAGGATTTCTGGTGTGGTGCTGTCGTATCAGCACTGGACTGTGAATAACAAGGTCAGCAGTAAACCCACCAGTTGCCCCTTGGAAACCCTGTATAGGGAGGGTCATTCTGAGTCAAAACAAACTGAGTGGCACTTAACAGCAACAGCCGTAAGGAGCCTGGTATGGTGCTATAGGATAAGCACTGGGCAGCAAGGTCAGTTTGAGCCACAAGGTGAGCAGTTAACACCCACCAGCTGCTCCTTGGAAACCCTACATAAGGTCTCCATGAGTTGGAACAGACTGGACAGCACTTAACAACAACAACCATAAGGTCAGAGGTTCAAAGTCATCAGCCACTCTTCTGAAACCCTGTACAGCATCACTGTGAGTTGGAACTAACTCAACTGCACTTAACAACAACCCATTTATGATAAATCTAACTTGCAAACAGACTTGAGAACCACTGAACTAGAATTACAGAAGTCAGGAATTCAATCAGAATGGTACCTTTGGAGGAAGTTCCCAAGCATCTCTGACTCTCTTAGGATGCTTATAGATGCTAAAAACTGTGATTCTGTTTTACACATTCACAAAGTTTATCATCTCAAACAACTGGAAGTTTACAGGTTAGGAATACTCTGTGTTCTAGATACACACTTCTCTGATTCTCTTGGCAACTCTGCTAGCCTTTTAAGGTATTTAAACCTTGTTGTTGTTGTTATGTGCTGTGGAGTTGGTTCCAACTCACAGTGACCCTGTACAGGGTTTCTGAGGCTGTAAATCTTTACCGGAGCAGAAAGCCTCATCTTTCTCCTGTGGAACAGCTGGTAGTTTCAAACAGCTGACCTGGTGGTTCACAGCCCGATTAGTAACCACTACGCTACCAGAGCTCCTTAGATGTTGCTAAATTCCTCTATGTCTTACGTTTTATTTATTTTTAGGGGAAGAAATCTTTTCTTCAAACTTTTTGTATACTTTCCTTTGCATTGTGTTGGCCAGAATCTGTTCACATGCTTGTTCATGTTACTGGCAAAGGCTATTGTTAACACCAAGATCAATGTTCTCAATCTTGGCTACACACTGAAATCATCTGGGGAAATTAAACAAAACAAAATGAAACAAAAAACCCCAGAAATATTTAGATCCAACTGCCAAAGTTTTTTTTTTTTTTCTGTTTGTTTTATTATTTTTTTTTAAGCTGGCCTGGGTTATGTCCCAGGCATCCAGAATTTTACAAGTTTCACAGATGATTTTAATATACAGACAAATTCAAGAACCACTGTCTCAGATTGATCATCTGGGGATGGAATGCTGCTAAGAAGTCAACTCATAACCACTAAACTCCCTTAAAATTCCTTAAGCAAAAAGAGCTTCTAACATATGCTAATGTCATAATCACATAAAAGAATTGCAGACTAACTGTATGGATAACAGGAAAGTGCCAGAAGTGTGTCTATTTTGACTCTTAGAGTAATGTGCTTTCTAACAGGAGATGCCAACTTCTGACTGTGGAGTCAGTGGGAAAGAAGGACAAGTTATGAAGAAACCACTGCAGTTGATCTTTGATGATTCCAGCACCATCTATGTTTAAAAGATGTCAGCTAGAGTTTGTAGTAGCCAGTCAGGGAGAACCAGAAAAACAAAAATTAATAAAGCGTAACCAGATAAGACAAAAAGAGTCACAAGACAGGGATGGTAAAAGGCGAATTAAAGTTAGAAAAAAATTCTTTTATCATGGTATTGTCGTCATTAGTTATCTTGATATACATGATGAAACTACTTATAGAAAATCTCTCCTAGAAAATTCTCTTGTTGAAGCAGGTCAGGCTCCATTGTAGGGAAAAGACCCCAACAAAGAGAGAAGAAAGACATTTGATTTTTCACATGGTCTTAAAGATACAGACTTTTCCAAAAATAGTCATAGAACTTAGTAAACTGGCTTCTAACCAAGAGAAAAAATCAGTCTGGGTTATTTACAAGCTTGAGATCATCATACATTTACATTATGTTTACAACTCTGGATTTTTTCAACTTGCATTCTATAACTATTTAAATTCCCATAAATGTAAATCAAGATGCCTTTCTTGGCCCATTAGCTACTGAAGAATTTTTGGTTTATTACTCCAGTTAGAGATGATTATAATAAAAATGTTGAAAATTCTCCTCTTAAATAAAAAAAAAAAAAGATTGAGAAAGTTATAACTCTTTAGGCTTGAATGACTTCAGCAAAGGCACTATGATTAAAGTTCAACAACTCAGAAAAAATAATTATGAATAAACTCACTTTATATTAAATTTAGGAGATACCCCATAAATTTAATTTGGAGGTTGAGATCCTCCAAATTAAATACTCTAATGTAGCTTGGGAGTCTTGATGTGGCATTGTAGGATAAACACTAGACTGCTAACCAGAAGGTCATTGCTTCAAATCCACCAACTGCTTCTTAGAAACCCTATACAGGGTCACTATGAGTCAGAACCAACTCAATAGCACTTCACAGCATGTATCTGACTTAAGTATTTGTCATTATGTTAGCTTAAAAAGTGGATGCAGGTTGAATATTTGGTTTTGAGAAGATTTTATATAAATTTATGAGTGATGGCTTCATAGTTGTTGTTAGATGTCATTGAGTCAGTTCCCACTCATAGTGCCCCTAAGCACTGCAGAGTGAAACATTGCCTGGTCCTGTGCCATCCTCACAGCTGTTACTCTTGATCCCATTGCTGATGTCACTATGCAAATCCGTATCATTGGGGGTCTTCCTGTGTTTAGTTGATTTTCCACTTTTCCAAGCATGATGCCCTTCTCCAGGGATTGGTCCCTCCTGATAACACGTGTCTAAAGTATGAGAGATGAAGTCTTACTATTCTGGTTTCTAAGGAGGATTCTGATTTTATGTCTCCTAAGACAGATGTGTTTGTTCTTCTGGTAGCCAATGGTACTTCAATCCCCAACAGAATTACTCAAATGAATAAATTCTTCTACAATCTTCCTTATTCATTGCCCAAATTTCACATGCATATAAAGCTAGTGAAAGTATCATAGTTTGGGTCAGGTGCGCTTTAGTTCTCAAACTGATATTTTTACTCTTGAACACTTTAGAGAGATCTTGTGCAGCACATCTACAATGCGTCATTTGATTTCTTGACTGCTGTTTTTATGAATGCTGATTATGGATCCAAACAAAATGAAGTCTTTGACAGCTTCAATCTTTTCCTCATTTATCATGATACTATTTATTGGTCCAGCTGTGAGGATTTTTGTTTTCTTTACATTGAGGTGTAATCCATACTGAAGGCTAGATGCAGTCTTTTAAATCCTCTGCACTTCCAGCATATCTAAGGCTGTTATTGAGTCTTCCTCCAATCCTGATGCCACGTTTTCCCTCATTTAATACAGTTCCTCAGATTATTTGCTCAGCATGCAGTTTGAATAAGTATGGTGAAAGAATACAACACTGGTACACAACTTCCTTGATTTTAAACCATTCAGTATCCTCTTCTTGTGCTCTAATGACCTCCTCTTGGTCTATGTACAGGTTCCTCATGAGCACAATTAAGTGGTCTGGAATATGCATTCTTCACAATGTTATCCATAGTTTGTTATGATTGGCACTATCAAAAGTCCTTGCATAGTCAATAAAGCACAAATAAACACATTTCTGTTATTCTCTGCTTTCAGCCAAAATCCATCAGACATCAGCAATGATATTTCTAGTTACATGTCCTCGTCTGAATCCAGCTTGAATTTTTGACAGTTCTCTGTCTATGTACTATTGCAGCTGTTTTTTAATTATCTTCAGCAAAATTTTATTTGCATGTGATGTTAATGGTAATGTTTCATGATTTATCCATTCAATTGGGTCCCCTCTCTTTGGAATGGGCACAGATATGGATCTCTTCCAATTGGCTGCCCAAGTAGTATTCTTCCAAATTTCTTGTCATCAATGAGTGAATGACTCCAGTGCTGCATCAGTTTGTTGAAAGGTTTCAACAAACTGTATTCAGGCAGTTTCTGGAGCCTTGTATTTCACCAAGGGATTCAGTGCGGCTTGGACTTTTTCCTTTAGCACCATCAGTTCTTGAGCATACGCAATCTCTGGAAATGCTTGAATATCAACCACTACTTTTTTTAGTGTCTCTGTATATACCTTCCATCTTCTTTTGATGTTTCTGGCATCATTCAATACTTTTCCCATTTCTTATTGTTGTTGTCATGTATCATCAAATTGGCACCTACTCATAGTGACCCTATACACAACACAACAAAACATTATCTTGTCCTGGGCCAACCTCACAATCATTGCTAAGCCTGAGCCCACTGCTGCCTCCCCTATGCCAATCCATCTCATTGGGGGTCTTCCTCTTTTTCTCCGACTGTCCACTTTAGCAAACATAATATCCTTCTCCAGTGAGTGGTCCATCCAGGTAACATATCTGAAATATGAGAGACAAAGTCTGGCCATCCTGGCTTCCAAGCAGTATTCTGGTTGTAGTGTTTCCAACACAGATTGGTTTGTTCTTTTGACAGTCCATGGTACTTTTAATATTCTCCTCCAACAAGTGCATCAATTCTTCTATGGTCTTCTTTATTCACTGCCCAACTTTCACATACATATGAGGTTATTGACAACACCATGACTTGGGTCAGACTCACCTTAGTCCTCAAACTGACATCTTTGCTCTTCAACACTTTAGAGAGGTCTTGTGCAGCAGATTCACCTAATGCTAATATTACTTGAATTCTTGACTGCTGCTTCCATGAATGTTGATGGTAGATCCAAGGAAAATGAAGTTTTTTTTTTACAACTTCTATCATAACTCCATTTATCATGATGCTGCTAATTGACCCAGTGGTGAGGATATTTGTTTTCTTTACATTGAGATGTAACCCATAACAAAGGCTCTGGTCTTTGATCTTCATCAGTAAGTATTTTAAGTCCTCTTGGCTTTCAGCAAGCAAGGTTGTGTCATCTGCACATTGCAGGTTGTTAATGAGTCTTCCTTCAACTATGATGTCATGTTTTTCTTCATATAATCCAGCTATTCAGATTATTTGCTCAACATACAGAATGAATACAGATGGTGAAAGAATATAACCCTGGCACACACCTTCCCTACTTTTTCTATTTCTCAAGTTGAGGCTTGAATTTTTATTTCAGTTCTTTCAGGTTGAGAAATGCTGAGAATGTTCTTCCCTTTTATTTTTTAAATTAAAGTCTTTGCACAGTTCGTTATAATACTTGACTTTGTCTTTTTGAGTTCCATTTTGAAATTTTCTGTTCAGCTCTTTGACTTCCTCAAACTGACATCTTTGCTCTTCAACATTTTAAAAAAGTCTTGTGTAGTCGATTTGCTTAATGCAATATGTCATTTGATTTCTTGACTGCTGCTTCCATGAGCGTTGGTGGTTGATTCGAGCAAAATGAAGTCTTTGACAACTTATATCTTACTCCATTTATATGGGTATTGTTTACTGGTACAGTAGTGAGGATTTTTGTATTCTTTACATTGAGGTGCAATTCATGCTGAAGGCTGTGGTCTTTGATTTTCATATGACACTAGAGTATTAGTAATTATATCTTAGATGGCCATTTGTGTTCATAGTATATATCAGAGATGAAAAAAGTAATATGGAAGTATATATTTCTTCCAATATCGGTAACTAATGCACAGCTCAAATATCTGGCAATTAGTAAATGAATCATACTTATTCCCTTTCCTAGGCTATAATAATTTTTTTTAAATCTCCATTAATAAAATGAGAAGGGTATCACCATATAAAAGCATATTCAAGTGAATAGCCATAAAGCTTTGCTCTAATAACATCTTCATAAAGATGTGTGGAAGAGTGGCTCAGTGTTCCCCAGGACCTTTCTTAAAAGATCATTGTGTAGATAAAATGAGAAAGTGTGTTTAAAGCACTTAGCATTGAGTGGGACACAAAGTAAGTCTATAATATATAGCATTTATCTTTGCTGAACCAGCCAAGATATCTCCCACCCATAAATCTCATTGAAACACATACACAGAGGTGTTTAAGACTCAGGTTTCTATTATAAAACAGAATCAGCTAAAAGTTTTACTGAGATCTCAGACTGGGAGTCCTAGGGTGGAGCTGTAGGATGAGCACTGGACCACAAGGTCAGTTTGAATTGCAAAATTGGTGGTTCAAACCCACCAGTTGCCCCTCAGAAGCCCTATACAAGGTTGCTATAGTTGAAACTGACTTAACAACAGCTACACTGCTTAACAACAACAATAAGTTTGGAGAATGAAGGATTCAGTCCCACAGTTTTAAGACAGAAAATCTATTAATAACCACAAATTAATTCTCAATGCCTATATAACAGATAAATCATTACTTATAATCTCTGATTATAAACAAATCAGTCTTTTGTTTAAGATAAGTAGTCAAACCCCAGGTTTATTTTCAGATGAGGAATCCAAACCATAGAGAAACTATATAGTTTATTCAAGGATGTATAGCAAGATGATGTCAGAATCAAATCCAGACCTTCTGATTGCAAGTCATTGTTAAATTTTCCTGAAATACTCACTTGCTCAGATTTTCCTTATTTCCAATGATTTTTTAGTATAATTCAATAATCTTAACCTAGCACTCAAAATGTCTTTACAAACCAGTCACATGTTCTTTTTCCAAGTTTGTCTACCACCAATCCTCCAACCAACCAGAGTCCTTTCAAACTCAACCATTGCCATTCCTTTAATAAGCACATGAACTCATTCAGTTCCCTCTGCTTGAGGTGTTTGTCCCTAGGTACAAAGTATTTTCCAAGTTCCAGCTCAAATGTCACCTTCTACAACAAAAATCTATTAAATGCATCCAACTGGAAACTATCTAAATTCCCACAGCTAACTTCTCCTTATGTATTGAACCTATTTTAAATGTATGTGATTTCCTTGTATACGTCCTCCCTTTTCTATTACATTGTGAGTGCCTGTGGTCAGAGCCTGTTTTACACATTTTTATATTACCAAAACCTGAAATAGTTCTAACACATAGATGATAAAGGAATGTGTTTTGGATGAATGAAATACTACACAAATGCTAATTTAGAGTTTCATGTGCTTATCTAAGCAGAGTCCTGGCGTGGTGCTACGGGTTAATGCATCAGACTGCAAAGCCGTTTGAACT
>NW_006408583.1:4465181-4473738 GCF_000296735.1 Chrysochloris asiatica
ATGCATGGAGGGGATTGTAACCATGGCAATGAAATGAATGTAAAGCTAATGTTCTCCCATGTAACTATCACATAATTCACAATAAAACATTAACAACAAAGAGAGAGAGAGAGAGAGAGACATAATACGTATTCAAATGTCTCTGCTAGTTCCGCATAACAGTAGAAAGACTTTGTGCTGTTTGCTTTCTTTCAAGAGAAATTTCAGTGCAGTAAATTTATCAGAGGTGTTCTTTGAATAGAAAATTTGAAAACACCCGTGAAAAAGGAAAATAAGCAAGAGTGATCGGATTGAGAAACCCAATTGCTATGTTGTTGTGCTGTTGAATTGGGTCCGACTCATATTGATCCTGTATAGGGTTTTTGAGGAGCTACTGGTAGGTTTGAACTACCAACCTTGCAATTAAGAGTCCAGTGCTTATCCTACAGCACCACACCAGGGCTCTAGGGTCTCAAAAAAATATTGCTATAGGGTCTCAAAAAAAGCCTTTTTTGGAATTGGGGTAGTCCTTTAGAGTTGAGTGAGGTAAGGGGACCAGGCCTTTGTGCCTCATATTGTCAGCTGCATCCTGGAAGGGAGGCAGTCTTGGGCAAGGCACCCCTCTTCAGTTGAGGTGGTACTCAAGTACAGACTTAGAGATTTGAGTTGGTAGCCAACTTAGGCATAGTGTCATCTAAGAATCCATTGCCAAAAGCAAGGTTTTGAAGTCTTATTACTATGTTGTCTTCTAAGAATTTTGTGAGTTTTATTCTATAATTAGTGGTTCAAAGTCACCAGGCTCCTTGGAAACCCTAAACAGGGTTGCTACGAGTTGAAACTGACTCTACAGCACTCCCCAACAACAACAACAATGATATGAGATATAGGTCTAACTTTATTGTTTCTCATGTGAAGATCTACTTACTTGTTGAAGAGACTGTTCTTTCCCCACTAATTAGATTTAGTTATCTTTCCAGGCTTGTCTACCACAGATCTTCCAAATTTTCTTGTTGACAATCAGTAGGCCATAGGTCTTATTCTGGGCTCTTAATCTTATTCCATTACTCTGCATGTTTATCAGCATACCAGCATTAGACTGTTTTGAGTGTTGTAGATTCACATTATTTGACATCGGCAAATGTCTTATTATGTTCTTCTTTTTCATAATTGTTTAGACTTTTTTGGGCCCCTTCCAGTTGAAATGAGGATCAGGTTTTCTGCTTCTGCGAAAATAAAATAAAAAGCAGCAATAAACAAAACAAAACAAAATGACTGTTGGAATTTTAATAGTGATTGCATTATTACATTGAATCTCTATATCACTTTGTGTGGTATTGACATCTTAATAATATTAAGTCTTCCAATTTATGAACACAGCGTCTTTCCATTTATTTATATCTTCCTTAATTTCATTCAGCAATATATTTTATAAGTTATTGTGCACGATTCTTTCACTTCTCTGGTGAATAAAGAAAGTTTTAGAAAGATCAGCAGAAGTCTGGGATCTATGAGTTGGAGACTAAAGATATCCTATTAGACCTTTCCAACAAGTCAAGGACTTCATTCTTCTTGGATCAACTGTCAACACTCGCAGAAGCAGCAGTCAAGAGATCAGACGACATATTGCATTGGGCAAATCTGCTGCACAGGAACTTTTTAAAGTATTGAAGAGCAGAGATGTCAGCTTGAGGACTAAGGTGTGCCTGACCCAAGCCATGGTATTTTCAATAACCTCATATGGATGCGAAAACTGGACAGTGAATAAGGAAGATCGTAGAAGAATTGATGCCTTTGAGTTGTGGTGTTGGAGGAGAATACTGAAAGTGCCATGGACTGCCAAAAGAACCAATAGATCTGTTTTGGAAGAAGTGCAACCGGAGTGCTCCTTGGAGGCCAAGATGGCTAGGCTTCATCTCTCATACTTTGGACACATTGTCCGGAGAGAACAGTCGCTGGAGAAGGATGTCATGCTGGGTAATGTGGAGGGTCAGAGAAAAAGAGGAAGACCCCCAGCGAGATGGATCAGCCAGGTGACATCATTGATGGCGTCAAGTGTGGTGGCGGTAGTGAGGTTGGCCCAGGATCGGACATTGTTTCGTTCTGCTGTGCATGGGGCCTCTATGAGTCGGTTCCGACTTGATGGCACCTGACAACAACAACAACAACAACAACAACAACAACAACATGCTATACCACTCCATAAGGAGCTCTGGTAGCATAGTGGTTACAAATCAGCCTGCTAACCTCAAGGTCGGCAGTTTGAAACTACCATCTGTTCCGCGGGAGAAAGATGAAGCTTTCTGCTCCCGTAAAGGTTTGCAGCCTTGGAAACCCTGTACAGGGTCGCTATGAGTCGGAACTGACGCCACGGTACTTAACAACAACAACATACCACTCCATAATTCTTAATATCTATCACCAATACTCCCTTCTTCCCTTCCCTCAAGTTCCAGGGTTCTGCAACACACTGCAATATCTCACAAAACTCACAATTGTCCAAAGAAATGGCTCACACAATTGTGGAGGCTGGCAAAACCCAAATCTGTAGTGCAGAAATCAGTCTGGAGGAAGCTTCTCAACCACATAGTCTCAGGAGCTGAGGAACACAAATTGGTATATGAGATTATAGGCTATTGATGAATTCGGCTTCGGGAGCTGGTGTATCAGGTCAGTTGATGGGCCATAGTCCCACGAACTGGAGGTCAGAGGTAATGAGCCAGGTCAAGTGGGTATTATCTGAAAGTGGGGTGTTCTAATGCATATGTCCTCTATTATCAGCTGGACGCTTCACTCTCCACTTTAGTCCTCTGTGGCTATGTCACTGACTCTGGGCCCAAGAATCCTCAGGTCTTGCCACATTGCTGGTCAACCAGGTCTCCACTCGGGTTCATAAGAGTATATTGAACGTTGTAGGGCTTAGCTCACAGCTTCATTGCTGTTTTTCCCTCACTTCCTCGTATGGGTGACGAGCGTGGTCACCAATCAGAGTGTGTATTCCCCTTGAGTCTTAGTCTTGAAAGGGGACTTGCCATGAGGGGATCCGACCACTTGCCTTGATGTCACCTGGGTGAGTAATTTGCTTGTGCTTGTAGTAATCAGTTGGACTGCCTATTTTGTTTTGTACTTTTCCTATCGGTCTTTCTTTCAAGAAGTATCTTCTATTTTTCTAGCTGCTCCAGGATGGTCTGCTTCTCCTTTCCAGTGGAAATTTCCCACCTCAGAAGATTCTGGATGGGGTTCAGGATTCCACCCATGGTCTTATGTATTGTAGAGGCTCCGATGGAAGCCTCCTTCGCTGGGCACATTGTAGCCCCATTTTAGGTATTCCAATCAGTTATAGGCAGAAGATGGACTTACAAGCTGTCTCTGGTGATATTTCTGGCTATTCCTTTCTCTCCTTTATCATGGTATGCCAGGGAAAACAAGATTCAGAAGACAGCCAAGCAGCTTAACATTATTTCCCCTGTTGCCTCAATTAGTTTTGCACATTCACCATATTCAAGTGCCCTAGAAGGCTTTTGTCCTTCCAGGATGGAGAAATGCACTGTGTTATTCCTTTTGAGTTGCACTTTCCACAGCTTAATTTAGCTTCAAATGATTTAAAGTTTGAAAGTAGGGAGCTTTCAAATGAGAAGCTGGTTGGGACCCTGCAACTTGACATTCAGCTCTTGATAATGTCCACCATGAATGCTCAATCACACAGACACTTGCTATCATTGAGTTCCCTGACAGGTTTCTCTTCATATCTATGAATAGCTTGACTTCATTCTGCAGTTCATACCCCATGAGCATGTTCTCATAACTCAGACACAGCACTTCACAATAATAAACAAGATCACCGTACTCAGAGTCAAGATCATTGAATAACTCCTAAAACTGAAGGCTGTTAAACCCTCTGCTTTTGACAAAATGTATTCATGACATTACTGTTGACTTGGCGTGGCACTGTATTGCAAGGTCAGTTTGAACCACAAGGTTGGTGGTTCAAATTTACCATCCAGTACTTAGAAATGCTGTACAGGATCACTATGAGTTAGAAATGACTTGATGGCTCTTAGCAACAAGTGCTGTTGGCATCATATTGTTGAGCTGCAATGACTGTGTACAGAGACTTTTTTGGTGTATGATGCAGTGATATTTAATTAAATCATTAGGATCAAGACTGTGATGACAGTTCTTTCTTGACAATGCAATTAACCCAGTTTTCAAGCCAACCATGACTGGAACTCCATCTATAGTTAGGCCACTTAAGGTCTCAAATGTTAGCTCAAGTATTTTCATAGATAAAACAAGTCTATCAAGCAAGTCCTCACCCCTTATAGTGCCAAGCATGGCTTCCAGTGACAACAGTTCCTCTCACATGTCAAACTCTGCAGTTATCCCAGGAACGAAAACTGCCTGTTAGGCAGTATTTGTTATGTTCATTGTTTTTGCACAAGCCAGAGAGACAAATTGGAAATGCTTTGCAGAATCCTTCAATAGTTTTTCAGTATTTTGTGTTAAGTCAGTAATCCGAGTTGAGACGGTTCTCTGAGACAAACTAACTCTCTGAAACAATTTTACTTTGTCTGGTGCTAACAACTCTGCAGCAGCCACCAGGTACTCTTTCACAAACTCTCCCCCTACATGAGGCCTCAACTTCTTTGCAATTAGCTTGCTCATCGCATAACTTGTCTGAATAACATTGTCTATCACAAGGAGGCCTAGTGAAAGCAACTTATTGTGATTCCAAACTCCACTGAAGAGCATTGGTTTTATCCAGATGCATTTTGTCTCCCAGTTCATTGAGTTTAACATGTTTTGAGCTGTAATGATGCTTCAGATTGGCATTTTCATTACTGCTAATGCATTGTGACAAATTAGACACGCAGGTTTGCCTTGAACTTCAACAACAAAAAATTATTTGTCAATTTCTCTTGGAATGATCGACACTCTGCATCAACTTTTGTTTTCTTTGTCATCGCCATTTGTAGGATGTCACACCACTTAAATTTTAATTACTATCCAGTGCGTGTGTTGCCAGTGACATGGTTATTTTGCTTTGATCTCTATTCTAATCCTGCATCTTGGATTTGGAAGAAATCCAATGTTCAAATCATTAACACTTGAGGTCTTTATCTGTGTACTCTGACTTCCTTAATCTTCACATGATATTCAGTTTTTTTGAGGAATGTTGATTGTGAATATGTAGATAAAGATTGCTTTGGAGTTATTGTCTGCATCAACAAAGAAGTAGACAATATGGGCTGATGAGCTGTGGGCAGCCAGCCTGAAGCATGCGTGTCTGTCCCATCATGTACTCATATGTGTCCTGTCTATTCTGTGATGGATGTTCCTTGCTTATGCCTCAATATTTACATTATTATTATAATTAACTTAATATAAATTTATGTTGCTAAGAAAAAGCTCCTACATTTATTGAATTTCAAGTTCCGCCTGAGATTGCCTTAGCAGGACCAGACCAAATGATTTCATGGGTCTTTTATGGCCTAAGGGCCAGACGTTCCCCACCCCTGCCCTAGAACCATTTTTCTGAATTTAGATTTATAGACTCCTAACCTATGTTGGACTCTGTATTGGACAAAGTACATCCAGAATGCTCCTTGGAAACCTGGATGGCCAGATTTTGTCTCTCATACTTCGGACATACTATTAGGAGAGACTAATTCCTGGAAAAGGATATCATGGTTGGTAAAGTGGAGGGTTAGAGATAAAGAGGAAGACCCCCAACTAGATGGATTGGAACAGTGACAGCAGCAATGGTCTCAAAAGTAGCAATGATTGTGAAGTTGGTGCAGGGCAATGCAGTATTTTGTTCTGTTGTGAATGGGGTTACTATGAGTCAATATCACATCGATGACACATAACAACAACAACAATAACAAACTATGAGAACAAGGAACCCTGATAGTGTAATGGATTATGAGCTGAGTTGCTAATCACAAGATCAGCAGGTTGAATTTACCAGTATCTCCACAGGAAAAAAAAATGAAGCTTTCTGCTCCCATTAAAAATTTATAGCCTCTGAATTCCTATACAGGGTTGCTATGAGTTGGAACTAACTGACTTGATGGCATACAACCACCACCACCACCACCACCACCAAACTCTGAGATCAAACATGAAATCAAGGCGCATTTATAAGTACTGGTGATTGGAATGAGAAAGTTGGAAGGATCAGTTGTTGAACAATATAGTCTTGGTGATAGAAACAATGCTTGACAATGCACGATAGAATTTTGCAACACTGACAACTTATTCAATGCAAATACCTTTTTTCAACAACATGAACAGTGACTATACATATGGGCCTCAACAGATGGCATATACTGAAATAAAATTGACTATGCATGTAGAAAGAGACAATGAAGAAGCTCAATGTCATTGGCCAAAACAAGGCCAGGTTTGGATTGTGGAAGAGACTGCCAATTGCGCATATTCAAGTTCAGGCTGAAGAAAATTAAAACAAGTCTACAAGAGTCAAAATATGACCTTGGATATATCCTATTTAAATTTAGAAACCATCTCAAGAACAGATTTGATGCATTAGACACTATTGACTGAAGATTAGAGAAACTGAGGAATAACATCAACAACATCATACAGGAAGAAAACAAAAGGTCATAAAAATAGGATGGAAAGAGAAGACCGATGTCAGATGATATTCTGAAACTTTCTCTTGAACATAGAGAAGCTAAAGTTACAGAATAAACAAAACTGTCAAAGGGCAGCTTGAGAAGAAAAACTCAAGTATTATATTTGCAAAGATCTGAAGTTAGAAAACCAAAGGGAAGAATCAGCATTTCTCAAGCTGAAAGAACTGAAGAAAAAAATTTAAACCTTAGTTTTCTATATTGAAAGATTCTATGGGCAAAATAAGGAGCTCTGATAGAATAGTAGTTATGAATCAGACTGCGAACCTTAAGGTCAGCAGTTTGAAATTACCAGCTGTTCCCTAGGAGAGATGAGGCTTTCTGCTCCCATAAAGATTTACAGCTTCGTAAACCCTGAACAGGGTCGCTATGAGTCGGACCCAACTCCACAGCATGTAACCACGATGGGCAAAATATTGAATGGTGCAGGAAGCATCAAAAGAAGATGAAATTGGTAGATGAAAATCCATTTTAATAAGTAATATATGATCAAGAACCAATGGTGGAGAATAAACAAGATGGCAGATAGGGTAGAAGTGCAGTGAGGAGCTCTGTCAGCAACAACACAGAATACCAGACCAAGCAGGCTCAGAGGATGGTCCCAAAACTCTGAACCATTTATAAAGGAATATTTAGAAAGTTGGAAGGCTTACACAGCCAGTGAAATTTGTAACAGAAGCAAGAAATCCAGTACTTTCTAACCCAAGGCACTCAGCTGCTCCCTGAGTGGCCATCTTGGGTGAGATTGAACTGGGAAAGGATCAGAGCAGCCACGGATGCCTGACAGAACCATGGTGATAAAGGAAGAAGAGTGAAAAGGGAAGTCCATCTCCTAATAACATCTACCTAGAGGCAATCAGAAAACATAAAAAATACCAAAACACACACCCATCTAAGTTTTAAGGCCACAGCTAACCAAAGAATATGCCCAAAAACCAGAAACAGATGACCATATCAGCACATGTCCAAAAACAAGATAAAGTGACTGAGACAAATGAGCTGGAGGTAGACCTACACTCCATACTGGAAGGAGGGCAGGCTTTGGAAATGCCTGAGAAAGAAGTCAGAAAAATGATTATAAAATGTATCAGAACATTTTACAATGGAGTTGAGAAAAATAAGGAAGAAGTCAGGAAAGTACTATAGGAACAATCAAATAAGATAGATACAGCATTAGAAACAAATCAAAACCTACATAAAGAGATCTAAATTATTAATAATAGAATATCAGAAATGGACAATACACTGAAAGGGCAAAGGAGTAGAACTGAAGAGATGGAAGCCAGAATTAGTGAGCTGGAAGATGAATCTCTCAATACCACTAAGACAGAAGAACAAACAGAAAAAAATTGGTTCTTGATTATATATTACTTATTAAAATGGATTGACATCTACCAATTTCATATTCTTTTGATGTTTCCTGCATCATTCAATATTTTGCCCAAAGAATCTTTCAATATAGAAAATTGAGACTTGAATTTTTTCCTTTAGTTCTTTCAGCTTGAGAAATGCTGATTCATTCTTCCCTTTTGGATTTCTAACTTCAGACCTTTGCAAATATAACACAAGTTTTTCTTCTCAAGCTGGGCTTTGAAAGTTTTGTTTATTCTAGTCACTTTAACTTCTCTATGTTCAAGAGAAAGTTTCAGATAAAAAAATCTGAAGAAGGGCTGAGATTCATGTTGGACAACATAAAGAGAAATAATTTAAGGATTATCAGCATTCCAAAACAGGAAAAATCACACAAGTCCACAGAAGAGATAGTTGAAGAACTTCTGGAAGAAAATTTCCCAAACATCCTGAAAAGCAAAAAGATAAGCATCCAAGAAGCTCAACAAACCCCAGGAAGGATAGACCCTAAAAGAAAAATACCAAGACATATAATAATCAAGCTCTTAAAAATCAAAGATAAGGACAGACTCCTG
>NW_006408583.1:4477181-4512686 GCF_000296735.1 Chrysochloris asiatica
CTGCCAAAAGAACAAAGCAATCTGTGTTGGAAAAAGTGCAACCAGAATGCTCCTTGGTCAGGATGGCCAGACCTAGTCTCTCATACTTGGGCCATATTGTCAGGAGGGACCTGTTCCTGGAGAAGGATATCATGCTTGGTAAAGGTTGGAGACAAAGAAGAAGATCCCCAATGAGATAGATTAGCACCATGGCAGCAGCAATGGGCTCAGGTTTAGCAGCAATTGTGAGGCTGGAGCAGTGTAGGGACCCTGCAGTGTTTCATTTTGTTGTGCATAGGCTAACTATGAGTTGGTATCAACTTGATGGCACCTAACAACAACAACAATGAATGCATGCAAAAGCTGGGAAAGGGACAATGCATTAGGAGGATGAAGAATAATTGATGAATTTGAATTTTGGTGTTGGTGAAGAATATAAAATAAACCATGGGCTGCTAGAAGAGCAAACAAATCTGTCTTGGAAGAAGTACAGCCAGAATGCTCCTTAGAAGAGAGTATGGTAAGGCTTTGTCTTGGTAGAGTAGAGCGACAGCAACAAAGATGAAGACCTTCAAATAAGATGGATTGAACCCAATGGCTGCTACAATGTGCTCAAACAGCAATGCTTGTGAGTATGGCATACGGCCATTCTGTTGTAAATAGGGTCGCTATGAGTCTGAACCAACTCACAGCACCTAACAACAACAACATCATTCTTATAACTAAAACCTTTTGTTGTGTTATCATATCTCTTATTCAAGATTAAATTTCTTTAGACCAAAACGTATGGGTTTCCAGAACAAAATAAATGCTTGATCTACTATTACTCTTCCAGCACTGACCTTCTTAGTTCAGATGAAACAACTGAACAAAGAGACAATTTTATTTATAAAATGAGTCACTGTTTATTAACAAAAAGTAAAGACATTGAAAAATAGCATCCTTCATGAGTATGTCTCTAAATACCTTTCAAGGTTCTGTTTTAGGGATTATTATGTGCTATTTTAAAAGACCCAGAAAAACTGACATAGAATCTATTTGACCTGAGATGCCCAGACCTCACTTTATTTTTGTCTTTCATACTGCTCTATTTCCCACAGTTCCTCTGTGGATCTTTAAGTCAAAGAAGGGTTACATGAATTAGTGCATGTTGTAAAGATCTTCGAAGCCCTTAGAAGCATGCCTAGCAAATAGTGAATATTCAACATTAATAAATTTCTTCTCAGACATTGTCATGTTTAATTACTGCATTGATACTATGAAGTAAGTATAATTAATAGTTCCACTTTATATAAAACAAAACCATGGTTCAGGAAAAGTCAATAAGTAGTTTATGGATATAAAACTAGTAAGTAAAGGAGGCTGTGATCAAAACCAGGTAGCCTAACTCTAACACCCACACTCACCACCTTTATGTTCTACACTCTTCCTACTCAGAGGCTCCGAGCAACAGTTGAACTTTGATTAACAGAAATCAATAAAATAATACTTCATAAATACAATTTGTTTTCTGGGTGTGCTCTTTTCAAGTATGGTGTACTATTATAGTATATACGAGTAGTCTTCAAAATACACAAGGGGGATATTCCTTAATAGCTTATATTTCTCTTGCATAATAATCACAGCACTTTTAATTACTCATTTAATGACTAGCATCCTTCTTTAATTAAATACTCGTAAGAGTAGAAATAATGCCCATCTTGTTAACTGTTACATACCTAACACCTCAGCATCTAGCACAATGTCTAGAACATAGTAGCTACTTTTAAAAGATGGATTAGAAGCAGGAGGGAAGAAGGGAGAGAAGGATGGAAACAAGGGAAAAGAAAGGGGATCATGAGACCTCAGTTAGTCTTGGGATAGAGGGTTTACTGCATTAGAAAAAAAGGAAAGAAAAAGTGTGAAATTGGTCATGTCTCAGAACCACAGTTGGAAAATGCACATATCATTTATAAACTCTTGGATATCAGAATATATGAGGTAATGGATGTAATCATGTATGTGAAATTTGGCACATGGAAATTTCAAAATTAAATTTACAAGGCATTTGCTTCATACGTAATATGTGCTAAATGCATAACTATAAATGAGAATATCTTAATAATATGAAGAAATGTATTATCTAGCTCTGGTAGCATTAGTGGTTATGAGTTGGACTGCTAACCTCAAGGTCAGCAGTTAGAAACTGTCAGCGGTTCCCTGGGAGAAAGATGACACTTTCTGCTCCCGTAAAGATTTACACCTTCAGAAATTCTATGCAGGGTCGCTATGAGTTGTTACCACCTCCACGGCACACCACTACCACCACCACCACCACCACCAGAGGTAAAATAAGGGGACAATTTTGATCTGCGGTGTCATGGAAAATAGGCATAGTTGTCGCTGTTAGGTACCATGATTCCAACACACAACGACCCTATGCACAATTGAACAGAAAGCACTGCCTCGCCCTGTGCCATCCTCACAATCATTCCTATGCAGGCAGAGTAAATAACATAACCTTCATTTAGTGGTTGAAATATAGAGATGTTCCTTGTAAGAAAGAATAGTAGATGTGGGGTTGGAACCCTGTGGTAGCGTAGTGGTTATGAATCGGGCTGCGAACTTCAAGGTCAGTAGTTCGAAACTACCAGCTCTTCCACAGGAGAAAGATGAGGCTTTCTGCTCCCATAAAGATTTACAGCCTTGGAAATCCTGTACAGGGTCTCTATGAGTTAGAATCGACTCCATGACACATAACAACAACAACAACATTCTGACCACAGATCCTATGCTTGTATCAGGGCACTCCAATTTTGTGATATTCCAGGCTAGTCAATGTGAACAGTTGAGGACTGGGGCCAAGCTCATTCCACCACCACAAGGCTGATTAAGAAAGAATTAGAGCCAATCACTTTGCATATGGGGCTTCATCTGGGACCATGAGATGAACTCCCATCCCCAAATCTGCAGAGCCAGCTGGTGCAATTGAAAGATACCACTGTAATTTGAGGGATAGGGGATGGCTAGAGTAGTCAAGATGTGCAAAGGAGGAATGATTCTAACTTTCATTTATTCTTTCACATCTGTTTTTCCATTGAGCCTTACCACACCCAGGCTAACTAGGCAAGGATTATTAGTTATATTTCAAATCTAAAAAAAAAAAAAAAATTGTTTTGAGAACTTGAGCAATTTGTCTAAGGTTGTATCATTCAGGATTTCCTGTAGGCTCTGGAGGTTGAGAGCAGCTAGAGTCTATCTGAGCCTACATTGTACTACATTGTAGGAAAAGACAAAAACAGAAGAAGCTTTATGTATATTCTAGACTCTCTTTCTTTGTATGTAGTTCTTGTTATTCGTCCCCCCCCCCGCTTTTTTTTCTTTCAAATTGTGCGCTGAGTGATAGTTTACATGGGAGAACATTGGCTTTACACCATTGTTTCATTGCAATGATTACAATCTTCTCTGTGCATCATCATTCAACAGGATTTGCCTCCATTCCCTCTGTTTTTCTTTTTGTGGGGAATGGGGTGGGGGTGGGAGATGTACACAAAAATACTCAGGAATATATAATAATTTAAACTACCAAAGGGCACAATCTGCAAGCCTGCCTCTTGCCCGCCAGCACGCAGTCCCTTTTATTATTAGTCTTCTTGCATGTCATTGAAAAATTTAGGAAAAGTAAAAATAGAAAATTACGTAAGAGTATGTAATTTGTGCAGATCAATGCCTATTAATCAATAGATTATAACTGGAAAATATTGTCTATTATTCACCCCTGTGTGTACTCCACATTTATTTTCTTGTTTCTCCCAAGCTACAGTATGTGAAATAATCTAAAATAAGCTATTTTGGAGAAAGAATAGAAACATGGGATTTAAAATTTAAGAAAATTAAAATTGTCAATATGGGAATATAGAGATTACATGCCATTCAGTAAATTCAGAATGAAATTGATTTTCTCCTAGGATTAACAAAGAACTTTTCTATTGAATCCTGTAAATTTTGTCCAGAGACATTTTAATGTACCTGCTTCCTTTTTCCATTAAGAATCTACTTCCATGAGGCTCTTCAATTTAAGATTGACTTTTGGACTTTATTTCAGTATTGACTTTTCTATTTGTAAAAAAAACTTGATTTAGTCTTCTTAAATTATAAAAAGAGAAAGAAGCCAGAGATGGAGAGAGGGAGCAACTGAGGACTCTAGATTCATGGGATGAGAGGGACTGAGAGCTGGAGGCCAGAAGGCAGACTTGCAGACTGTGCCCTTTGGTGCTGTAAATTATTATATATGCTTGAGTGTTTTTAAAAAAAAGAGAGCTAAAATGAATAGCAAGAAATACTGATGGTACATGGGGGGGGGGGATTAGAATCATTGTAATAACACAAGGTGTATGTATGATTTGTTGAATGTAAAACTGATGATCTGCCCTGTAAACTTTCACTCAATTCACAATAAAATCACTAAAAAAAAATTAAGGAAAAAATTAAACCTCCTTTGTCTTACTCAGAAGTCATCTATAGTGAATTTGGGAACCTAAACATTCCCCATGCATTAAGTCTTCCTCATGTATTATGGTAGCGCAGTGGTTACGAATCGGGCTGTGAACCTTAAGGCCAACAGTTCGAAACTACCAGCTGTTTCGCGGGAGAAAGATGAGGCGTTGTGCTCCCGTAAAGATTTACAGCCTCAGAAACCCTGTACAGGGTCGCTATGGGTCGGAACCGACTCGACGGCACTTAACAACATAGTAGGTTAAGCACTGGACCACAAGGTTGGTTTGAACTGCAAGGTCAGTGGTTCAAACTCACCAGTCACTCCTTGGAAACCCTGTACAGGATAACTATGAGTTGGAACCAACTCTACAGCATTTAGGAACAACAACAATGTATTATAAAACTCTATTTAGATTGTGGCTTTCTAAGATAATTATAACCATGAGGGAATTATTTTGGCAGGTGGCTGGTCATTGGTGGTTATGTGCCGTGGAGTCAGTTCTAGCTCATAGTGACCCTGCACAGAGTTTCTGATGCTATAAATCTTTATGGGAGCAGAGAGCCTCATCTTTCTCCCGTGGATCAGCTGGTAGTTTCGAACTGCTGACCTTGCGGTTCGCAGCCCAATTAGTAACCACTACGCTACCAGAGCTCCTTATTTTGGCAGGAGACAAAAGAAATATATGGATTTAATAGAAGAACATATTTATACCTGGTTGAATTTGAGGTTTCAATAAGTATTTATCTGCACTTTTCTTTACAATGTTTAAAAGAAAAGAAAAAACAAAACAAAACAGAAGTGTTTTATTTCTTTCAACACTTATATTCTGCCTGTAGTCATAGCATTCTAGAATGGAAAGGAGTCTCAAAAGGCAGTATGCCTTAGTGAGAAGTACAGACAAGCTAGACCTTGTCTCTGCCCCTAATGAAGGAGCCACTTATTTCAGAGCTACAGAACCTCTGAGTGAAAAGTGAGGGATTGGACCAGTGGCCTCCCAGGTGTCTTCCTGCTTCAGTGGTCTTTGACTCCAAGTCATCATTTCTAACCACCCATTCTCATGGAAGACAAGTATAAATCACCTACAAGGCAATATCTTTTGTGAATATTTCTGAGGATATGGTCTCAGAAATTCCTTGTGTATGTCTAAATTATCTCTTTTTGTGTTAAGAACTTAATAGCTCCCAGATACATTCATTACGCCAATATTGTCAACAAAATGCTGAATTAAATTTTAATTTCATTCTGGTGCCGATCAAAACATTATCTATCCAGAGTGAGCATTTCCAAAGATACACACACATATCACATATGGTTATTCTTACTCAAAATAATAATTTAATGAAGAAGAAGAAGACCAACCACTTTTATTTGTTTTTGTGCACTAGTTTGCTGGTTTGCATTATTTGAAAAATTAAGTATCCATGTCAAATTGTTTTGGAGTGTGTGATTTCCCCTGTAGCTAATATAAATTTATGGTCTATTCCAAGATGAGTATACTCACAATTAGTCATTGGAGAGAATAGAGTTGTGCATACCTGCACACCATAGAAAAACACCCACACATAGAAAAGCCTGCGTTTTACCGAGAAAATAAAAGAACTAGAATGCCTTCGTACCACCTCCACCCTAACCACACCTTCCTGCCCTAAGCCTGTTGCCCAAACCTGGCTACCCACCAACCTTGTGTCACTTTGCAATTTGAAAGGAAGGCCTTAAGAAAAAAAGGTTCATGAAAGAATAAAGTCAGGAAGAGAAACTGGTGAAAAACGGAGGAAGAGCAGGAAATTCAGTAGGGCGAGGATTTCTAGAGTGAATTGCTGTCATTTCAAAATGTAAGAAAGCAAGTATGTTTGTGAAAAACGAACAAGAATTTTGTTCATTCTCATATTCACTGTGCTATGCTAAAAAAGTAAGTAAATATAGGACCGTTCAATTAAACAAGCAGAGATTATCTTAATGACATTACATACATTATCTCTAAACGTTTGAACTGTGAAGTTGGCGGTTCAAGCTCACTAGCTACTCCTCGGAAACCCTATACAGGGTTGCTATGGGTCGGAACAGATTCAACGGCACTTAACAACAACAACAATAAGAAGTTTAATGGAATTTTTTGCTTTGATCATTTGGCTTGGACTTCTTAAAATAGATAACAGATTCAACCTTATTTTCTTCTGCTTATGCCTCCCTGATGATACCTGATTTCTACAGAACGATCGATAGTTCACCTCCTTAGCAGCCTCTCTTGGAACCATCTTCCTTCTACCTTTTAAATCTTTAGACTTTGCTTTTAGATTATGAATTTGCTGAACACTTTCAGTCCTTGCATCTGTTTTGAAGTCCAGAAGCCTGTTGACTCTTGTAAAAGAGCAGGTAACTTAAAAGGCAGAACCCCAGAAAAAAAACAAAGGGAAGGTGGTATCTAGAGAAAAACACTTGTATCTGGATGTAACTGGTCAGGATTCCAATCATCTGAGAAGACTGTGTTGACACGGCAGATAGAGATGCTAACTGGGCAGCTGGGAGTTGGACAAATGTGCTGATGCTATTTGCTGTAGTTACTGAGAAGATCAACTAGATGAGAACTATACAGGCCAGGAACCAAGTCAGTTGTTGCTTGGATGTTAGGCCAAAACGTGTTGGTTTTGAAAGGTCAACCTATTTTACACCTATAAAAATTGGTGAAACAGAAATTTGAGCCAGTTTTTATACTTTTGTTACTTTTTAAGCAAACTGACCATAGTAATTAAATTCTCAGCACCATTGCTTTTTTCTCCATTGCACTTAGTCCCTAGATACAAATATGGTCCATTTTTCCTTCTGAAAAGTAGTGAAGAAAAGTTTAGACAAGGACGAACTTTTAGCTTGCAAGACGTACATTGTCCTAGGGCATTTGTCATTAACAATCAAGCTGTAGTTTCTGTCAGAGGAAAGGGGCTGTCTACTACATTAGCATGTACAAGCAGTTTGGTTTATTAAATCTGAGCTGAGCCAAGATGTTTGTCATACACCAGCAGCCTTGTCAGCATTGTGAAGCAAAAAGTGAAATTTTCACCAGCGTCAGCATTGCTTCACTCACCCCTCATGCAATGACTAAATTAATGAGGAGCATGTGTACTGTTAATGAAGAATCAGCGTTAAAGAGAGATTAGTGTATTTGAAAGCATCTCTGTTGCAAGGGACTGACTGAAAAGGAAGTTGATTCCATTTTATTACAATAAATTGAACCTTTACATATATAATTCATTGTAGTGGCAATGGGCAAATAAGACAAATGGTACCTTCCTTTAAGCAGTTTATGGAAGATACAGTCACATACTTGACTATAATGTAAGATACTGAAAATCCAAACCCATGCAATTGAGTCGATGTATCGATGACAACTTGACATGCTTTAGAATAGAAGTGCCCTTCACAGGGTTTTCAATGTTTGTAATCTTAGAGCACCAGGACTTTCTGTTTTCGGCAATGTTCAAAGGGTTCTAACAGCCAAGTTTTCAGTAAGTGTTGCTGTTAGGCACCGTTGAGTTGGTTCCGACTCAGAGCAACCCTATGTACAACAGAACAAAACACTGCCTTGACCTGCATCATCCTCACAATTGTTGCCATGTCTGAGCTCGCTGTGTTGCAGTTACTCTGTCAATTCATCTGGTAGAGTGAGGGTTTTCCTCTGTTTCTCTGATCCTGTACTTTACCAAGCTGATGTCTTCTCTAGGAACTGGCTCATCCCAATAACATGCCCACAGTATGAGAGACTAAGTCTTGCCATCCTCACTTCTAAGAAACATTCGGACTATATTTCTTCCAAGACATGTTTATTTGTTCTTCTGGCAGTCCATGGTTATTCAATACTCTTCTGTAATGCCGCAATTCAGATACATCAATTCTTCATCTTCATTATTCAACGTCCAGATTATTCATACATATAAGGCAATTGAAAATACCATTGCTTGGGTCAGGACATGTTAGTCCTTGTTGTGGACTGAATTGTGTCTCTCACCCAAGAAAATACTTGTCAACTTGGTTAGGGCAGGATTCTCAGTACTATGTAACTATCCGCCATTGTGCGATCCGATTGCATTATTATCCTATGAGATATAAGTCCTAACCTCTTTGTTAATAAAGCAGCATTAGTGTTAATGTGTTAATGAGGCAGGATGCAATCTACTGGATTAGGCTGAATCTTGATTCAGTCTCTTTGGAGATATACAAGATTGGCCAACTGAGTAGAGATCAGAGGGAACTACCACCACCAAGAAAGAAGAGCTGAAAGCGAAGCGCATCTTTTAGACTCAGGGCCCCCTTGTTGGGGACCTCCCAGAAGCAGACAACACAGATAGAGAGCCTTCCCCTGGAATTGGCACTCTGAATTCAGACTTTTAGCCTCCTAAACCTGTGAAAAAGTAAGAGTATGTTTGTTAAGCAACCCACTTGTGGTATTTCTGTTATAGACTCGCTAGATAACTAAGAAAATCCTCAAGGTGATATCTTTTATTTTTTAACATTTTAAAGAGATCTTTTGCATCAGATTTGTACAATGCAATATGTCATTTTATTTCTTGACTACTAATTCCATGGACATTGATTGTGAATCCAAGTAAAATGAAATCCTTGACAACTTCAATATTTTCTGTTTTTCATGATACTGATTATTCATCCAGTTGTGAGAATTTTGTTGTCTTTATGTTGAGATGTAATCCATACTGAAGGTTGTAGTCTTTTATCTTCATCAATAAGTGCTTTGAGTTTTCTATTTCAGCAAGCAAGGTTCTGTCATCTGCATATTGCAGATTGTTAATGAGTCTTCCTCCATTCCTGATTCTGCATTCTTCTTCATATAGTCCAGCTTCTCAGATTATTTGATCAGCATACTTACTGAATGAATAAGCATGGTGAAAGGATACAGCTCTGATGGACGCCCTTCCTGATTAAACCTTGCAGTATCTCTGTTCTGTCAGTAGATGAGCCCAAGCCGTTTGTACCACCCAGGGACCTATGAAGCCAAGTAAAAGCATAATAAAACAAAGAGATAATTATCCCTGAGTCACAAATAAGTTTGCATTTGAATCATGTCTCCACCATTTATTATCCTTGTGATCCTGAAAAGTTACTTAATTTCTGAACCTCACCTTCCTCATCTGTAAAATGGAGTTCATGAAAATTGCTTTACCTAGTTGTCATAAAGGTTCAGTTGGGTAGTTTATACACTATGCTAAACTGGAGTAGATTGTGTTCCTTTTCTTCTTCCCAGGATTAAGAGTAATTAAGTCTGGTAAGAAAAATAATCAAAGAAGCTATAGAATAGTAATAGAAGGTGTGGCAGAATTCATTTCATTTGCAAAACAGAATAAGCAGACGCACAAAGGCATCAAAGAAAATGAGCTTTCCGGCAATGTTGAATGATCTAATGTGACCAAAGCAGAGAGCACATGGAGAAGGCTTAAATCCCAGAGCACAGAGGAGTAATGAGTGATGAAACTTTAAAAACAAATCACTTTTAAAAGGCAATATTGAGCCACTGAATATGTTTAAAGAAATGGAGAAATATGATTTGGCTTGTTTCAGAAAAATAACCTGTTTTATAACGATATTTTATCTGTGTATATTTAGGAGGATACTAAATAGCTTTTGCAAATGATGATGAGAGCATACATTTGGGTCATGATGTTAAGAATACAAATGAGAATATGAATATGAGAAAGAATTCTATGGTAGAATTTGCAAAACGAAAAGAAGTCCCTTTCTTTGGGGAGCAGAAGCTGCAAAGTTTAGATACACTAATTAAAATTTTGTTTTCTGTTTAAAAGGATAAAAGATTATTAATAACATTACCCATATGACAGTTGACTTGGGAAGCACAGTGGTTCCCAAGGTCAGCTATTAGAACCCACTAGCCACTCCATGGAAGATAAGGCTTTCTGCTCCCACAAAAGACTTAAAGCCTCAGAAACCCTGCACAGGGGTTGATTTGAATTGGAACAGACTCCAGGATTGGAACAGTATCCTTTTTGCATAAAATATTTGCATACTATACTGAAGGAGATATAACAATGTATATATTTAAAGTCTATGCTGTGGTCTTTTATTCTAGGAGGACAATGGTTTTTAGGCTTTGTTGTTGTTAAGTGCTGTGAAGCTGAGTCAGACTCATAGCGACCCTGTATTGGGTTTCTGAGGAATGGCTAGTGAGTTTGAACTGCCAACTTTGCAGTTCAAAGTGACCTGGTGGTACTGTGCTTATCCTACAGTGCCATACAAAACCACCTGGAGAGCTTAAAGCACACACTGCTGTGTCTACTCTAGAGTGTCTGGTTCAATAGGTCTGAGGTGGTTCTTGAGAATTGCTGATATAAAAACTAAACTCTGAGAACCCATGGTGTGAGTGTGCGTATAAGCACAAATACAAAAACTTATTCCTTTCTTTAAGGCTTATGCCATTTAGGGGAATAAAAAAAAAATTTCAATTTCTATTCAAAGAAAAATGATGAAGGGATTAACTCATCCTTGTCCACTTGCTGCATCTGTAGACTGCAAAATGCCCTCACTTTCAGTTTGCAGGCTTTTCTCACTGAGTGCTTTCAATTGCCCTCATTATGAATGAACCATAGTGATTCCAGACTTGGAATGAAAAATGTCTACATTGAAGAAGAGGGTTGAAATCTGCATAGGTGATATTCAAGGATTTGTGGGAGAGTCCTGGTGTGGTGCTGTGTGTCAGGGCGGGTCAATGTGGGTCAATGCAAGTCGAAATCAACCCGACGGCTCTTACCAACAACAACATTGCATTTAATAGGAAATAAAATTTCATGTGAGATTTTTAAAGTTGACTCTGCCTTTTGGGTCTTTGTAATTATAAGAGTAAGAAAATGGTTTGCCACACACAAAAAATGGTTTTATCCTTAATTTGGTAGTTCTTAAAACAATTGAATTTGATGTAGAGGTAGAAGTATCTAGAAGTCTGTACCTGAGATATAGTTTAATCTTTAATTTGTGTGAATGACAGACAGAATCATGGATCAAGATAGGAAACCCAGAAAGTCAAGAAGATTTTGGTGAGAGGATAATGAGATTGAGTGTAAATGGTCACAGAGGCTTTCAAGTGAGATTTTTTTCAGACAAGATGCATCTGATATTCAGGAATAAAATAAAACGTTTGGTAAATACAGTCCAGGACTTGTCTGCATTAAAGTAACAGTTACACCCATAGATTGGATATGCTGGTTTACAAAGCAACCATAGTGAGAATAAAGGCATTTGAGTCTTTTTCTTAATTTGCTTAGAAAAAAACATATATTACTGAAACTATTTCCTAAAAATAAGTCCGGGGGAGCCTGGGTAATTTAAAGTAGGCAAAATTTTATTGATAAGGCAATAGTTGGGGTATTTAAGGCCTGTCTCTAAGTTTTGCCAGTCTTCTGTAAAGGTCAACATTGAATTTTTAAGGTGACTTGCTCCTTGAAGCTAGTATCAGAAAAGAAAAGTTTAACTAAATAAATGGATCCCCATTGTTGTTAGGTGCCATCAAGTCAGTTCCAACTCATAGAGACCTGTGCACAACAGAATGAAACAGTGCCTGGTTCTACGCTACCTTCACAATCAGAGCTCTATCTGAGCTCACGGTTGTAGTCACTGTGTCTGTTCATCTAATTGAATTTTCCTCTTTTACACTGACACTTGATTTTACCAAGCATGATGTTCTTCTCCAGGGACTGATATCTCCTGATAATATGTCCAAATTATGTGAGCTGAGGTCTCACCATCCTCACTTCTAAGGAGCATTCTGGCTGTGCTTCTTTCAAGACAGACCTGTTTGTTCTTCAGACAGTTCATCATACTTTCATTATTTTTCTCCAACACCTTAATTCAAATGCATGGATTCTTTCTCAGTCTTCCTTACTCAGTATCCAGCTTTTACATGCATATGAGGGAATTGAAAATACCATGACTTGGATTAGGCAACACCTTCGTCCTCAAAGAGATATCTTTGCTCTTCAACACTTTAAAGAGATATTTTGCAACGTATTTGCCCAGTAAAATATGTCATTTGACTTCTTGATCACTGCTTCCATGGACATTGTTTGTGGATCCAAGTAAAATGACATACTTGACAACTTCAATCTTTTGTTCATTTACGATAATGCTATTTGTTGGTGAGGATTTTTTATTTCTTTATGTTGAGTTGTAATGCATATGAAAGCTATAGTTTCTGATCTTCATCAGGAAATGCTTCAAATCCTCTTTGCTTTTAGCAAACAAGAGTGTGTCATCTACACATTGCAGGTTTTTAACAAACCTTCCTCCAATCTTGATGCCTCATTTTTGTTTGTATAGTTCAACCTTTCAAATTGTTTTCTCAGCACACAGATTGAATAAGTATGGTGTAAGAATATAAATTTGATGCATATACCTTTCTGGATTTTAATGCACTCAGTATCCCCTTGTTCTGTTCAAAGGATATATTTTTGGCCTATGTACATGTTTCACATGAACACAATGAATTTGTCTTGAATTCCCATCCTTCGCAGTATTATGATCCACACAGTTCACACCTTTGCATAGTCAGAAAAACAGATGTGATCTTTTTGGTATTCTCTGCTTTTAGCCAAGATCCATCTTATGTCAATCCCTTTTCCACATACTCTTCTAAATACAGCTTTAATTTCTGACAGTTCCCTGTTGATGTACTGCTGTAACCATTTTTTAATTATCTTTAGCAAAAATTTTACTTGCATGCAATATTAATGACATTGTTAGATAATTTCCACATTCTGTTAGATCACCTTTCCTTGGAATGGGTACAAATATGGTCGGTCAGGTAGGTGTCTTTCAAATTGCTTATCATAGACAATATGTAATTCCAGTGTTGCATTGGTTTGTTAAAGCACCTCAGTTGGTATTCATCAATTCTGGGTGCTGCTTGAATTTCTTCTTTCAGTACCATTGGTTCTTAAACATATGTAAACTCCAGAAATGATGGAACATTGGCCAATTCTTTTTGATACAATAACTGTGTGGACTCCTGAGATGGTACTGTGGGTTAATGCATTGGACTGCAAAGTTGCTTTGAACCTCAAGGTCAGCAGTTTAAGCTCACCAGCCTCTCCTCGGAAACCCTTTATAGGGTTGCTATGGGTTGGAACTGACTTGATGGTACTTAACAACAACAACAGTAACTGTGTATTACTTATATCTTCTTTTGATGCTTCCTGCATCATTCAGTATTTGACCATAAAATCTTTCAGTATTGTAAGCGAAGGCTTGAATTGATTCTTCAGTTTTTTCAGCTTGAGAAGTGATGAGTGTGTGCTTCCTTTCTGGTTTTCTACTTCTAAGTCTTTGTATACTTCATTATAATACTCTGATGTCTGTAGCTGTCCTCTGAAATCTTCTGTTCAGCTCTTCAGCTCTTTTGCTTCATTATTTTTTTTTTCATTGACTTTTGCTATTCTGTGTTCAAAAGCAAGTATCAGAATTTCTTCATATATCCATTTTGGTCTTTTCTTTCTTTCCTATCTATTTAATGACCTTTTGCTTTCTTTATATATGATGTCCTTGATATAATCCCACAAATTGTCTCGTCTTTGGTCATTAGTGTTTAGTGCTACAAAGTGCAACTTGAGACAGTCACCATTTAAGTTGTTGAAAAAATGTATTTGAATTGAATATGTTTTAAAATGCTAACATGCAGTTAGTTCCCTGCGTCTTTTCTATCACCAAGGCCACGTTTTCCAAGTACCAATCCTATTTCTTTGTTTCTCACTTTTGCATTCCAATCATCAGTAATTATCAGTGGATTTGTTTACATGTTTGATCATTTTCAGACTGCAGAAGTTGGTAAAAATCTTCAATTTCTACATCTTTGGATTTAGTGGTTGGTGCATAAATTTGAATAATAGTTATATTAACACACTTTTCTTGTAGGTGTATGGATATAATCCTATCACCGACAATATTGTTCTTCAGGATATATCTTTAATTTGTTGCCAATCCTGTATAATTTGTTATTCCTGGAACTGTAGTCCATATATCTGTCTGATTCAAAATGGCCAAGAATAGTTAAAAATGCCTAGGATATTGATCTTTATGCATTCCATTCATTTTTGTACAATTTCAATTTTTCTTAGACTCCTGCTTCATACAGTCCACATTCCAATTTTTAATGCAGGTTTGCAGCTATTTTTCTCATTTTGAGCCATGCCACATCAGCAAATGAAATTCCTGAAAGCTTTGTTCCATCTACATAATGAAGGTGAGTCTACTTTTAGAAGGCAGCTGTTCCCCAGTTGTATTTCGAGTGTGGCGCTGTGGGTTAATGTGCCAGACTGCAAAGCTGTTTGAACTGCAAGGTCGGTGGTTCAAGCTCACCAGCAGCTCCTCAGAAACCCTCTACAGGGTGGCTATGGGTCGGAAGCTACTCAACGGCACTTAACAACAAATAACCTGAGCAGTGCATCTTCTAGCACTGTATCAGACAGTGTTTCCCTGCTATTCGTAAGGTTTACACTGGCCAGATTTTGGGGAAGTAGATTGTTAAGTCCTGCTTTCTAGCCTGTTTTAGTCTGGGGGTCTGCTGGACCCTGTCTGCCATGATCTTGCTGGTATTGAAATACCAATGGCATTGCACCAGCATCACAGCAATACACAACCACGATGGTTTGACAAACTGTCAGACAAGTGGTGTCTACATACAGAGATTAGTCTGTAAACAGTGGCATTTCCTCCCCTATTGCTCTTTACTCTAAGCTAAGAAAAACATTCCTAATCAAGAAATAGGATAGGATTGAAGCAACCTTGTCAGGACCAATGTACATAAATTAGTGGGACTTGGGAATTAACCCCAAAATTCTAAGTTAAAACACAAACAGAGTAAATTAAAACTATGAAGTGTAACTGAAATGTAGACTTTATGTCTATTCAGCACTTTTATTTTCCATTTTTAAGAAAACCATACGCTGTAACTATGCATAATGCCAATTTTCAAACTGAAGCCAACAAAGGATTATTTGCTAACAGGGATGCCAAACTGATTTGATTAAATTATTCTGGCTTCATATATATATTTCTCCTCTCCCTCTCCCTTATTCCCTCCCCCCCATTTCCTCTAAAACTAATTATTCAGAAAGCCAAAGAAAACAAAGAATCAAATCTTTGTGTTCCTAGGACACACCCTGAAATATCTCACAGAAGGAAAAAGAAATTAGTAGGAGGTTAAAAAATTTTTAAATAAATGCCCCAATGGGTTGGAGAGTGCCAAGTGAGTCATCTTTGGATGGAGGTGCTCCAGCATTATGGATATGGCGCTGGCTTCCTATACTGGACTTGAACTCTGCAGATAAAAATTGTGGTTTTTACTGACTCAACAGTTCTTGTTTTTTTTTCAAAGCACAGCTCTCCTTCCCAATCATTTCACACAGCCCACCAGGAGCATTGTGGGCTTAACAGAGTATATGTTACGCCATTGATGGTTAGATTCCCTTATCCTCTTCTTTTTGTTCTCTTCAGCATCCTCCAATTTAATTATAATTGTAACTTATCTTAAGGAGTTCTAAAGGTATATTCTCAAATAACTTTTGTTCTTACTTTTTCCATGAGTTCCATCTTTCAGTTTAGCTAATAAATTACGTTCAAGTAATATGGACAGTATCAGAAATTATTATTTAATGAATACATTTAAAACTATTTCTATTTCAGGATTGTACATATGTAAACAATCTTAAGTGTTCTTTCTTTTTTTGTAAAAAATATTTTTCAATTTCTTATGTCTGTTCTTTGAATCCAAGGATGACATATTTGAAGCATTTTACCTGTCACTCTACCAATTGAAGTCAAAACTTAAATGCTGTGGTCCCAAGTCAAGTTGTCCAAGGGATCTCCTTTGTCCAAGAACCAGTTCATCAAAAAACTTGTGGATCTCACTCTTTTGGCCTTCTCAGACAGCCTGCACTTCAAGTAGTGACGTCCAGTCTTATAAATATGGAGGAGAATTCTAAAGACTAGTTTCATATTACATTTCAGAAATTGACCATAAAGTATAAAGCTGAATCATCTCGACTTGCCCACTTTTTCAGGGAAGCATCAATATCTGGGTCAATCTGGGTGAAATGGAGTAAAGCAAAATACCTCTACTACCTGAATCCACTTTCCCCAGTGCTTACTCATCGTCAGTTGCACCATCTTAAATCCTTCACAGTTTGCATCTAGCATGTGCCTAGTCATGCTTGCTCAGCCTAGGACCCATTGTGGTCCTTCTGGAGCCTACACACAGGTTCTTAGAGCCTCGGGCTTCAAGGGAGGCTCTATAATTGAGTCATTCTCTCTATAGGTGAACATGGCAAGTTGTTTCAACAAGGAGGCAAGGGAAAACCTAGGCAAGACTCCAGGCACACCCTCACCCACTCCTTACTCCATATACGTGTGAAAACTCATGTGTCAGCACTGGCCCTGGAATTATGTGCAGACACACCTTTGAAGCCACGTGCTAAAGGCAGGAGGAAACAGCTTCACTGTCTCCTCTCCACCCTTTATCTGGTCAATAGCCAGAGTCAACTCATCTGAGTCAAGGATAAGCGGTTAACTGCTGTATGTAAAACTATTTTCCCTATGACTCATTTGTCCTTGATGAAATCTTATGCATGCCAAATATAACATTAGTGGAAGCCTTGAATTTCTGCTATTTTCCTGAGATCTGAGAGGCATAAACCTATGGAATTTTAAATAATGGGATAACTTTTGCTCTTGCAGATTAGATTATCTCTGCTTTAAATGTGATAATCGAGACATAGCATATATGAGAGGACTTCAAAAGTTTATAGAAAAATCTATTACCTTTTAATTCCATTTCCCACAAACTTTTCAAGTTCCCTCATATACATATGGTTTATGTGCTTTCTAATTTCTTCCAGCTTCACTGAATTTAAATTTCTTGCTATTTTATTCTTACAATCTGTCATAAACCTTTTTTTCCTACTACTTCTCATTTTATATTTTTGATACTGTGTTTTTGCAAAGCACTTACGAGTTTACAAAGACATTTTATACATATGTATTTGCCTTTATTTTCATTCAGAAACTCTGTGAGTTTGGCAGCTCTATAGCTAGTTCAAGAGCTCCAATGATTTATCATAGGTCACATCACAAGCAAATGGCAGAATTGTTCTGAGAACCTTGGATTTCCAATGTCAAATTCCCTTTCAACCTCAGCTGCTCACTGCCTTAACCCATCCATTCCACATACTTATCTGTATGTACTTGTGTACCGCAATTTTTCTCTTGTTCACTTAGCATCTACTTCCTTTCCAGATCACAGATTCTCTTAAGTTACAGTATTGTAAAGAAACAGATCATGCTATGTAAGGAGGGTAGGCACTCCACTTAAATTCTATAAAAGTTAAGAGTGATCTGAGGGGGTGGGTGGGAGTGTGTGGCTCTCAGGAGAGATGTGGTTGTGTGATCATAATAGATAGGTCAATGTAGAAAGTTCCCATATAGTTTCATTGAACTCTAAGAGTGTTCCAAATCATCTCTGTGCTCTCATGCCACCTAGTATGTGTAACAGTAGAAATTCACTTCTTTAAGGCATTGTTGTTTTTGTTAAGTGCCCTTGAGTCATTTCTGATCATAGACACCCTGTATAGGGTTTTGGAGGAGCAACTGGTAAGTTCGAACCACCAACCTCCTAGTTCAAACCGACCTTTCAGTCTAGTGCTTATCCTACAGCACCACAACAGGATTCTCTTTAAGGCAGAGATAGTATGAAATCTTGTTTTCTTTCTTCCTTCCTCCTTTCCTCTTATATCTTTCTTTCATTATTCCTTCCTTGTTTTCCTCTCCCTTTCTCTCCTTTCCTCCCTTTCTTTGTAAATTTCAAGACTCTTGCTGGAGTTGTTGTTATGTGTCATTCTGACCCATAGAGACCCTTAAAGGGTTTCCAAGGTGTAAATCTTTACGGGAGCAGAGAGCCTCATTTTTCTCCCATGGAGCAGCTGGTAGTTTCAAACTGCTGCCTGTGAAGTTAGCAGCCCAACTCGGAACCACTATGCTACCAGAGTTCCTAGTGTGGTGGTATTTTTAACTGCTTCATATTATTGGGAAAGTTGAACAATGAATAAAGAAGACCATAGAAGAATTGATACATTTGAGTAACAGTGTTCGAGAAGAATATTGAAAGTAACATGGGATGCCAGACAACAAATCAGTATTGGATGAAGAACAGTTAGAATTCTGCTTAAAAGCCAGGATGACAAGACTTCATCTTTCATACTTTGAACATGTTATCAGAAGGGACCGGTCCCTGGAAAAGGACATCATGCTTGGAAAAGTGGAGGGTCAGTGAAAAAGAGGATGACCCCCAGGGCAATGGATTGATGCAGTGGCAGCATCCATGAATCAAACATAACAATAACTGTGAAGGTGGTACAGGACCTGTTAGTGTTTCGTTCTGTTGTGCATACGGTAGCTATGAATCAGAACCAACCTGAGGGAACCTACCATCACCACCACCAACAGTGTAGTGGTTAATGTTTAAAGATAGATCTAGACAATTTTGTCACTCCTTGGGCATTAATGCTGCCTCTTTAACCAAGAAGTGAAGCATACGGTCCCTTTCCTTGAATCCAGGTTGCGTCTGTGAAGAAAGTCATGTTCTGAATCTTCTAAACCCAGGAGTTAAGAAACTCTGGAAACTTTTGCTTCAATCCTACTGAAGTCTGAGGCAGTCACTTATAAAGTCCAGGCAATCCTGATAGACTGGTCACACAGAGAGATCCTAAAGGTTGAGAGGTCAGATGGGCAAATTCCACTAACATGCTAATCATCAAATCTCATCTGAAACCCAGTTGTGTCGTGACTGCAGCTTTGCAAGAAAGCCCAAATGAGACCAGTTGAAGAACAGCCCAGCCAACTTCTAATTAACCCATGGAATTGTGAAATATAATAAAAGGGCTGCTATTTTAAGTGACTAAATTTTGAGACAACTTAATTGACCATTTATACCCTAGTACCATGAACTGATGTGGCACTGTGGGTTAATGTGCCAGATGGCAAAGCCATTTGAACTGCAAGGTCAGCGGTTCAAGCTCACCAGCTGCTCCTTGGAAACCCAATATAAGGGTTGCTATCAGTTTGGATCGACTCAGTGGCACTTAACAACAAGAACCATGAACTGGAGTCCTGTTGTGGGCTGTGGGGTAATCTGCTAGACTGCAAAGTCAGTTTAACCTCAAGGTTGGTGATTCAAGCTCACCAGATGCTCCTCTGAAACCTTATATTGGGTCACTATGGGTTGGAACTGACATGATGACATTTAGCGACAACAACAACCATGGACTGCCAGAAGAACAAACGAATTTGTGTTGGAAGAAGTACAGCCAGAATGCTCCTTAGAAGCCAGAATGTTCATACTTTTTTCCTCATACTTTGGACATATTATCAGGAGGGACCAGTTCCTAGAGAAGGACATAATGTTTGATAAAGTGAAGCATCAGCAAAAAAGGAGAAGACCCCCAATAAGATGGATTGGCACAGTGGCAGTAGCAATGGACTCAAGCATTATAACAATTGTGAGATTGGCCCAGGACTGGGCAATGTTTATTCTGTTGTGCATAATGTCACTATGAGTCAGTATTGACTTGATGGCACTTAACAACAACAACAACCTTAGTCTGAATGTTCAGTGCCTTCAGCAAGTCCTTGAAATTTTTTGACCCCCGATTCACAAGTTTGGAACAGACTTGTATGATCTAAGGTAACCTGAGGATAGAAGTTTCCTGCTGGTCAACGTGTAGGGGACGAAAATCAGTGACACCTATGGAATTAGAAAAGGGAAATATAGAAGTAAAAGGAAGAAAACCCAATATTTCTTAAGATTTTCAAATTCAGTTCTGTGTGGTTGTGAATTATATTCCAGTACACCAGGTTTGTGTAAAATAAAAGCAGCTGTTGTCTCTAGCACAGGTGTGTCTGGACTTGAACTTGTAAGAAATGTATTTACTTTTTTCTGGTGATCATCACTGGATGCAGGAATTGAAAAAAGAGATTCAACCAAAAAAAAAAAAGCACTGAGTCATGCTTTGGGGGGGCTTAGACCAAACTAATAACCGCCTTAAGGCAGTGCATCTTTGTATTTTTTGAAAAAGGCTTATTGTTTAACATATGATAGATGTTTTCCGTTTTTAACTGACAAGGGCTCTGTCAAACCCGAGTGGCTAGGGTGCAAACAAAGATTGTCCATGTGTCCTGTCTTCCATAGGAGAAGAGAAAAATGGGACCATCGTTTGACTATTATGTCACTTTGGAGCATCTGTACATCTAGAATGCCCACCAAACCTTGAGATTGGATAGTACTAAGAAATTTGGAAGAAATATGCAAGTTTAATACTGTATAAGTTAAAAACATGTTTGTTAAAACTAGCTCAAAGTCACTTGCTGCTTCTATTTATTTATTTGGTCTGAGATGATTCCCACATTCACTTACCATATGGCATTAAATCATTCTGGTCCTTGAGTTATTATTACATGATTCAAAGAGTATAATTTTACAGAATTGCCAGTCCAGGCTGCACTCTGTCCCACACCAAAAAAAGACCACAAGGAGGAGAGAAGAAAAATGACTGTTTCCTGGTAGTCCATATTTACGCAATTTTCTCCCACCACAGATTGTTTTGGCAGTCTAGACAGAGTCTTGTAAAATCCTTCCCTGATGTCATCCACATCCTTCCTTGATAAGTTCAAAATGAGTCCGGAGTCAGCATAGCTCCTCCAGCGATGTCGTACAAATAATTAGTGCAGAAGCACCCGGAGAGGTCTTTGGACTCCAGTGATTTCCACATGAGAGGGACGGGCTAATGAACTGGTCACCAGAGTATGTAAATAAGTGGCGGAGAATGCAGCTGCTAAAGGGAAGAAAGAAATACACATGTGGGTATTTCATGTTTTACAAGAACTCTGTGGAAAGCAAAACAGATTAGAGAGAGGAGTAGGCTAGATTCAGGGACAGAAAGATCCAGGAAATTATTTTTTTATTGAAGCCAGGGATATACTCTGGAATTAACAATTCCTTATAAGACAATTTAAAATCATGGTTCTAAGGGAATATAGTGAGTCATTTTTCAATTATATTTGGAGAGGGAAATGCTTTTAGGCTAGAATTTGAAATTCAGTTTATAAAGGATGAAATTTATCATATTATTTCTTTGTTATCCATCAATTGTTGCTGTTGCTATGTACACACCAATGTACATAAAAAAGATAGAGGGTACAAAGCAATAGAAGTCTAATCTATAATAACACATTAAAACCATTATTGGGCTTATCACCACCAGTGACCATAGGACTAATTCATGATAGACCCATATATATACCAGAGGCTTTTCAAAGGCTGTGCTCTTTCAGAATTAGGCCAGTAGGCCTAATGGGTGGACATGAACCTCCAACATTTTGGTTAGCAAGTGAGCATATTAATCACTTGTATCACTAAGGGAATCCATCAGCCTCATTAAGCATCAGTTTGTTAGAAAAAGTTTCTAGATCAGACATATAGGGACAGTAGCATCCCCCTATTGTTGCTGTGTGACATCAAGTCAATCCCAACTCATAGCAACCTGTTAGGGTTTCTGAGGAGTAGCTGGTGGATTTGTGCTGCCGATATTGTGATTTGCAGTTCTGTGTTTGTTCTCCCCCTATTAGGAGTTTGAACATCTCCTTTGTCCTAAATTTATTTTCCTGTGATTAGATATGTCTTGTCTTCAGCTGGTAGTAAAAAGTAAATGTTTCTCACTGTACTTTTAACATTCTCTTTAATCTAGTTAGAATTTCCCCCAAATGATATGGTATAAAAAGGAATAAGATGTTCAATTCCATCCTTCCTTACAGGGTCTGTGCAGTTGGTTATTTCAGGGGAGAAGCATAGGGAGTACTTTGACATATGATTCCTCATCCGGTTCTGAAATGTTTCTCAACTCCTCAGCCTCTCCCTTCTCCATCACCGTGTGTATGGTCTTCCTTCATGCCCTTTTTTCTCTTCTTGCTAGGTTGTTTCAATACCTTCCTAAGTGATCTCACATACAGATTTCACCCAAGATTAAATCGCTGTCTAAATTAAATTCTCTCGTAGTTAAAAGCCTTTTGGTGGTCACCAAACTCATTGCTAGAAGACTCCTCCTGCCACATAGCCCTACTTGCCCTCAACTGGAGCAACATCTTCCACTGTTGCCTGGACCTACAGGTCCTTGACACCATTCAGTGTCTTGGCCAGTTCCTACTTCTTCTTCAGGACTGCCCCAGTTTGTCTAGTAAATTACTATTCATTAAGGACCTCATGCCACTCTTTTTTATTAGTCCATGTGGTCTTAATGGAATCCTTTACAAAACCAGTCCTGATTCCACAACCCACAGCCCATACCACATACAAACAGGCCTTGGTCACCCTTAACACTGGCCACTCATTACTATTATGTGACTCATGCTCATCTCTCCAACTTGGAGACTTGCCAAAGTCTCATCTTGACTTCATCCCTCATACCTTATAGTTGGGTTGACTTTCTGGCTCTGATCTTTGACTTTAGTCTTCAGTCACCATCTATGTTACCTACTTTAATTATTCCACTCTCAGTTGGGGGGCTAAATATTTCATCAAAGTTTCTAGGCTGGCACTCTTACCTAAGTTTACTTCAACTTTTCCCAACCAAGAATTCTCCAAATCCCTCAGGGATCTCATAAAATTATGTGCCTTTTTCTTCTTACTAGGGATTGTCTTGTATTATCTTTATATTTTTATCAGCAGTCAAATCAAAATAACCAAACCCACTGTTGTTGAGTCAATTCTGAACCACGGCCACTCCATAGGACAGAATAGAATTGTCCCATATAGTTTTTTGTTTGTTTGTTTGTTTTTTAATTTTAAACTTTTATTGTGAATTGAGTGATAGTTTACATGGGAGAGCATCAGCTTTACATTCATCTTATCATATTTCATTTCAATGCAATGATTAGAATCCCCTCCATACATCATCATTCAACAGCATTTTCTTCCAATCCCTCTGTTCTTTTTTTTGGATGTACACTGAAGCACTCAGGAATATTTAACAATTCAAACAACCAAAGGGTATACATTGCATGCCAGCTCCCCAGCTGCCAGCACACAGCCCCTCTCCCTCCTTGAGTCTAGAGTCCCCAGCAACTACCTTTCTTCATGTCATCGTCTCTGCTTCCATCTTTGGTGTCGCTGTTTCTTTGGATAGGATCCCAGACTCTGCTCTTCTCCCTTGATGGTCCCAGGGTCCTCTGCTCCTGGACTTGCAAAATCTACCACTCCCCTCCTTTTGTTACAAAATGTCTACCTTTACATTTGCAACATTCACAATCAGTCCTGATAGCAATTATTCACTATTGAACCACAAGAGTCTTATCCCCATCTCCTTTCACCAGTCCCATCTAGACATGTTGGAGACTACTCAGTGGAGATTCTACTTTCCCCACACCCTCTGAAACTAAGCTCTGTCCCATATAGTTTTGAAGGCTGTAAATATTTATGGAAGCAAACTGCCACATCTTTCAGCCATTGAGTAGCTGGTCAACCATTGGTTAGCAGCCAAGTGTCTCAAGCACTGCTGCACCAGGGCACCTTACCAGGTAGTTGTTGTTGTTGTTGTTAAGTGCCGTCGAGTCGGTTCCGACCCATAGCGACCCTGTACAGGGTTTCCGAGGGTGTAAATCTTTACGGGAGTAGAAAGCCTCATCTTTCTCCCGCGGAGCGGCTGGTAGTTTCGAACCGCTGACCTTAAGGTTCGCAGCCCGATTCGTAGCCACTACGCTACCAGAGCTCCTTTAGTAGGTAGTAAGCTCCTAAAAAGCAGTCTAGGTGTCTTTCTCAGTTTGGTATTCTCAGGGTATGACTTACTGCTAGTTGTTGTTAAGTACCATTGAATTGATTCTGACCCACAGGAGCCCTGTTCAGGGTTTCCAAGGAGCCACGGGCAACCTTAAATTGCCGACCTTGTGGTTCAAATAGCCCTTGCAGTCCAGTGCATTAACCCCCTGAACCACACCAGGACTCCAGGGTATAATTTGTTTTGTTGTTAAGTGCTGTCAAGTCGATTCTGACCCATAGCAACCCTGTATAGGGTTCCCGAAGAGTGGCTGGTGAGCTTGAACCAATGACCTTGCAGTTCAGACTACCTTTGCAGTCCAGCAGATTAACCGACAGTGCCACACCAGGATTCCAATGGATATGATAACAGTATTTATTTCATTGGTATTTGAAATTATTGAATTAATTAATATGTATAATTTTCTTAGAACAATGCCTAGCTATAAATGTTACTTAAATAAATAAATTTTGAGGAATATAGGGGTGTTGTCTACTTCCACAAATGAAATGATCTTGTCTTTATTCAATGATGAAGATACCTAGAGTTCAGAAGATACACAAACTATTTATTTGCTTTTCCCATTGAGATAGCACATGATCAAGAGCAACGGTATTAAAGGAAGAAATCCAAGGTGCATTGAAGGCATTGGTAAAGAATAAGGTTATTGGAATTGATGGAATACAAATTGAAATCTTTCAACAAACTGATGTAGTACTGGAGGTATCCATTCATCTATGACAAAATATTTAGAAGACAGCTACCTGGCCAACTGATTGGAAGAGATCCATATTTTGCCCTTTCCAAGGAGAGGGTGGAATGCAGAAATCATCGGGCAATATCATTACTATCACATGCAAGTAAAATTTTGTTAACGATAATTCAAAACAGCTGCAATAGTACATTGACAGGGCACTGCAGAGGTTTAAGCTGAATTCAGATGAGGACGTGGAAAGAGGAATACCATTGCTGACATCAAATGGATCTTGGCTGAAATCAGAGAATTCTAGAGAGATGTTTATCTGTTTTATATTGACTATGCAAAGGTTTTCAACTGTGTGGATCCTAGCAAGCTATGTACAGATTTCAGAGAATGAGTATTCCAGAACACTTAATTATGCTCCTGAGGAACCTGTACAAAGACTAAAAGATAGTCGTTCTAACCTAACAAGAGGACATTAAATAGTTTAAAATCAAGAAATGTGTGTGCCAAGTATGGTGAATTCTTTTACCATACATATTCAATCTGTATACTGAGCAAATAATCCAAGAAACTGGATTATATGAAGAAGAACGTGACATCTTATTGGAGGAAGACTCATTAGCAACCTGCAATATGCAGATGATACAACGTTGATTTCTGAAAGCAACGAAGACTTAAAATACTTACTGATGAAGATAAAAAACAAAAGCCTTCAGTGTGTATTACACTTCAATTTAAAGAAAACAAAAATCTTTATCACTGGACCAATAAATAACATCATGATAAATGAAGAAAAGGTTTCAAAAACTTCATTTTGCTTGGACATCCACACTCATGTAAATAGCAGTCAAGAAATCAAATGACATATTACATTAGGCAAATCTGCTGCACAAGACCTCTTTAAAGTGTTGAAGAGCAAAGATGTCAGCTTAAGTATACTAAGGTGCTACTGACTCAAGCCATTATATTTTCAATAACTTCATAGTCATGTGAAAGTTGGAGAATGAATAAGTAAGACGTTAGAAGAATTGATGCGTTTGAGTTATGGAGTTCGGGGAAAATATTGAAAGTACTATGTACTTCTAGAAGAACAAACAAATCTGTGTTGGAAGAAGTACAGCCAGAGTACTCCTTTGAAGCCAGAATTTCCAGACTTCATCTATCATACTTCAGATATATTTTCCTGGGGACCCAGTACCTGGAGAAGGCTATTATGCTTGGCAAATTGGAGGGGCAGTGAAATAGAGGAAAACCCAAAGTGATATTGTATTGGAACACTGGCAGCAGCAATGGACTCAAGTTTAACAACAATTGTGAGGATGGGGGAATACAATTTAATTCATATCAATTTGTATATGAGTCTATAATTTACAATTAGGGAAATAGAAATTAAAACCTGAATCTGATACATTTTCAATCTAGTTGTAAGACTTAAATGGTGCGAGAAAAGCTGATGTTGGCATGAGCATGGTGGCGATAATACTCCTTCACTGCTGGCACACATGTAAATTTCTAAAGTCATTCTGACAAACAATTTGATGAATACAGAGTAAAACTGAGAATGCCTCTGCTCTATGACTCAGCAGTTTCACCGGGTATATTTCTTAATAAACAACATCCTCTCCTCCAAAAATAAGCAATCCTCTTAATCCATATACAAAGAGACATGCTATTTGCAAAAAAAAAAAAAAAAAAATTGACAACCCCTAATGTTCACCTGGAACTCTGGTAGTGTAGTGGTTATGAATCGGGCTGCTAACCTTAAGGTCAGCAGTTCAAAACTGCTAGTGGTTCCGTGGGAGAAAGATGAGGCGTTCTGCTCCCGTAAAGACTCACAGCCTTGGACACCCTGTGCAGGGTCACTATGAGTCAGAACCGACTCCACAGTACTTAACAACAACAATGTCCACAAGGAAACTAGACTTTAAAAGTTCATGGTGTATTCATCTACTAACCTAGACCTATTGTTATCTGCATGAATGGGTCTAAACATAATCAATTTAGGTTAAAAAAAATGGATAATTACATTTTTCTTAAGTAAGTTTATTGTGTTTTCATTAGCCTCATATGGATGCAAAAGCTGGACAGTGAATAAGGAAGATCGTAGAAGAATTGATGCCTTTGAGTTGTGGTGTTGGAGGAGAATACTGAAAGTGCCATGGACTGCCAAAAGAACCAATAGATCTGTTTTGGAAGAAGTGCAGCCAGAGTGCTCCTTGGAGGCCAGGATGGCTAAGCTTCGTCTCTCATACTTTGGACACATTGTCTGGAGGAAACAATCGTTGGAGAAGGATGTCATGCTGGGTAGGGTGGAGGGTCAGAGAAAAAGAGGAAGACCTCTAGCGAGATGGATCGGCCAGGTGGCATCATTGATGGCGTCAAGTGTGGCAGCAGTGGTGAGGTTGGCCCAGGATCGGACATTGTTTTGTTCTGCTGTGCATGGGGTCGCTATGAGTCGGTTCCGACTTGATGGCACCTGACAACAACAACAACAAGTTTAAGAGCACAGAAAGGATTCCAGTTTATGGACATTGACATTGTTGCTGCTGCTGTTAAGTGCCATTGAGTTGGTTCCATCTCATAGCAACTCTATATAGGTTTTCCATAGAGTGGCTGGTGGGTTTGGACCACCCATCTTGCAGTTAGAAGTCCAGTGCTTATCCTACAGCACCATACCAAGACTCTAGATGTTGTTGTTGTTAAATGCCGTCAAGTCGGTTCCAGCTCATAGCGACCCTGTATGGGTTTCTGAGGAGTAGCTGGTACATTTGAGCTTCCTGCCTTGTGGTGATCCACAGTGCCACACCAGATTAAATTATGGAAATTGGTTTGGAGGTCTACATTCAACTCTTTTTGTCTAAGGTCTCTGGAAAAGAGAAGAGGAGTCATATTTAAGAGATATTTAGATGTACCTGCAATATTTTTAGTTCTTAAAGCTTAGGTAGCAAATATGACAAAATGTTGTTAGTTACTCTTGCAAAATAGAACAAAACACGGCCCAGTCCTCTGTCATCTTCGTGATTGTCGGCACACTTGAGTCTCGTTTTGTGACTATTGTGTCTGTTCATCTCACTGAGGGTTTTCTCAAACCCTCTACTTAACCAATGATGATGTTCTTTTCTAGTGCTTGGTCTTTCCTGATGGGTCCAAAGTAAGGGAGGTCAGAAGATGTTAGAAAGGCTAGATGTTGTTTTTATATAAAACAGGAAAAATAGTATACACTTTATAGGGTGCTTATGAACACTAAATGTGTGAGCAAAAGTAAAACCCTCTAAATCATGACACATAATAAGCCCTCAGTATGTCGTTCTTGTTGGAGCCTGGTGTGGCACCATGGGCTAATGGGCTGGACTTCAAAGTTGGTTTGAATCACAAGGTCAGTGGTTCAAGCTCAGCAGCTGCTCCTTGAAAACCCTATACAGGGCTGCTATGGGTCAGAACCAACTCGACGACATTTATCAACAACTCCATTGAATTGGTTCTGACTCATAGAGACCCTGTGTAGGGTTTCCGAGGCTTTACGCTTTTCTAGAGCAAAAAGCTTCGTTTTCATCCCATGAAACAACTAGTGGACTCGAACCGCTGATCTTGCGGTTAGCAGTCTAGTGTTTATCCTACAGCACCACCATGCTTCCAATATAGATGTTGGTTATTACTATATTGTATTATAAACCAACTCTCTTCAAAGTTAAAAGTACATATGCCATTTTTTCGGGGTTAGACCTATCCTAAATTTTTTTTCTCTTTCAAATATTCTTTTAAAACTAAAAGTCCATGGAAAATATATTGCAAAAATAAAATATTTTTGCCACCTTTACTTAAGGATTCAAATCCTGCTACAGCTGATGATATGGTAGTTTTAAATGATGTTTATACCTGTCATTGGTAGGATTGATAAAACCATTTTAAGCTTATGACAAGATAACTGGAATATCTTACTGATAAAATCTATCACAAACAGTCCAGGTTTTAATACTTTCAGGGAGTGGTGGTTGAACTGTAATCTTGAGAGAAAATATTCAAACGGAAAGGAGAAAACAACATTGGTTTAAATTTTACTTTCAATTTATTTTGACAAAAAAGAAAATGAATGTTCAAGTGGAAAACCAGGTTGGGATCCTTAGGGAGCATTTATATTTTCTTTTTGGAGCGTTTCAGGGTAAGTTTTAAAGGAGTGGGATGGAGGGAACATTGGGGTGATGGCCCACAAACAGGGTGAAATCCCACTGAATCCTTAGTTTCTATAGACAACTGAAAGAAACACTAACATTGAGAGATGGTTTTCCTGGTTCTAAAATGACATTTGATTACGTATCATCTGAAAGTGCTGAATTGGCATTCAGCTAGTTGATTACAGTTCTGCCTCTTGGTTAGAACTGAGAGTTTAGGTAATTTATATACCCTTTCTATCTCAAAGAATCATGCGGAATGTTCCATAGTAGAACTTGGGTGTTTTCTAATCTCCATCTTTTTGTTGTTGTTGTGGTTGTGAAGTACTGTTGAGTCTGTTCCCACTCACAGCAGCCCTATATAAGGTTTCTGAGATGGAAATCTTTTCAGGAGCTGAAAGCTTCATCTTCCTCCCAAATCTCCTTCTTAAGCAGATCTACATTTAAGATTCTATTAAGCAAATGTAAAGGAAGAAAACATGTGTAAGTCATTTCTAACACCACACATGGTAGGCTCCGCATTGGGCAGACTGTTTAATTGAAGTATGTCATATTTATTTAGCATCTACTATGGGCTAGACATTCACTTTAGCATCTCTATGCTGGAGACCAGGTTTCAGTGTCTCTTCTGATATCCATTTTGACCTTTTCCTTCTTAATGACTTTTTGCTTTCTTCATATATTGTGTTCATGATGTCATCCACAACTCTTCTGGTTTTCAGTCTTTAGTGTTCATTGTATTAAATCTCTTCTTCAGATGATCTCTAAATGCAGGTGGTCTATATTCAAGGTCATAGTTTGTCTCTCGTGGACTTATTTTCATTTTCTTAAGCTTCACTTTGAATTTGCATATGAGCAATTGATGGTCTGTTCCACAGTCTGCCCCTGGCCTTGTTTTGACTGATATGGAGCTTTTCCATGATCTCTTTCAACAGATGTAGTCAATTTGATTTCTACGTATTCCATCTGTTGAGGTCCATGTGTATAGTCATGTTGGCTAAAGAAGATATTTGGAACAAACAAATCATTGATTTTGCAGAATTCTATCATGCGATCTCCAGCATCATTTCTATCACCAAGGCTATTCAACCTGTATGCTGAGCAAATAATCCAAGAAGCAGGGTTATATGAAGAAAAACATGGTATCAGGATTGGAGGAAGACTCATTAACAACCTGCGATATGCAGATGATACAACCTTGTTTGCTGAAAGTGAAGAGGACTTAAAATATTTACTGATGAAGATCAAAGACCACAGCTTTCAGTATGGATTATATCTCAATGTAAAGAAAACAAAAATCTTCACCACTAGACCAATAAACAACATTCTTACCAACAGAGAAAAGATTGAAGTTCTCAAAGACTTCATTCTTCTTGGATCAACTGCCAACACTCATGGAAGCAGCAGTCAAAATATCAACCGATGTACTGCATTAGGCAAATCTTCTGCACAAGATCTTTTTAAAGTGTTAAAGAGCAAAGATGTCAACTTGAGGACTAAGGTGTGCCTGACCCAAGCCATGGTATTTTCAATAACCTCATATGCATGTGAAAGCTGGACAGTGAAAAAGGAAGACCGTAGGAGAATTGATACTTTTGAGTTATGGTGTTGGAGGAGAATATTGAAAGTGCCATGGGCTGCCAAAAGAACCAACAGATCTGTGTTGGAAGAAGTGCAGCCAGAGTGCTCCTTGGAGGCCAGGATGGCCAAACTTCATCTCTCATACTTCAGACACATTGTCAGGAGAGACCAGTCGCTGGAGAAGGATATCATGTTTGGTAAAGTGGAGGGTCAGAGAAAAAGAGGAAGACCCCCAACTGGATGGATTGGCCAAGTGGCAGCATCAATGGACTCAAGCGTGGCAACAATAGTGAGGTTGGCCCAGGATTGGGCAGTGTTTCGTTCTGTTGTTCATAGGGTTGCTATGAGTCAGTACCGACTTGATGGTACCTAACAACAACAACAACAACAACATGTGCTAGACAATGTAGATACAAAAATGTAGAGTGAAACCGGGCTCTTCAGGAGCTCACATCCTGGTAGAAGTAGTGTGGATGAGTAGTCACAGCTCTGTGGGATTAAACACAGCAAAAGCGTTCGTTGGGAGGATGGTCAGGCTCAGAGAATCTTTCAGGGAGGGACTTTATTGGATTCTGAAGGATGAATGCTGAGCATTTAGGATATTCTTTAAGAAAATTCATATGTCAATGCAATAGCTACCTCTCTTAGTTGATAGCCTCAGATTATCTGTGTGGTATGTGTGGCCCTTTTGTAGTAGAGACAAATGGTAAGTTAGGCATTGGACATTTAAGTACTATTGCTATTCATTAAATAATTAAGAGTTCTCTCTAGGCAATTGTTATAGGGCCATGTCTGTAATGTTTTGTAAACAGCAAGACAAACCTCCTGCTGCCACCACAGCCTTGCCTATATAGGATTCAGTTCCTGTTTGCTCCCACCAGTCAGGATAAAGCAGACCCAATCCTCTTTGCTGCCAGCAGCAACCTCTCAGATGACTTACTAAAGCAAGCCCGAGCACTGATTTCAAAGGAGCACAGTCAAGACAGCAAATAGTTCTTATGTGGTGTCCTGTAAAAAGCCAAAGTTGCTCAAGGACTGTCTCAGTGGTCTGTAAAGTTTCTAGGAATGTTGCCTTTGGCACTCCAGAAAACAAAATCCCTCTTAAAAACAAACTGCCTCTTCCATATAAATTCTGACCACTGTCTTTGGTCTCAAGCAGATAAAAACAATGGATTGCTTGACAGTTGTTCTTTTCATGCAGTTATTTGCACTATCTTCAGCAGAAAATTGGAACCCCAGTAAGAGACAGATGATAATAACGACCATCTTCAGAGTCCACTTGTGAGCCCAGCTCTTTTCACAGACACTAGCTCTTTTCCTCCTCCCGATGATCTGCAGTGCCACTATGCCTGTATGGTGGTGGAGTGAGTCTGCTCAGCATTCAGAGCTGAATAAGAAAAGAGGATCCCATGGCTTCCCAAGCAAAGATCGTCTTAATTACTGATGACTGTGTCATTGGGAATGCATCCTATTAGCAGTACAAGTCATAGGCAGCATAAGAGACAGAAGCAAAAGGTAATGGTGGTAAAAGCAGTTGTAAGTTGCTATTGAGTCAGCCCCAGCTCACAATGACCTAATGTAAAACAGAATGAAATGCTGCCTGAAAAGCTCAGGGCAGGGAGAGTGCAGTTAATAGTCACATATTCTACAGAAGAATACTGTATGTGAGGTGGTGGGGAAGCGGAGCACTTTGGAACAGAACTTTTGAACTCTTCTTATAATAGGGTCCATTTCCAAAGAATTCTTACATTGCTCAGGGTAAGAGGCTTTAAAGAAAACCCGAAATTTGCTGGAGGTGGTGGTTGGTGGTTATGTGCCATGGAACCCCAACTCGTAGTGACCCTGTATAGAATTTCTGAGGCTGTAAACCTTATGGAAACAGAAAGACTGGTAGATTCAAACTGTTAACTTTGCAGTTAGTAGCCTATGTCATAGCCCACTATGATATCAGAGCTCCTTACCAGACACTTAGAAAAGGCTTTATTATCTGCTTTTAAATAAATGAGGAAGAGAAGCACATATCGATTAAGTGACATAGCTAGTTAAAAGTCAGGGTAGTGCAGATGTTTGCATTTGACGACTAACCTGAAGACTGGTGGTTCAAACCCACACAATGGCACAACAAAGGAAAGGCCTGGCAACCTTCTTCTAGAAAGAGTACAGCCAACAAAATGGAGTAATTCTACTCTGTTACACATGGGTTCGCTGGAAGTCAAAATGGAGTCAAAAGCAACAGGTTAGTTAAGTGAGAGAGCCAGGGTTCAAGTTTACATAATAAAGCTAGAAGTGCAGTGACTTTGTCTACTTGATAATGAAATTGCCTAAATAAAACATCATATACCATGCAAGTTCTTGGTTATAAATGTGAAAATTTGCTTTGGATAATGTAGGCAGATAAGAAATTTATAAGAAGGCTTTCCCTAAATGTACAGGAAAGCTGGAGAACCAGCTTCAGAAGTACAAGCAGGAGACATGTTGAGGCCACAGAAAGAGGTTGGTAGGGAGTGCCACGAGTAACTCTGACCCCAGACACCAACTGTTGCATTGCTGTTACTGATCACAACCTCAGTTGTGATCTTGTAGTCTTTGTATCATCCTTATAACTAAAGTCTCAGGTGAAAGGAGCTGACTTGTCAAGTTTGAGCTATCTGACCAGAAAAGAATCATCTAGGCCTGTGTGCCTGCCTTTCACCAAGATACAAGCATTTGGGGGAGAGTGAGCTTCCCCAACGGGGATTTGATTTCTGGATAGCCAAAAGTCATATTAAGTGGGCGCTCTGGTAGCGTAGTGGTTATGAATCAGGCTGCGAACCGCAAGGTCAGCAGTTCGAAACTAGCAGCTGCTACGCGGGAAAAAGATGAGGCTTTCTGCTCCCGTAAAGATTTACAGCCTCAGAAACCCTGTTCAGGGTCACTATGGGTCGAAACCGACTCGACGGCACTTAACAACAACAACAACAACAACAACAACATACACGCTTTTAAGAAACTCTGGTAGCACAGTGGTTACAAATTGGGCTGCAAACTTTAAAATCAGCAGTTCAAAACTACCAGCTGTTACGAAAGATGAGGCTTTCTGCTCCTGTAAAGATTTACAGCCTCGGAAACCCTGTACATGGTTGTTATGAGTTGGAACTGATGCCACAGCACATAACAACAACAAAATACACGCTTTTATGCTCAGTGACCTAATTTTTCCATTAGATCTATATTGAGACTCCAAATGGAAGACACCATTCTCATTGGACTCATGTAATAGCTTGAGTCAAAGATGCTATGAGATGAAAGCAAGGAATGCTGGATAAGAACAGGATAATGGCCCATGCAGTTCACATTCTGTGGCTCACACTTTTCCTTCTGCATCTGGTGAGTGAAAGAAAGAAAATAATAATAATAATAAAAAGAAATGCAGAGAGGAAGAAAGAGCTTGCTCAAGGCTGGGACTAGTTTCTGTATCCATGGCAGTAAATCCTGCATTTACTTGTCTATGAATGGAAAGCAATAAGAAAAGATGATGGCATGAAAGTCAATGTTACATCAGCCTCCTTTGAGGCCAAGATTACAATCTCACGGCCTGTGTAAGAATTGTATTTTTCAGAGCGCCATGCAAGAAGGGCTTTCAATGAATTCCCTGCATGACATCCTTAGTAGACGATGAGAATTTGACATGTGCAGTCTACCAGGTGATTCCCTGTAGAATGTAAGGGCAGAGTAGGAAGGGGAAGAGAGCTGGACAATAGCTTTAGGGGCTTTGGGATTTAATCAGAAGAAGGGAATAATATATATTGATTTGCTTTGTGAAACCAACAGAGCAATTCAAGAAGGGAATCTATAGGAAAGGGAATTCCAGAGTCCAGATTCAATTGAGAAGAGAATTACTCAGAGGAAATAGTGAGTTGTTCGGCTAAAACAGAGATAAAAAAAACAAACTCAGATGATGAGCCAAGGTTTTGTTAGCAGAGAGAAACTAGACTTGACATTGAACTAAAGGGATTTGAAGAAGAGAACAACAGAATGAACAAGTAGGTCAGTTATCAGGGGAAGAGAAAGAATAAAATAATAAGTCGGTTATAGAATAAATATGAGAGTGTGAAATAGGAAGATAAATCCTTCAACATTGTGTAAGAACACCTAACATATCCAATCTGGGTGGGATCAAATCCTTTTAAATGGCAAAACAAATGGAAACCAGGCATTTCATATTTCCTAATCTCATACCGGCCAAATGTTCATCGTGTTCTAGAGATGGCCAAACTGAGGCTGAGAGATGTTAAATCATTTGCTTCAAAATGCATTCTGAGCAGCAGTGGCCTAGGCAGAATTTAAGCCCAGATCTGTGTGATTCAAAAGCCCAGGCTCTTTTTACTTTACAGTGATGGCTCTTGAACTCAGAAATTTTAAACTCAGAAAAGTTATTAATTCTTGCACCTATTTCCAACCTCAGAATTTAGTAAGAGAAACTACTCTTGAGAACCTTGCAAATTTTAAAGGAAACAAAAAAGACAGCATTACCATTTTGATAGGGAGAGAAGTAGAATAAAGGATAATGGATGCATGCCATGGAATTTGTTCCTACTTTTAGTAACCCTATGGGTGGGAACCAACTCAACAGCACTTCACACCACCAACAACATAGTACCCCTGATAGGGTTTCTGAGGCTATACATTTTTATGGGATCAGAAAGCATTATCTTTCTTCCATGGAACCACTGATAGTTTCGAATTGCTGACCTT
>NW_006408583.1:4533363-4534665 GCF_000296735.1 Chrysochloris asiatica
ACAGTGAAACACTGCCCAGTCTAGAACATCCTCATAATCTTTCCTAAGTTTGAATCCATTGTTGCAACCATGTGTCAACACATCTCCTTGAGGTCTTCCTCTTTCTCACTGGTCCCCTATATTGCTCAGTACGCTGTCATTCTCCAAAGACTGGGCCCTCCTGATAACATGTCCAACATATGTGAGACAAGTCTCACCATCCTCAAGTCTAACATGCACTCTGGTTGCAGTTCTTTGATATCTTAACTGCTGCTTCCATGGATGTTAACTGTGGATCCATGCAAAATGAAGTCTTGACAACTTCAATCTTTTCTCCATTTATCATGATGTTATTTATTAGACAAGTTGTGAGGATATTTGCTTTCCATACTGATGGTTGCAGTCTTTGATCTTCATCAGTAAATATTTTAAGTCTTCAATTTCAGCAAATATGATTGTGCCATCTGCATATAGCAGGTTGCTAATGTGTCTTCCTCCAATCTTGTTGCCATGTTCTTCTTTATGTAGTTCAACTTCTCAGACTATTTGCTCAGCATACAGATTGAATAAATATCATGTAAGGATACAAGCCCGGCTCATACCTTTCAGATTTTAAACCATACAGCATCCCCTTGTTCCCTTAGAATGACTACATCTTGGTCTATGTACAGATTCTATATGAGTACAATGACGTGTTCTGGAATTACTATTTTTCACAATGTTATCTAAAGTTTGTTATGATCCACATAGTCAAATGCTTGCAAGTTAAATAAAACACAAAAATAAACATCTTCTACCTTCAGACAATATCCATATGATGTCAGCAATGATATCCCTTGTTCCAAGTCTTCTTCTGAATATGACTTGAATTTTTGGCAACTCTCTGTCTATGTCCTGCTATAACCATTTAAAAATTATCTTCTGCAAAATTGTAATTGAATATAATATTAATAATAATGTTTGATAATGTCTGCATTATTTGAATGAGTCTTTGGATCTATGAATCTCTTCCAACTTTCTTGGCATAGATAAGTGGACACCTCCAATGCTGCATCAGTTTGTTGAAATATTGCAGTTGGTATTTTGACAATTCTGGAGTCTTGTTTTTTACCAATACCTTCAATGCACCTTGAACATCTTCCTAGAGTACCAGTAATTATTGATCATATGCTACCTCTTGAAATGGTTGAGTGTTGACCAATTATTATTATTTTTTAATGTTTTATTGTGAATTATATGATAGTTTTTACATGAGAGAACCTCAGTTCCATATTCATTCCATCGTATATCATTACATTGCCATGGTTCCAATCCCCTCCATGC
>NW_006408583.1:4535141-4537503 GCF_000296735.1 Chrysochloris asiatica
TCTAGGTTCCCTCTTGAAAGCTTGTAAGCCAGTCACTTCTTGCCTTTGTAGTCCCCCCTCCCCCATTTTGGGTATCCAATGTCCAAGTTGCCCATCTCTTTGACCAATTATTTTTGGTACAGTGACTCTGCATGGTCCTTTCATCTTCTCTTGATGCTGCCTGCAGTCTTCAATATTTTGCCCATGAAATCCTTCAATATTGTAAGTTGGGGCTTGAATTTTTTTCATTAGTTCTTTCAGTTTAAGAAATGTTGAGAGTGTTCTTCTCTTTTGCTTTTCTAACTCTGGGTTTGTACATTTCATTATAATCCTTTACTTGGTCTTCTCTAGCTGTCCTTTAACTTTTTCTATTCAGCTCCTTTGATTCATCATTTCTTCTATTTATTTTAGCTTCTCTATGTTCAGGAGCAGGTGTGGCACACTGTGGGTTAATGTGCCAGACTGCAAAGTCATTTGAACTGCAAGGTTGGTGGTTCAACCTCACCAGCTGCTCCTTGAAAACCCTATACAGGGTCACTATGGGTCAGAACCAACTCGACGGCACTTCACAACAACAAAACAGCAACATGTTCAAGAACAAGTTTCATAGTCTCTTCTGTAAAGTCCATATTAGTCTTTACTTTCTTTCCTATCTTTTAAATGATAGTTTGCTTTCTTCATACATAATGTCTTTCATGTCATCCATATTTTGTTTGATCATTGAGCATTAGTGTTTAATGTATCAAATCTTTTCATTAGGTGGTCTCTGAATTCATGTTGGATATATTCAAGGTTTGTCAATAATATCACATGCAAATAACATTTTGCTGAAGATAACTCAGAAACGGCTAAAACACTACACTGACACAGAACTGCCAGACAGTCAAGTCAGATTTAGAAGAAGACATGGAATTAGGGATATCATTGCTGAAATCATATGGATCTTGGCTGAAAGCCGAGATTATCAGAAAGCTATTTACTTGTGTTTTATTGCCTGTGCAAAACTTTCTATTGACAAGTTATGGATAACATTGAGAAGAATGCGTATTCCAGAACACTTAATTATGTTCATGAGGAATCTGTACATAGTCCAAGAGGCAGTGATTCAAACAGAATAGAGCAAAAGGATACTGAATGAAACGAAAATCAGAAAAGGTGTGTGTCAGGGCTATGTTCTTTCACCATACTTATTCAATCTGTATGATGAGCAAATTATCTGAGAAGCTGGATTAAATGAAGAAGAATGTGGCATCAGGACTGGAGGAAGTCTCATTAACACCCTACGACATGTAGATGGTGCAATCTTGCTTGCTGGAACTGGAGAGGACTTAAAATACTAATTGATGAAGACCAAAGAACATAGCCTTCAATATGAATGCACCTCAGTGTATAGAAAACAAAAATCCTCACAACTGGAGCAATAAATGACATCATGATAAACGGAGAAAAAATTGAAATTGTCAAATACATCAGTTAGCTTGAATCTTTCTACCATCAACATTCATGGAAGCAGCAGTCAAGACATCAAATGACATGTTGCATTAGGCAAGTCTGCTCTAGACAAAGACAGACTAGGAAGAAGGAGTGACGAACTACTTCTGAATAGTTACTATATATCAGATATAGTGCCGGAAAATGAGCCCCTCATGTTGGAAGGGACTCAAAATGTGACTGGAGGAGAGCTGCCTCCTCAAAGTAGTGTTGGCTATGATAACGTGAATGGAGAAAAGCCCGTGGGAGAAAAGCCCACGGGACCTTCATTTGCTGATGGGGCACAACTCAAAATAAAGAGAAGCAGCTGTAAACATCCATTAATAATCGGAACAAGGAGTGTACGAAGAATGAATCTGGGAAAATTGAAGTTGTCAAAAATGAAATGTAACACATAAACATCAACATCTTAGGAATTAGTGAGCTGAAATAGACTGGTACTGGCCATTTTCAATCTGACATAGTAAACAACATGAAGAGGAATGATGTTGTATTCATTGTCAAAAAGGACATATCCAGATAAGTCATGAGGTTCAAAGCTGTCTGTGATAGAATAATATCCATGCACCTACAGGGAAGACCAGTTAATACAACTATTATTCATATTTACACACTGACCACTAAAGCCAGTAACGATGAAATAGAAGATTTCTACCAACTTCTTCAATCTGAAATAGATCATACATGCAATCAAGTTGTATTGCTCATTACTGGTGATTGGAATGCAAAGGTTGGGAGCAAAGAGGAAGGATCAGTAGTTGGAAAATATGGCCTTGGTGATAGAAATGATGCTGAAGAATGCATGATAGAATTCTGCAAAACCAATGATTTGCTTATTTCAAATACCTTCTTTAGACAGCAAAAGAGACGACTATACACATGGACTTCATCA
>NW_006408583.1:4540328-4546709 GCF_000296735.1 Chrysochloris asiatica
ATGGACTCAAGCATGGCAACAGTAGTGAGGTTGGCCCAGGATCTGGCAGTGTTTCATTCTGCTGTGTGTAGGTTTGTTCTGAGTTGTTACCGACTCGATGGCACCTAACAACAACAACGTTCCAATTATTAATGAATGTTTACAGGTATTTCTTTTCCTTTTTAATCCTGCCCCATCTGAAAATGAAGGTCCTAAAAGTTGTGTTATGTCCATGTCATTAAGGCTAACTCTATTGTTAAAAGGTAGTTCTTCCCCAGCCGTGTTTTGAGTGCCTTCTAATATGAGGAGCTTATCTACTGGCAGTATATCAGACACCGTTACACTTCTATTCATAAGGTTTTCAGTGGCTATTTTTTCTGAAAATTTTTGCTTGTTTCTTCTTCCTAGTTTGTCATAGTCTGGAAGCTTCATTGAGCCTGTCTTCTTTGGGTGAGACTACTGGTATTGGAAATGCAGGTGTTGCATAGCTTCCAAACATCACAACAACACGCAAGCCACCACAGGAATATAAACTGGCAGATGGTTTGTAGAATTTTATTGTAGTAAAGTATATATAATAAGTATTTTTGTCAATTTTAACAATTTTTGACTATACAATTCTATTACTTTTATTATATTTGCCATGTTGTGTGACCATTACCACTATTTGTTTCCAATAGTTTTTGTTCTTTTGTACATAGGAATACTGTGAATCACAAAGAAATAGACAGTTAACAACCTAATAACAACAACAATTGAAGCTCAATGGTGGTGGTGGTTGTGTGCTATGGAGTAGTCAGTTCGGACTCATAATGACCTTGCATAGGGTTTCTGAGGCTGTAACTGTTTACGGGAGCAGAAAGCCTCATCTTTCTCCCATGGAACAGCTGGTAATTTTGAACTGTAGACTTTGTGGTTAGCAGTCCAACTCGTAAGTCACTACATGGTCAGAACGCAATACTCATTAAAAAATAACTTGTTAGTCCTTTCTCTTCCCTACTTCTGGTAATCACTATGCATTTACCTCTTCTAGGTATCTTATATAACTAGGAGTATACTATATATGTCTTTTTAGTTTGTGTCCCATTTTTCAGCTCTGGGATGAGGTAGATTGTTTAAGAGTCTCCTGCCATGTGGGGAGGTCAGAGGGAAGAGGAAATATTGTCACGGCAAGTCTAGGCAGACAGTAAATTGAGATGGCCCCTCCGCACTCTCTCTATCCACCCTCTGGACTCTTCAGATATACTTGAGGCGTGTACCCACCAAACCCACTGCTATCAAGTCAATTATGACTCATAGCCATCTATAGCAGAGTAGCACCATAGGGTTTCCAAAACCCTAAATCTTGACAGAAACAGACTGACACTGTGTTCTTCCCTGCTGTGGTATATAATAGATTAAAAAATAATAATAATAAGTTTTGTGTGTCTGATGAAGCATTAGAAATAGCTGAGTTGATAAGTAGTGTTTCTGCAAAGAATTACCACAAAAGGTAATGGATCAAAATAGCCAGTTATTAAGGAATAAAATGAGGCAAAGGGAAACTTTCAGAGGAGCTGTAGGCTAGCCAGCAAAATTGTGAGTGAAAGAAGGCCATGACTAAGTCTGGAAAGTTCACAGTGCCAACCAGTGCTCAAGAAGAACATGAGTCAGCAGAGACTGACTGCTGAGTTTCCAGGAGCAATCATCATGCACTTCCAGAGCAAGAGAACAGAGAAATTTCATCAAAAGTGAATTCCTGCAGAGACAATCTCTCCCCAGAGAGAAGCAAATGTAAGACCTTCAGAGTCCAGATCAGTCTGTGGGAGAAGGAAAAAAGAATGTAGAAGGGAACAGAATCAAAGAGGTTCATGTTTTAACTCAAAAAGTGTGACAGTGATCCTGAATTGGCAAATTTTAAGCTATCTTCAATTAATAGACATTGTTGTTGTTGTTAAATGCTGTCGAATTGGTTCTGAATCACAGCGACTCTGTATAAGGTTTCCGAGGAGTGGCTGGTGAGTTTGAACTGCCAACTTTGCAGTTCAAACCAACTTTTTAGTCCAGCACATTAACCTAGTAATTTATTTGGAATGAAACAAAATTTCATTTTTGTTTGCCTGCGTTAAATGGTCTGTAAAATTTATATGCACTTGTCTTTCAGTTTGTTGTACTGTGGGGCTCTGGAGTGCTATGGTGCTGGAAGCTTTGCCATTGTTATTGTAAATACCAGCAGGACATCCAGGGTGGACTGACTTCAGAGGTGCATTCAGACTAAGATAGACTAGAAAGAAGGAGAGGCTGACCCCTTCCAAATGGTTAGCCAATGAAAACCTTACGAAGAGCAGTGGGACATTGTCTGATAAAATGTTGGAAGATGAAACCTCATGTTGGAAGACACTCAAAATATGATTGGGGAAGAGCTGCCTCTTCAAAGTAGAGTTGAACTTAATGGAAACCCTACACAGGGTCGCTATGAGTTGGAATTGACTCTGTGCATTCAACAACAACAACAACAACAATAACTCCATCAGTATATGTCCATCAGTATATTACACTGGCAATTCTAGTCATACTGGTCATCTTCATTTGGTTCCTGAAACATCTCAAAGTCTTATGAGGTCTACTGCACATATATTTCATCCTTCTGAACAAAGCCCACGGTCTTCCATATTCCCAATGGCTCGCTATGGGTCGGAACCGACTCAACAACAACATCTCCTTCTCTGGAGTTTTGGTGTGGCGCTGCAGGATAATGCACTAGACCACAAGGTCAGTTTGAACTGCATGGTCGGAGGTTCAAATTAACCAGCCACTCCTCGGAAACCCTAGACAGGATTGCTTTGAGTCAGAAATGACTCTGGCACTTAACTGAATCTCCTTCTTTATCTTTAAACTTAGACTTTGATAGTACTTCCTCAATGACCATGCTATCTCAGGTAGGTAAACCGTCTTCATCGTGTTTACATATTCATTCATTGTTTGTGTCTGTTGTAATATTCATAAAAATTTTTTTTTAATTGTAGTTATTTGTTTATTCTTTCTGTCTATTGTTTCCACTCGAATGTAAGTTAAATGAAAGAAGGAGCAATGTTTGCCTTGTACATTGCCTTCCTAGAGTCTAGAATAGATAGAGCTTGGAACATGAAAGATAATAAATGTTTATTGAGTAAGTGACCTGATGATTGGATTCGAGAAAAAGCATCCAACAGTAATTTTACCCTTACTCCAATGAACTATAGTAGCCTACCTAAACTGTTTCTATGCCTAAAATAATAATAATAAGACAAACAAACAAATCAACAAACTCTCATTCTGTAAACACAAGGGATAACTTGTATTTGAGCTAAGAACCTAGTTAGAAGAGTTTCTAGGGTGTAGGAAAAAGAACATAGACTTGAAATTAATAGTCATAGTATAAAACCTAACTAGTAGCTCTTTTGTCTCTTCCAAGTTATTTGCTGTTTCTGAGCCTCAGTTTCTCCATCCATTAGCTGGGATAACAATTCTAACATGTGTGACAGATAGGCAAGGCATTTGGCAACATTGTGCATTCAGTACATACTACTGTTACTGTCAATGCAATTTGATGACATTTTTGGTGATGCTGTTACTTCCCTTTTTAAAATAAACCATCTTGTCTGTCTCATTCATTGCTGTATTTATTCTGCCTATAACTGTGCCTGACACCTTCAGATGTTCAAAATAATATTTATGGTTTAAGAATAAAAATGAAAATAACTTTTATTCAGATACTCTGACAAGCACTGTATGCACATAGTCTCATTTTGCATCTGCATGAAGCTGATACTATTACTTTTCCACTTTATATGGATAAAAGAGCCAAATATTAGAGAGAAAAGTGATTTACTAAGTAAAGACTACATGCCTGTTCCAAACCCCATCCCATCAACTCGATCCCTTTATGGCATATCCCTTTTAGAAGGTTGCCAGACCATAACTTTAGTGTTTGTAAATTGGATGATAACTTATTTGGGGATTTTCCCAGGTCCAAAATCTAATATGACTTATGTTGCATTTCGAAGGACATTTAGTGCATCTTGTACCTTTAGATCTGCATACTATATTATAATAGGTTGGAGTTTTAGACAATAATGTAGCCACGAAAAGACTATATTTTCAGAATAAATAAATTATTAATTTTACTCATAATACACTAAAAACACATTCAAATGAGATGGGCCTGATTCATAATTTGTTGGCTCAGCTATATCTCTAATGCATAGTCAACCTAATTTAAGAAAGTGACACTTGGAGTTTTATGGCACTGGTTTTATGGCTCCTCTTCATACTTGCTAGGTGATATTGCCCAAGTTACTTAAATTCTCTGAGCCCTTGTCTCTGGTTTGTGAAATGGAGTAAATCATGCCAATGTGCCTCAGTCTCTGTAGGGATCAAATAGATTATATAGTCCTGGTGTGGCACTGCAGGATAATGCTCAGGACTGCAAAGCCAGTTTGAAGCACAAGGTTGGTGGTTCAAACTCACCAGCTGCTTCTCAGAAACCCTATGCAGGGTTGCTATAAATCAGAACTGACTCAATGGCACTTAACAACAATAAATGTGAAAGTGGTTTGCATGGTGCCCAGTACATGGGAACGTTCTGTGTTGTTGTTGTTAAGTATCATGGAGTCGGTTCCAACTCATAGTGACCCTGCACAGGGTTTCCAAGGCTGTAAATCTTTACGGGAGCAGAAAGCCTCATCTTTCTCCTGCTGGTAGTTTTGAACTGCTGACCTTGAGATTGGCAGCCCGACTCGTAACCACTATACTACCAGAGTTCCTTAGTAGATGCTCAATATTCTTCCCTTTCACTATGTCATCTGCTACCTTTGTAATTTAGTAAATATTTTATATTGAGTATTTTCATTTGGTCTACTAGGTTAAGGTAGAGACTTTAGTTCAACATTTTTGGGATGCTCAAGTGCAGTATTTTGGGATTTCAAACAAAGGGGAAATCATTTCCCCATTGAGGAAAGATGGAAGACTTTGAAGAGCTTTTTTAGGTTTGAGGAGTAGTAAAGGGAGTCCTGGTGTGGCGCTGTGGGTTAATGCGCTGGACTGCAAAGTCAGTTTGAACCTCAAGGTCAGAGGTTCGAGTTCACCAGTTGCTCCTTGGAAACCCTATACAGGGTCTATATGGGTCAGAACAACAACAAAGGCAGACCTCAGAAGGTATCACCATTAGCTTTGACTTTGAGAACACATTAGAAATCTAGGAAAGAGATGAACAGAGCAAAGTAGGTTTGGGATTTAGGTGACTGTGGTACTTCAACTTTGGGAATCTCAAAGGCTCCAGTGATACTGTCAGCCACAAGTTTGTACGGGAGAGCACTTTTGTGCAGTTGGTCTATTTCAGTTGGTGCAAGTTACATTGCATTGAAGTAAATTATCAGTGTCAGATGACCAAATCAGGAAGAAAAACACAGGCTTACTTGTACTTACTTCGCAATCTATAATGAACAATTTCACACGTCTTCACCACATCAAAGATTCTGCCTGTAGGTATGGCAGGCATTGATCTCCCACCCAATTCCACAGCACCTTTCTTAGAGAATCAAAGTGTTTTTTGAAAATTGACAATCCTTAACTAAATGAAGAAAAACTGAAACATCAGAAGTGGAGGAAAGTTCATTAAGACAACCTGTGATATGCAGATGACACAACCTTCCTTGCTGAAAGCAAAGAGGACATGAAGCACTTACTGATAAAGATCAAATACAGGCTTCAGTATGGATTGCAACCCAGTGTTAAGAAAACAGAAACCCTCATAACTGGACCAATCAATAATATCATGATAAAATAGAAGATATTGAAATTGTTAAGGATTTTATTATAGTTGGATCCACAGTCAATGCCTATGAAAGCAACAGTCAAGAACTCTAATGATGAATTGCTTTGGGAACATCTGTTGCAACAGACTTACAGTGTTAAAGAACAAAAATGTCACTTTGGGGTCTTACGTGTACCTGACCTAAATCATATGCTTTGGGCATAGTGTCAGGAAGGACAATTCCTGGAGCAACTCTGAGTTGGTACCGACTCAATGGCACTCAACAGCACCAACAACAAACGCAAAGTTGTGTTATGGAACAGAACACCTACCAACCCAGGGAAACCAGGACACAGAAGGGATTTCAGTATTGCCTGTGTAGATGAAGTCCTTCCCGGACAGGCTCTGGAAAGGGAGGTTCACCCAGGTCATGCAGGCAGGAGAGTGGTGGCTGAACAGCATCCAAAATAGGCCAGGCTTGGCCAGGCTAGGTGGAACTGTGGCATTACTCAGCTCTGCTCTATAAAGAAAGCTCTATTATTCTCTCCTAACCTCTGGCAAGTACAATTAAGTTCTGGAATACTCATACTTCTCAATGTTGTCCATAGCTTGTCATGATCCACACAATC
>NW_006408583.1:4547889-4578913 GCF_000296735.1 Chrysochloris asiatica
GATGGCACCTGACAACAACAACAACAACAACCTCTGGCAAAAGGCTGCTGGTGGTGACAAGCAGCTTGAATGCAGGCATGTAGGTGTAAAGATGTGTGGATGAGAGACCAGAGGCAATAAGAGAACACAAAGAAGCCCACTGGAGGGAAGAATTGACTCCAGTAAAAGCTTATAGAATGATTTAATTTTTCTCCCAAACTTTCTGACTGAGTAATTTTTAGAAGTGGTTGCAGATAATTCCCAAACAAATAATATAGGATTATTTCTATATTATTAATTGCTGGGAAAACCGAGGCTTTCTTCTGTCTTCTAGAAGATAAGAGACATGCTGGTGTGGTGCTGCAGGTTAATGCATTGGACTGCAAGGTTGGTTTCAACTGCAGAGTCAACAGTTCAAGCTCACCATCCACTCCTAGGAAACCCTATACAGGGTTGCTATGAGTGGGAATCAACTCGACAACACTTAATAACAACAGAAGGTAAGATGTTGGCAAAATGCATGTCTGGCCATCTAACTTGCTATAAAATTTCAGAGTCTTGAAATGTTTCTAATCCTGGGGAAAATGCTTTCTCCACACAAATATTCTTAACTGTAAATTAATTTTTAAGCACAATTAGTTAATCACAGCACAGTGATTTCCAGAATGCAAAAGATGTTCATAGAAGAAACCAATATCCCCAAATTACATGAAATCTGTTGCCATCAATCAGTTCTTACTAATAGCAACATAGTGTGGTGCTGTAGGATCAGCAATGGACTGTGAACCACAGGTGGGCAGTTCAAACCCACCAGCTGCGCCTCAGAAACCCTATACAGAGTTGGTATGAATTGGAATGGACTTAACAACAACAATAGCATAGGCCACAACAGAACTGTCCCATAGGGTGCCCAAGGCTGCCATCTTACAGAAGCAGCCCACTGAATCTTTCTACCATAAAGAAACTGGTGGGTTTGAACTGTCTATATTTTGGTTCACAGCTGAGCACTGTAACCACTATACCACCAGAGTTCCTTGAAATCAATCTATCAGACTGTGTATTAAAAGGAGTACTGGTGTGGCGCTGTAGGATAAACCCTGTACCGCTAACCACAAGGTTGGAGATTGAAACCTACCATCTGCTCCTGGGATACCTAATACAGGGTCACTATGAGTCAGAACCAACTTGACGACACTTCACAACAGCAGCATATATTTAAATGTAGGAAATTATCAGAATCTCTGGGAAAGGGGTGCATAAATCTGCATTTTAAAACAAACTCTCAGCAGTTGTGAAGTACATTAAGATTTGAGACCCTCTGAAATGTTCTGCAGCCTATCAAACCAAGGAGTGCCTTTTACTTATTTGTAGACTGAGCTACCAAACCCTACCAGCCTGGCCAGAGGAACTGGAGGAAGTGCCGGCAAGACTGAAAATGAGACAAAACAGGCTTACTTAGGCAGAGGTATTGGGGTCATCTTAAACAGGGTAGGAACAAACTGGAAATGATGATTAGAATGATAATCATAGTTAACATTTTCTGAATACCACTACGTGCCAGGCACAGTTTTAATCATTTCCATGTATTGACATATCTAATCCTCTCACTAACCTTGTAAAATAGGTGCTAATAGTATAGCCTCTTTATGGATGAAAAAACGGAGGTAAAGGTTGGCTGAGCAGTTTGTTCTGGACTATGTACCTTACAAGGGCAGAATCAGGATTTGAACCAGGCAGTCTCGATCCAGTGCCTGAATTCTTAACCATTATTTTATGCTGTTTGTTGCATAGTAAATATGTCTATGCATTTTATACCAACAAAAATCAGTTCTCAGATGTGATGAGCTAGTAAGACTCATTAGTGTCTCTGTTACAATACTTATAAAATTTTGTTGTTGTTGAGATCCATCAAGGCAGTGCTGACTCATAGAGATCCTGTATAGAGTTTCTGAGGAGCAGCTGGTGGGTTTGAACAGCCAACCTTGCAGTTCAAGCTGACTTTTCAGTCCAGCGCGTTATCCTGCTTGCCAAATTAGGAAGGAACTAATTCTGCACAGCATTCTATACTGTTGATGCTTAAAACACATAATGTCCTACGTACAATTGTTCATACTTGCCACCATAAATATTAGTTATATAGTCTGAGGTAGTTTTCACACACACACACACACACACCCCACAAACAATACTAGCATAATTTTCATGGTAAAACAGAAACCTCTAGAAATCCAACTCTGGCTTGTTTGTGTCTACAGAACTGACTTCTACTCTTATCTTCCAGTTGTGTTCTTTCTTTTATTCATTTTTTGTTCTGATTTTGTTCACTTGTTCAAATATTTTTTTAAAAAGATGTATTTGTAAGGGTCCATATTTCTGATATCATATACAAAAACTAACATAAGATGCATCAAACACCTAAATGTAAAACCTAAAATTATAAAGACCGTGGAAGAAAAAATAGGGGCTCTTAGGGGCCCTAATTTATGGTATAAATAGCCTTTTAAATATAACTGAAAATTCACAAATTGCAGAAGATAAACTAAACAACTGAGATCTCCTACAAATTAAACACTATGTGCATCGGAAGACGTCTCAAGAAATAAAAATTGGGTAGAAAAATTGGCATCCATATATCAGACAAAGGACTAATCTCTAAAATTTATAGAAAACCTCAATACTGAAACAATAAAAAGACAAACAGTCCATTAAAAAACCAGCAGAAGACATAAATAGACCACCAAAGAAGACATTCAAGTGGCCAACTAATATTTGAAGATATTCTCATGATCATTAACCATTGTTGTTCTTGTTAAGTGCCATCGAGTCAATTCCGACTCATAACAACCCTGTATAGGGTTTCCAAGAAGTTGCTGGTAGGTTTGAACAGTCAACCTTGCAGTTAGCAGTCCAGCGCTTATCCTACAGCACCACACCAGGACTCCCATTAACTACTGGGGAGACCCAAATCAAAGAAACAATAAAACATCATATCACCCCAACAATAATAGTAACTATCAAGAAAATAGAAAACAACAAATGTTGGCAAGGGTGTGGGGAGATTTGAAACACATACATCGCTTGTGGAATTGTAGAATGGTACAACTACTGTGGGAAACAGTATGGCGCTTCCTCAAAAAGCTAGACTAGAGATACCATATTATCCGGCAATCCCACCATTAGGTTTATTAGGGGGCTTCAAAAAGCTCATGGAAAAATTTAATTATCTTTTAATTCTATTTTTCCATGAACTTTTTGAAGTCCCCTCACATATCCTAGAGAAATAAGAGCCATGACACAAATTGTGAAATGCACACCGTGTTCGTCACATTATTCACAATAGAAAACAGAAGGAAGCAGCCTAAGTGCCCATCAACGGCTGAATGAATAAACAAACTGAGGTATATACAAACAATAGATTACTATACAACATTAAAGAATAATAGTGAACCTGTGAAGCATTTCATGATATGAATGAGTCTAGAGAACATTATACTGAGTGAAATAAGTCAATCACCAAAGGACAAATATTGTATGAGACCACTATTATAAAAAGTCAATAAAAGGTTTATAAACAGATAGAAACATTCTTTGCTGTGAAGAGGGACAGGCATGTGTTCACCTTTCAGAAGGGCAGGGTAATACACAATAAGAGATAGGAAAGTGCAGTATGACCAAAGCCAAGGAAAAGACTGGGAGAGACGCAACAATAAAAGGCAACAATGGCACTAATTTTTATAATCCATTATTGCAATTTATTACGATAAGTGTAATAACAAGCAACTATTTATGAGTAGATGTGGGATGGCAAACATATAAAGGGTTGACAGAGAAGATGTCCACCTATGTATTTGTATGTGCCGCAAATATATTCAGGTATATAGTGGAGCATATTTATGCAAGTTTCTTAGCCATAATTATGATCCTTAAGGACTAAGTCACTGGGCTTGAGGGTTTAGATCCATAGTCTCAGGATTCAACATCACGTAATTCACAAAGACAATATTCAATCTACATCAGTGAGTGGCCACCTAAGATGCATCTATTGGTCTCTTCCTATCCAGAGCAAAGAAGAATGAAGAAAATCAAAGACCCAAGCAAAAATTTAGTCCAAAGGACTAATGGACCAGACCAATCATAGCCTCCACTAGCCTGAGACCAGAAGAACAGACTGATATATACTGGTGGAACCCCTGAGACTATATGGACCTTAGACACCCTGGAACTGAATTCACTCCCAGAGAGCAACTTTTAGCCAAATGAAAGACGGACCCATAAAGTGAACACAGCTTTCAGTATGGGTTGCATTTCAATGTAAAGAAAACAAAAATCCTCCAGTGGGACCAATAAATTTATCAAGATAAGAAAATATTGAAGTTGTCAAAGACTTCATTTTGCTTGGATCCATCATTAACACTCAGGAGCTCTGGTAGCATAGTGGTTATGAATCAGGCTGCGAACCTTAAGGCCAACAGTTCGAAACTACCAGCGGCTCCGCGGGAGAAAGATGAGGCGTTCTGCTTCCGTAAAGATTTACAGCCTTGGAAACCCTGTACAGGGTCGCTATGGGTCGGAACCGACTCGACGGCACTTAACAACAACAACAAGCAGTAGTCAAGACATCAAACGACGTATTGGCCTAGGCAAATCTACTGCACAAAACCTCTTTAAAGTGTTCAAGAGCAAAGATGTCAGTTTAAAGACTAAGGTGTGCCTGACTCAAACCATGTTATTTTCAATAGCCTCATATACATGTCAAAGTTGGACAATAGATAAGGAAGACCACAGAAGAATTAATGCATTTGAATTACGCTATTGAAGAAGAATATTGAAAGTACCATGGACTGCCAGAAGAATAAACAGATTTGTGCAGTAAGAAGTGCAACCAGAATGCTCCTTAGAAGCCAGGATGGTGAGACTTTGTCTCTTGTACTTTAGGCATATTATCAGGAGGAACCAATCTCTGGAGAAGGATATCATGCTTGAACAAGAAGCAAACCCCCAGCAAGACTGACACAGTGGCAGTAACAATGGGCTCAAACATAACAATTGTTACGATGGCACAGGACCAGGAAGTGTTTTGTTCAGTTATACATGTGGTCAGTATGAGTAAGAAAGGACTCAACAGCAACATGTAACAACAAGAACAATAAAGTGTGCTGTACACTTGTGAGGCATGGGCTTCTCAGAACAATAAATCATAGGAGACCTAAAAGAAAAAGTTCAGAAAGCAGAAAAGGACAGGAACAGGTTAATGGAAATGAAGAACTAAGGGAAGAATTGAGGGACTGGGGCTAATGTCACAAAGCAAGTGTGTATAAATTGTAGAATGGAAAATTAATTTGCTTTATAAACTTTCACCAAACTATAATAAAATGTAAAAACAAACCAAAAAACCCCACAAAGAGATATAACCACAAAAAAGAAAATATTTGTGCAACTACGCACAAGAGGCTATTCATTTTATTTCAGATGCAAAAGTTCATCTTCCTGCTTCAGGCTTCAAGGTCGTATACCTCTGAGAAGGGGTACATTTAAAGAAAGGGTGATGGTGATAGTGTGCCGTGGAGTCGGTTCCGACTCATAGCGACCCTGTACAGGGTTTCCAAGGCTGTAAATCTTTGTGGGAGCAGAAAGCCTCATCTTTCTCCCACGGAACACCTGGTAGTTTTAAGCTGCTAAACTTGCAGTTTACAGCCCTATTCGTTCGTAACCACAATGCTACCAGAACTCCTTAAAGAAAGGGTAGATTGAGTAAAAACAACCTTATGATTATAAAACAAAGCAATACTACATTAAGATTGATTTGCTTTAAATGAAAAACATGTCTTAGTTGTTTTATTATGCATTTATTAATAATTTTATTAGTTTTGTTGACATGTATAACTCGTATTTTCTTTTTAAGATCTGGCATTCAAGGAAATAAGCCTATAATGCGCTCCCTCATGAAACCTATTTTTCTAAATGCACTGACAGTTGTTGCTGACTGATTGCTGTGAGTCAGAATTGAATCAATTACAGTGTGTTTGACTCGATTCTATATCTCAGAGGTTTGAGTCCACCAGAGGTACCTTGCACTGATAATTACTGATGATTTGAATGCAAAGGTGAATGGAAAACAAAGAGCAAGGATCAGTAGTTAAAAAATATGGTCTGGAGGTACTCACTTATCTATGCAAAAAAAATAGACAGCTTCCATGGCCAATTGATTAAAAGAGAACCAAAGTTGTGCCCGTTTCAGAGAGGTGACCCAACAGAGTATAGAAATCATCAGCCATTATTGTTAATAGCACACTCAAGTAAAATTTTGCTAAAGATAATTTTTAAATGGCTGCAACAGTGTATTAACAAGAAATAGTCAAGGTTCAGGTTGGATTCAGACAAGGACATGGAATGAGGTATATCATTGCTGATGTCAGATGGCTCTTAGCTGAAAGTAGAGAATACCAGAAAGATGTTTACCTGTGCTTTATTGACTATGCAAAGGCTTTCAACTGTGTGGATCATGACAAACTGTGGGTAATATTGAGAAGAATGAGTATTCTAGAATACTTGATTGCACTCATGATGAACCTGTATAAAGACCAAAAAGCAATCATTCAGACAGAACAAGGGGATACTGAATGGTTTAAAATCAGGAAAGCTATGTGCCAGAGTTTTATTCTCTCATCATACTTATTCAATCTGTGTGATAAACAAATAATCCAAGAAGTTGAATTATAAGCAGAAGAAGAACAAGGCATCAGGACTGGAGGAAGACTCATTAGCAACTTGTGATATGCAGATGATACAACCTTGCTTGCTGAAAGCAAAGAGGACTTAAATACTTACTGAAAAAGCTCAAAGACCACAGCCTTCAGTTTGGGCGGCACCTCAATATAAAGGAAACAAAAATCCTTACCACTGGACTGATAAATAACATCATGATAAATGGAGAAAAGATTGACATTTTGAAGACTTCATTTTACTTGGATCCACCAGCAACACTCATGTAAGCCGCAGTCAAGAAATCAAACGACATATTACATTAGGCAAATCTGCTGCACAAAACCTCTTTGAGTGTTCAAGAGCAAGATGTTAGTTTAAAGATTAAGGTATGACTGACCCAAGCCATGTTATTTTCAATAGCCTCATATGCATATGAAAGTTGGACCAAGGATAAGGAAGACCATAGAAGAATTAATGCATTTTAATTATGGTATTGGAGTCGAACATTGAAAGCACCATGGACTGCCAGAAGAAGAAACAAATTTGTGTTGTAAGATGCAGCCCGAAGACTCCGTAGAAGCTAGGGTGGTGACACTTTGTCTCTCATACTTTAGACATATATCAGGGGTGACCAGTCTCTGGAGAAGGACATCATGCTTTATAAAGTGGAAGGTCAGCAAGAAGAAAAAGACCCTGAAGGAGCTGGATTGGTACAATGGCAGCAGCAATGATTGTGAGGATGGCACGTGACCAGCTCATGTTTTGTTCTGTTGTGCATAAGGTCTCTTTGATTCAGAGCCAATTCAATGGCACATAACAACAAGAGATATCTAGTTACTGTTGAATTTACTATGACTTCAGGTTACACCATGTGTATCATAGTAAAACTGTGCTCCCTAGAGTTTCCAATGGCTGCTATTTCAGAATTAGAGGCACCTCGGTGCAGACTCAAACCTTTGATCTTTTGGTTAGCAGATGAGCATATTAATAGTTTGGAACACTCAGATGGATAATACATGTTTATAATTACTCTTAACTAAGATAACTGAATGAAACCTGTTCTTTTCTCCCTCAGGCATAGTTGAAACCCCTCTTATGATAGTATCAACTGAAATCACACACACATACATATAAGGGGGCTTCAGAAAGTTTATGGGAAAATTCTATTCTCTTTTAATTCAATTTTTCCATGAACTCTTTGAATCCCCTTTGCATGCATGTGTGTGTGGTTTCAGTTTCCACTCTCAGAAGTGCAAGCATAAAAACAGAGACATAGACAAGGTAGTAAAGAACAAATGTAAACTGAGCATTTTCTGCCCTCCAGAATCTGGAGAATACATACTGAGCCAGTACGTTTTTAAGTTTATGTGAATACATATGATTTTCCAGTTTCCTCTAAGAAGCTGCCCATTATGTTTGGAGAATCTTAGTCTATTCCCAGTTCGAAATAAAGTCCAATGCATGGCAAACACAACAGAAAATAATGAAGTTGGACATCCAGGACAAATTGCGCTGTGATGACAAAGGAAAATGGATAAAACACTTGAATTCTGGTATAATTTTACCACACAGAGATCCTGTTTTTGTTTCACTTTCTGTTTTTCTACTTTCTAATAAATTGTTACAGATACTCTGTGCCCAAAAATGCTGTTTCAGCAGCTTAACACAAAAACTACATTAAAGTGCAGTTTCTTCAGTCTCTACTCATTAACATGATAAAGGCAACTGTTGTTCTGACACATACACTTCTCTCCCTGTCTCTGTCTCAAGCACATTCCAAATCAATTCATATAGCATATTCCTGGCTTATTTGGTGAATTATGGAAGTATAATAATCTAATGATAAAGAATACAAATACAATTCATTCAGTCAAAGATATTCTTAGATTTGTCTTTTTATAGCAGTGTGAAAAACAAACAAAAAGTATAGTCCTAGATCTTTTTATAACCTTCTAAAAACAAAACAAGCAAAAAGGAATCACTGTCTTGAACATTATGGGAAGTATCTTCAGAGTGATATCAGGTAAATAATGTGCACTGGTTTAAATTTATTTTAAGTTAGCTCTCCAACTTCTTCAATTATTTCTTTGTTTTTCCTCTTTACTCTTAGGGATGTCTTCCAGTGTTCTGAATCCGTTGTCAGAGCAGGAAGATGTGAATTAAAGGGAAGAATAGATGGCACTCTTTTTTACAGTTTTCTGAGAAAGTTGAAAATTAGGGAACAAAAAGAGAAAGCTAAAAATGAAAGGTATTTTATTAAATTGAAGCAAGCAAAAACAGTGATTCAAAATACATCTATACTTTAAAACATGTAAAAAATCAGTTTCAGATTTCTTAACACTTTCTGTACATCATTTGGTATGATTTTTCCCATGGACGTAGCAACTGAAATGAATTCTGATGTATTAAGCAAGTCTATAGCATAGTGGTTACATATCAGGCTGCTAACCTCAAGGTCAGCAGTTCAAAACTACCAGCTATTCCGTGCGAGAAAGATGAGACTTTCTGCTCCTGTAAAGTTACAGCCTTGGAAACCCTATACACGGTCTCTATGAGTTGGAACCAACTCCACAGCACATAACAGCCATCATACATTACAAGGTTAAATCAAATATATGTTCCTCTTAGCATGTATGTATACTGGAAGATGTGTTAATTGTTTAGAAATTATCTGTGGAAGAAATGATAATTATTCCCTTGCCTTATTAATACACTATTTTAGTAGTGGTTATCACCTTAAAGATACGATCACTTTGAGATTAATTGAGTATGTGTTTGCTTTAACTTTCACTTATAGAGAACATTGATTCAGCAATCACATGTTTCATGCTGGGTGTGGATTGCATGTGCTCTGAAGATGCCGGGTTAGAAGGTTCCTGATAACTTTTCAGAGTTGTTTTTTTTAAGTACTTATAAGCCTGTCTTGAGAAAACTTATGACTTTGTTGGGACTGTGGTACAGTCCATTGCAGAAGATTAAAAAAAAAAATACCAAATTAATGAAACAAATTTCTCTTTTTCTTTCTTTTTAAATTTTTTTTTTTCCTTTTAATTTCTTTTTTGCTTGGCCTCCTAAATATCCAAGACCTGGAAGTCAAAAAGGTGGCTTTTACCGATGATGATTACTCATCAGGCTGTGTAAACAGCTTCCAGAAAATGCTGTGCACAGCTGGGATGGGACAAGAGAAGAGCTTAAGAGCATGAACCAGCATGGTATCACAAGTAATATTCCACAGTTCCCTTAAGATGCAGTGCTTAATTCAATGAAGATAATTTTATTTGGAAGCTACAAACATTCATTGGTATAAGTGGTTCGTTTCTTTGGAGATAGTCTCCAAATGAAATTATTCAATGAAATTGAATCAAGTCTGCTTTTGGAAATAGTGAATAAAAATAACTTAAAACTTGCATGAGGGAGTCCTAGAAAAAAAGACTTAGAATGTACAAGTTTAAGAGAAATAAGAGCCAGTTCTCAGTTTCTCTTACAATTTCTCTTTCAAATTAGACTTTCCCTACTTTAGTGAAGTAATTGCCGTTTAGAAAAAAAAAAGATTCAGTGATTTCCATTGCTGTCAATTAACATTTTGTAAGCTATAAAGCATAAATTCCTACTCTATTAAATAAAATAAATCAAGTAGGTAATAGATAAGCTTGTCTTTTGCCACTCTCTAAAATGAAATTTCTGTTTTGCCAAGATTTAAGAATACACATCTTGAAAAAAAAAATTCACAAGAAAAATGTGAATTATAAAGCCACTACAATGAATTTGTAAAAGTTATTTTTACTTACTAACCCACACAGCATTATTTCAAGAGGCTTGAACAGTCCAAAGAAAGTTGAGTAGTTGATAAAATGCCTTGTGCAAATCAGATGAATCCGCAATTCCTCTTGGAGCAAAAGGTTTTCTCTTGTTATTTGATTGTTTTGTTTCAGCATCACAGGTAACTGCTTTCTTCTGGGGTTAAATGGTTATATGGTGCACTGTAAGGATTACTACTTGGTCTCCAAACTCACTAAACTCAATACGTATAGCATTTTCTCTGATTCTCCTGGGCTATCGCTTAGCATATTTATAGAGTTGATCTCATTCATCCTTAATGCTAAGTGATCAATGTATTATTTTTTCTTTTAGAATCAAAGCAGTGCAACAGGAAAGCTAGCACCCTATTAGAGTGGCAAATATTATTACACATATAATCACATAAAATATTGGCACTGGCTTATTAGATTTACAGATATTTCTCAATGCTTGCTCAAGAGTTTCCAGTATTGACTGCTTCATCATTACAGGAAGAGAGTTTTATTCTTCTTTGTATGACTGTGCCTAGCACGATACCAGTCACATTTTTTTTTCCTTTAAGAATGTTTGCTGAACAAATGCATGTTATGCAAAATTCAGTCATCATTATTTTTTCCATTCATATAGCCATCTGGCATGGTGTCGGGCTTAATGCCAAAGTGGGATGCCTGCAAAGTAGCATACATGCACTTTTGTGGGAATCGGGAGTCAGACTGGGGACAGGCATTAACCAAGCACTTTTGATAGTTTTACGCACTACTGTGTTTAACCCTGCAGACACACAGCAAAAAGAGCATTATTATCTTCATTTTATAGATGAGAAAATGGGTTCAAAAATGGTTTCATCCCAAAGTCCTTCCTAAGGAGACCTGGGATTAAGATTAGAATATAATGATGCATGTAACAAAATAACAGATTACTATTCATTTTATTATGGCTGGAAAGTTTCTTTCACCAATAAAGTAGAGAAAATATTATGTGAAATTATTAATTTCCCCTTATTAGAGCTCTATTTAATGAAATTCTCTCTCTTTTCTCCTTTTTCTCTCTCTCTCTTTTCTCATCTCTCTCTTTTTTCCTCTCTCTCTTTCTCTGACACACTATAAAATATTAAGGCAAGTTTTGGAACTCAGTCTTTGCAGGCTCCAACTTATACTCCCAATTACATTTTTAAGTCCTTAGTTTTATTAAGGAAACAAGACTCTTCCTGACTGTTTCTAGCCTCATTTGAAAGGATTTTATGTAAGATTAATTCAGACTAAAACACACGAAAGTTTTTTCTCCTTTTTTTTTTTTTTTTAAGCTCATGTTAAACTGAATGAGAAAGTAAATCCCTTGGGGAAACTTCAGCACATTCTGACTACAATAGAAATCAGATGGCATATGTGTACAAATAGGGCTGTATTTTAAAAATGTGAATGTTTTTTATAGATTTGAAAATCTCAAACAAAATTAAAAGAACCACATTGTTAGGTGCCGTTGAGTCGGTTCTGACCCATAGCGACCCTGTATAGGGTTTCCGAGGAGCAGCTGGTGAGCTTGAACTGCCGATATTGCAGTTCAAATGGCTTTGCAGTCTGGCGCATTAACCCACAGCTCCACACCAGGACTCCACATAAATTAATATAAATACTTACAAGAGCTATCAACAAAATAAAGAATAAAATTTTTATATATAAAAGAATTATACAAATTTATAGGAAAACCAGTAATAATACCATGTCTGAGAAAAAGACAAGAACTAATAATTTACAAGAAGGAAATATAAGTGGCTCAATAAACATTTGAAAATCTTCAACATCATTTGCTGGTAAGCGCTCTTGTGTCAGTTTCAAGTCAGCTGCTGATTTGAGGAGCCGCTGGTGAGTTTGAACCATTGAACTAGTGATTCAAATCACCTTGCAGCCCACAACAAGATTAAAGAATATTGCAATTCTATTTTCTTAAATTAATCAACATGGTTAATTTTGATGTGGCACTGTAGGATAATACGTTAGACCAAAAGGTCAGTTTGAACTATAAAGTTGGTGGTTCAGACTCACCAGCTGCTCTCGAAAACACTATACAGGGTCGCTATCAGTCGGAACCAATTCCACAGCACTTAACAATAACAGCAACAACATGACACAGGGGAGTCCTGGTGTGAAGTGTAGGATAAGCAATGGACTGCTAACCACAAGGTTGGAGGTTCAAACCTACCAGGCGCTCTTCAGAAACCCTTCACAGGATGGGTATAAGACGGAACCAACTTGATGGCGCTAAACAACAGCTTAATACAGGTAGAAGAGTAAAGTTAAATTAGTCAATCAAATGTATAAAGCAGTTTGTAAATATGTAACAAACTTGGAATATGCTTCTAGGGTTCTACTGAGGAACTAGATATTTGAATATAAAGATAGTTTTTACAGATTTTCATTCACAAAATTAAAAACCAGATACTTTAAATGTTTTTAAATGAGAAGTCCATATGAAGACCATCTAATGACACAGGCAAATAAATACTTATGGCATAATAATAATGGGGGGGAAAAGGTTATAAACCACTTATGGTATGATCACAACTATAGAAAATGGCACTTAGAAAGGATGTAATCTCAGTGACAACTGGTTATCTCTGTTATTAGAATTATTGATCATTTCTATCACTTTTGCCACATTTTTCTTTATCTGCCAAATTACTTTTGTAATCCAAAAACATGTATATAGAAAAGACAAAAACCAGAATGAAGGTGATGGTGGTGACAGTCATGTGCAGTGAAGTTAGTTAGGACTCATAGTGACCCTATATAGGATTTCAGAGACTGTAAATCTTTATGGGAACAAAAACCCTTATCTTGCTTCCATGGAAGAATGAAAGTTTTTAAGTTGTTAAGTGCTGTCAAGTCAGTTCCGATTCATAGTGACCTTGCATAGTTTTTCTGAGGAGTGGCTGGTGAGTCTGAATCACCAAAGTTGTGGTTTAAATTGACATTGCAATCCAGTGCATTAACCCACAGCATCATACCTGAACTCTAAACTTCTAAAATGCAGAAGAGGAAAAGTAATCCTGAATATCTCAATTGACCTGAGCTTCCTTTGTAGTCCAGCTCTTTCATAGTATATCTAGTCTCAAAAATTCAACCTAAACCAGGTATTGACTTCAGTTTACCATGGGTCTGTCTGACACAGTAGCATGACATAGTGACCAACTAAGAAAATGAATGATTAGTTTCAGTTTGAGCGCTAAGGTGCATCTGACCCATGGTATTGTCAATGCCCTATATGAATGTAAAAGTTGGATGATGAATAAGGAAGACCATAGCAGAATGGATGCATTTGAATTATGGTGTTGGTGATGTTACTCTCTGCTTTCGGCCAAGATCCATCTGACCTCAGCAATGATATCCCTAATTCCACGTCCTCTTCTGAATCTGGCTTGAAGCTCTGGAAATTCTCTGACAAAGTATGACTGCAACTCTTTTTGTATTATCTTTAGCAATATTTAACTTACATGGGATATGAATGATATTGTTCAATGATTTCTCATTCCATTGGGTCACCTTTCTTTGGAATGGACACAAATATGGATCTCTGGAATTCCAGTCAGTTGCCCAAGCAGTTGTCTTACAAATTTCTTGGCACAGATGAGTGAGTGTCTCCAGTGCAACATCAGTTTGTTGAAAGATTTCAATTTGTATTCCATCTATTCCTGGTGCCTTGTTCTTTGCCAATGCCTTCACTGCACTTCGGACTTCTTCCTTCAATATCATTGGCTTTTGATAATATGCTACCTCTTGATATAGTTGAATACCAACCATTTCTTTTTAGTACCGTGACCCTGTGTATCCCTTCCGTCTTCATTTGATGCTTTCTGCATCGTTGAATATATTTTCCATAGAATCCTTCAATATTGCAAGTTGAGGCTTAAAATTTTTCTTCAGTTCCCATCAACTTGAGAAGTACTGAGTGTGTTCTTCCCTTTGGTTTTCTAACTCCCTTTTCTAACTTTTTAATACTGAATGTGTTCTTCTCTTTTGGTTTTTGCATATTTCATTATAATATTAGACTTTTTCCCAAAAAATTATATATATATATACATGGAGTCCTGGTGTGGCACCATAGGATAAGCACTCGACCTAAGGTAGGTTTGAATTGAAAGGTCAGTGGTTCTAGCTCAACAGCTGTTCCTCAGAAACCCTACACAGGGTCACAATTAGTCAGAACTGACTCAATGGCACTTTGTTGTTGTTGTTGTTGTTAAGTGCCATCGAGTCGGTTCCGACCATAGCGACCCTGTACAGGGTTTCCGAGGGTGTAAATCTTTACAGGAGTAGAAAGCCTCATCTTTCTCCCGCGGAGCGGCTGGTAGTTTCAAACCGCTGACCTTAAGGTTCGCAGCCCGATTCGTAACCACTACGCTACCAAATGGCACTTAACAACAACAAAATACACATCTATATAACCTAGCCTAGTAGGTGTTATCATTTTATCATATTTCCTTTATCTATTTTTTCCTCTGTTCAATTATTTAAAGCAAATATCAGATATGATGTTTGAGTCTCTAAATGCTTCTGTGTGCATTTTTGAAACTTAAGGGCATTTTCTTACATAAAATTTCTACTCATACAGAAATTAACTGTAATTTCTTATCATCTCATATCCCATCTTTATTCAGGTTCTCATATCTTCTCCAATTTTACTATTGGCTTTTCATAATTGCTAAGTGAAGTTCATAATGATAGTGATGAAAAATATTTTTTAAAACTTGCCTATAAAGACAATGCAAATGTAGTGTGGGTGACCTTTAGAAGCAGAGTTAAGTGGGATAGGTATGTGATGGCTTGGGGTTTAATTCAAAATCCAACATTCTGGAAACAGCCTGAGTCATCAACACTATTTCTAGACCCACATGGATTTGAGTTTAAGAGAAAAATTATAGCATAAGATTAAGAGTATGGACTCTGAAATCAGTCTATCCAAATTCATAACCACCTAGCTGTGCACACTTTGGCAAATAGATCTTTTTTTTTTTTTAACATTGGTTTCATTATCTACAACATAGGAGTATTCCTATTATCTACTAATTAACATGAAGAATATGAGCAAAAGGAAACATCGAATCACGCCAGGCATATAGTTAAGAGCTCAGTAAATGTTAGTTCTGACCATTCTTATCATCATCATTATCCTCACAGTGACTGGTTCCAGGGTAAAGACAGACACTGCAGCTGAGCAGGATACAGGAGTCATGGGACTGAGAATTAGGATGATGATTGGCTATCAGTGACTTTAAGCAATTGTTTTTTCAAGATTTCCTTTTATTTTGTCATAAGATGCTTTCCACAAAAAGTTATTTTAAGCCTATTTATGGCTACTGAAAGCAATCAAACAATCAACAGTTTTGAAATCATTTCCAGTTTTGGCATGTGGGTGCCTTCCAACTAGAAGCCCCCATCAGATTCTGCAAAGGAGGACTCTTAATGTTTCTTTCTAAACCAAGGTGTTTACCCTCCACACCTCCCACTTGCTCATTCAGCTCTCCTAATTCAGCTCTCTAGTCCACAAAGGTCAAAACGCATATTTTATGACTTTCTAGCCTTGGCCTTAATCCATCCATCAATCCTGCTCTACTTTGGATTGGAGGGCTTTCCTCCTGCTGTCTCACTTCCTCACTGTGGCTAAGCAGAGGCAAATCTTTCAACCACAGTGTTGACTTGGGAGGCATTATGATTCAGCACTACTCTGGTAGAGTAGTGGTTACGAATCAGGCTGCTAACCTCAAGATCGGCAGTTCTAAACTACCAGCTGTTCCAAGGGAGAAAATGAGGCTTTCTGCTCCCATAAAGATTTGCAGTCTTGGAAACCCTGTACAGGGTCACTATGAGTCGGAACTGACTCCACAGTACTTAACAACAACAATGATAAAACACTTGGAATATAGAAATTAATAGCACATTTCATCCCCAAGGATCTCAAAATCAAATGGATCTCAGGAGAAGCCCTCCATGATCTAACTGTGTGCTACACTATGGACAACAACCATTTACTTATTCTGCTTTTGTTCTGTAGATGTGTTGCAGATGACAAGAGATGAGAGTATAATATTGATCTTTAGAGTTCTGTTGTATTGAATTATATATTGGGTCATCTATTTTTATAATATTTCCATTTAGTCAACTTGTATACATGACTGTTGTTATATATATATTTAAGTTTATGAATTGAGGAAAACCAAACTCAGTATAATAGACGATTAGGCTGAACTGGAAGAGGAACTATTGTCATGTCTAACAGTCTCAAAGTATTACACTATACTATAAAGTATTATACTGATTATAGATATGGCCTCCAATTCTTCAAAATTTCTGTAAGATTCAAGTATTTCTCTTTCTTACTAATACCCAATTCTGAACTTTTGTTGGGCATGACCTTGCTAAAGTCCTTTGCTAAACTGGACTTCCATCCACATTTCTGACACAAGCAAAATTGAAGAAAAGTCAAGATGAAACTCCATAGAGAGAGAGAGACAGATAGAGACTCTAAACCTATTGTGAAAGTATCAAAGATTACCTGGATAAAGATACCCCAACTCTTTGTACATATGGTAACAGGTTCCTTGCACCCCCAGATGCCTTTACCAGAAAGTTAATTTAAAAGTCCATTTTCATTTCTGTACAGCTCAGGAAGTTGGCTCCATTTACCTTGTCTACACCTTTTGAATTTGAGACTGAAGCATGAGACATTGACTGACATTGTATCTCAGAAAGCTCATTCGATTTCTGATTCAAGCATTAGCTTGAAAGGTAGAAAGAAGATTCAGAGTCATGAAGCTGGGATCCAGCAGAAGTAAAATCAAAAACAAAATAAAAACCATAGAGAAAACAAACAAACAATTGTAGAGAGTGAAGCAGGTAGGAGGACCTGGAGAGAGGCTAAGTCACTAGTGGTAACCTCTTGTTGTTAAGTGCCATTGAATTGGTTCCAACTCATAGCGACTCTGCTTAGGATTTCCAAGGTGTGAAATGATGTGAATCAAAGGTTTTAGCTCCTTGAGAATTAGCTGGTTGGAGTGGAGTATGAGAACGCTGTCACTAAGAATTCTGTTTTCCTTCTCTTAATTTAATTTTAAAATTCAGATCAAGCAAAGCATGTTGATTTAAGGGCATTTACCATAGAGCAGGGAGGGAGTCCTGGTGTGGCTCTGTGGGTTAATGCACTGGACTGCAAGGTCGGTTTGAACCACAAGATTGGAGGTTCAGATTCACCAGCTGCTCCTCAGATACCCTATACAGGGTCATTATGAGTCGGAACAGACTTAACAACAACAATTACTTATTAGCAGGATAACCTTTAGTAAATTACTTTACCCCCCTGTGCTTTCATTTCCTCATTTGTACTTCATAGCAACATATGAGGATTTAATGACAACTGTATGTGAAGTGTGTTGCACATACTGAGAACTCTGTTGTTATTAAGTGCTGTCGAGTACATTCCAACTCAGAAAGACCCTGCGTAAGGTTTCCAGAGAGCAACTAGTGAGGTTGAGCCTTGTGGTTCAAACCAACCTTGCAGTCCACAGCGCCACACCAGAATTCCAGCTATTATCATCAGAGACCTTTCCTTATACTCTGTCTAAAACTCTGTCCTTCTCAGACCCATCATCCAGCTTTATTTGTATTATGACATTTGTCACACTTGACTTGTGAAGTATTTGTTTCTTACCACTCTCCTCTAATCAGAATGTTAAGGTTTTCTTTTCTACATATCCTCATCATCCAGAAAAAAAAAAAAATTGGGTCTACATTTTATGAATGTTAAGTGCCTAATACCCATTTAATGAACCAATAAATGAACTTGTCATGGTCCTATAGCTAATTAGTTTATGACTAGGACAGGATTCCAGTTCAGGGCTGTTGGATTCTAAGTTTAACAACCAAAGAATATTAGCATTCTACTATGATATAACCTGAAATTTCCAATTTTTTTAGTTATTAATATGTAGTATATCATTTTAAGTATGAAAATACTGCCAATAGAAACAGTGAGGTAAAAAGATAAGAACATAGGTGGAGAGTCTGTAAGTATGAGGTGTTCCTGTTACATATGTGTCATAGGCAGGTCACTGCATCTCTTTGGATCTTTCTTTTCTCATCTCTAAAGTGAAAAAAGTGGGTAAAACTATTTGCATAATTTCTTTCAAGTTTTCTCTGATCCTATTCCATAGTACTAAGTGCACCAAACTAATTAGCAAATACTTTTGTGCAATAGTATATTTTTGTACCCAAAGCATCTCTCTTTGTGTGTGTGTGTGTGTTTTATACTACAGTGACTCTGGACCTCCTGTACAGTGTCACTCCTGACCTCGCAGTCCTGGGGTAGCGCTGTAAGGTCAGCACTGGACTTCGAACCACAAGGTCGGTAGTTCAGACCCACCACTGGTTCCTGGGAAACCCTACACAGGGGTGCTCTGAGTCAGAACCAACTCAACAATAACAACACAGTGACTCTGGAAGTTATAAATCAAATTACAAAGGGTATTTATGTTAACAGCTAGCAATCTAGTGGTACTGTAAACTACCTTGATTTTTTTTTCTTTCTGAAATTACTTACTAAATCTAAGTTTTTCCAGAAAAATCACATTTTGTGTCTTTGGCTATGATGACGAGAGCAAACTGGCAAAGTCACTGGTGATAGAAGTATCTGGGGTAGTGGATCTGACAACCTAACCTACTCCCAAAGATCAACAGCCTTCTTTGATTGCCTACTTCATCAAACTCCAACTCTTAAATTTTATTATAAAAGAGAACACTGTTCATCATCATTTACTCAGGTTAAATGTGCCCACCACCTAAAAGTAATGGTATAGAGGGTTTGGTTCTAGTTTACATTTCTGTATTCTTAGCCAGTGTCAAGTATAAGACTGTATCATGTTAGTTACTCGTAGAGTAATTATTTGCTAGTAACTCGCTCTTCTCGCTGGGGTTCCATCAGGTCTCCAGATGAGCATCCCTTCTAGATCTCCTCCATTCTGCTTTCCATAACATCTTAATTTGTTACCTTCTCCTCCATCTTTTACCTTAACAGATGGCCATAAGCAATGTTCTTGTCTCAAATCTTAAATGTTTCCTCTCTTGCTCCTTGGGTATCATCTCACCCTTTGTTGATGAGAACACTGTGTTTGTTCCTGCCTTTTTGTTCTGATTGTCTGAAGAAAACATTTACTTTCCAGATTTAAGGGTAAAGTAAAAGTGGCTGAGGGTTGTTGATGATAAAAAGATAAATATTGAACAACATAATATGAAACTCCATACTAACTAAATGTATTTATCTCTGTGCTGCATTTCCCAACCTACAACTTGAATTTCCCCCATTTTCTTTGTTATTAAAAAACAGGACAATCCTCTCATTCATATCAGCAGAAGGTTCATGTGTCTAAAAATTACAGCATGAAAAGAATTTATGCATGTAGTCCAAGTGTTGTCATTGTTGTTATTAGGTGCCATCGAATTGGTTCTGATGCATAGTGACCCTGTATAAGATTTTCGAGGAGTGGCTGGTGAGCTTGAACCACCAGCCTTGCAGTTCAAATTGACCTTGCAGTCATAGGAAGTAATAAGTGGCTTATATACAATAAATATTATACCTAAATAACAGAAAATAAAATGGGAAAACATCCCAATGGGGAGAGGTGGAATAGAGGCAAATGGCTTTGTTCTATACAGAGAAATCCCATTTTAGCAGGAGTTTGGCATTTAGATAGCCTATTTGGACCCATTCCATCTCCAATTTTCCATATTTTTATGATTAGAGCTCTTTAACATTGAACTTGCAGTGTGAATGCATCTTAAAAGATCTTACTTAAAATAAGCTGTTAAGGCAAAATGTGAGAATATATTTCTGTGAAGTCACTTAGAAAACCAGAGGCTGTATATCAGTAGAGGAAAAGAATTATGTCATATTGACTTTACATTCCATACTTTTCCTAAATGCCCCAAACAACAATATCATAACAAGGAAATAACATACAAAGCGACTTCAGAAAGCTCATGGGGAAATTCCATTATCTTTTCAATCTAAGTTTCCACAATTTTTTGAAGCCCCCTCCAAAATCAAATCATTGATTTAATCCAGTTTGAGCAAAGCTTTAACATATTGCCTAAAATATATTGAAAGCATCACTAATATTTATTTTATAAAAATAATACTTTTGATTTTTTTTACTGCTTAGATGCTTAGGTTTTTGCATCAACTTGACTAGGTCAGCATTCTCAGCACTGTGGCCATTAAAATGCAGTTATCCCCCCATGATGAGATCTAATATAACATAATCAGCTTCATGATGAGATCTGCTGGGAGCAATCAATTGAAAGACCATTTCCTCTGGGGCTATGGCCTCTACCCAGTCTATTGGCCACTCAGGCAAAGCTTGCTTGCTTTCCACCAAGTCTGCATCCTGCATCTGGCTCATAATCTAGACCTGAGCCAGCAGTCTACTCTATGGCCTGCCAATCCTGAAAGTCTTCAGCAACCAGCCATCTTACATGCCTGACCTGCCTTGTGGCCACCTGTTCTGCTGATTTTGGTTAGTCTAACCCATGGACTTGGCACTTCCCTCCTCACTTCTTCCTGAGGAAAAACAGAAAAATTCAAAGGGCAGCTCAAGAAGACAAAGTCAGGTCTTATAATGAAATGTGCAAAAATCTGGAGTTAAAAAATGAAAAGGGAAGAATACTGTTGGCATTTCTCAAAGTGAAAGAACTGCAGGAAAAATTCAAACCTTGATTTGAAATATTGAAGGATTCTTTGGGCAAAATATTGAATGATGCAGAAATTCTCAAAAGAAGATGGGAAGAATGCACAGAGTCAAAAAGAAATGGTTGATTTTCAACCATTTCAAGGCATAGCATTTGATCAAGACCCAGTGGCACTGAAGGAAGAAGTCCAAGGTGCACTGAAGGCATTGGCAAAGAGCAAAACTCTGGTAACTGATGGAATACAAATTGAAATCTTTCAACCAACTGATGTAGCACTAAAGGCACTCACTCATTTGTGATGAGGAATTTGGAAGTCAGTTACCTGGCCAACTCATTGAAAGAGATCCATATTTGTGCCCATTCCAAAGAGAGGTAACCCAATAGAATGGGGAAATCACCAGACAATATCATTAATTTCACATGCATGTAAAATTTTGCTAAAGATAATGCCAAGACTGCTGCAAAAATATATAGACAGGGACCTGCCAGAGGTACAAACCAGATTCATACAAGGAGGTGGAATGAGGAACATCAGTGCTGATGTCAGATCTTAGCAGAAAGCAAAGAATAACATAAAGGTATTTACCTGTACTTTATTGAATATGTAAAGACTTTTGAGTGTGTGGATCATGACAAACTATAGATAATATTGAAGAGAATGAATATTCTGAAACACTTAATTGTGCTCACGCAGAATCTGTACATAGACCAAGAGGTAATCATCTGAACAGAACAAGGTGACACTGAATAGTTTGAAGCCAGGAAAGGTGTGCACCAGTGTTGCGTTCTTTAACCATACTTATTCAATCTACTGAGCAAATACTCCCAGAAGTTAGATTACATAAAGAAGAACATGACATCATGTGATATACAGATGATACAACCTTGGCTGCTGAAAGGCAAGAGGACTTGAATTACTTGTTGATGAAAATCAAAGACCACAATTTTTGGTATGGGTTACACCTCAATGTAAAGAAAACAAAAATCCTCACTACTGTACCAATAAATCACATCATGATAAATGAAGAAAAGATTGAAATCGCCAAAGACTTCATTTTGCTTGGATCAACCCTCAACACTCATGGAAGCAGCAGCAGTCAAGAAATCAAATGAGTCAAGAAATCAAATCAAATTGTAATAGACAAATCTGTTGCACAAACCTCTTTAAAGTGTTGAAGAGCAAATATATCAGTTTGAGGACTTAAGTGTACCTGACCCAAGTCATGTTATTTTCAATAACCTCATATGCATGTGCAAGTTGGACACTGAATAAAGGAGACCATAAAATAACTGATACATTCGAGTTATGGTGTTGGAGAAGAATGTTCAAGGTACCATGGACTGCCAGAAGGACAAAGAAATCTGGGTTGGAAGAAGTACAACCAGAATGCTCTTTAGAAGCCAAGGTGACCAGACTTCGTCTCTCATACTTAGGATATATTATCAGAAGGGACCAGTCATTGGAGAAGGATATCATATTTGGTAAAGTAGAGGGTCAGAGAAAAAGAGGAAGACCCCCAAGGAGATAGCTAGGCACAGTGGCAACAATGATGGGCTCAATAATAATGTGAGGATGGCACAGGACAGGGGCGGGTTTTCATTCTGCTGTACATAGGGTCACTATGGGCCTTGATGACATCTAACAACAATATCAATTGTGTGAGCTATTTCCTTGATATGAATCTGTCTTTACATATTTATATATATAAGCTTTCTAGAGAACCCAGGCCAGAATTAAGTAAAATATGAACATTAGAACTAATGTTTTAGGATTTCATTTCAGAAATTATTTTCCTTCCTATTAATAAATTTTAAAATGTGTGTCAAGACAGAAAGTTATCCCATAGATATATGTTGTTTTAAATTCCTTCGAATCTGTTCTGACTCATAGCGATCCTGTATTGGATTTCCAAGGAAGGCTGAGTTGGTGTGTTTTAGCCTCTGCCCTTGTGGTTAGCAGGCCAGTGCTTATCCTACAGCACCACATCATGACTCCTGGTGTTTTTATTATGAGTATTTATGGAGTTCTGCTGTGGTGCTGTGGGATAAAGGACTGGACCATAAGGTTGATGGTTCAAATTCAACAGCCATTCCTTGGAAACCCTACTCAGGGTTGCTGTGAGTTGGAACTGACTCAACAGTATTTACCAATAATATGAGTATTTATTCACAATTATATTGCTGTTGTTGTTCGGTGCCATCAAGTCAGTTCCCATTCATAGTATACACTGTCAGCCCTGCACCATTCAGCCCACTGGGGCTTCCTTTGTTTTACTCACTATATTATAAAGCATGATGTCCTTCTTCAGGGACTGGTCCCTCCTGACAACATACACAAAGCTTGAGAGATGAAGTCTTGCCATCCTGGCTTCCCAGTAGCACTCTGGCTGTCCATCTTCCAACACAGATCTATTTGTTCTTTTGGTAGTCCATGGTACTTTCAATATTCTCCTCCAACATCATAACTCAAATGCATCAATTATTCTAAGGTCTTCCTTATTCACTGTCCAACTTTCGCATGCATATGAGGTTATTGAAAATACCATGGCTTAGGTCAGGCACATTTTAATCTTCAAACTGACATCTTTGCTCTTCAACACTTTCAAAAGGTTGGTGCAGCAGATGTGTCCAATGCAGTACATCATTTGATTTCTTGACTGCTGCTTCCACGAGTGTTGATGGTTAATCTGAGCAAAATGAAGTCCTTGACAATTTCAACCTTTTCTCCATTTTTATAGATGTTGTTTATTGGTCCAATAGTGAGGATTTCTGTTTTCTTTATATTGAGATGCAACCCATACTGAAAGCTATGATCTTTGATCTTCTTCAGTAAGTATTTTAAGTCCTCTTGGCTCTTGGCTTTCAGCAAGCAAGGTTGTATCATCTGCATATGGCAGGTTGTTAATGAGTCTTCCAATTCTGATGTCATGGTTTTTTTTCCCTATATAATCCAGTTTCTCAGATTATTTGTTCAGCATACAGATTGAATGAGTATGGTAAAAGAATACAATCCTGGTGCACACTTGTCCTAATTTTAAACCATTCAGTGTTTCCACATTCTGTTCAAATAAATGCCTCTGGGTCTATGCACAGGTTTCCCATGAGCACAATTAAGTGTTCCGGAATACTCATACTTCAAAATATTTTCCATAGCTTGTCATTATCCACACAACTGAAAGCCTTTGCATAGTCAATAAAGCACAGGTAAACCTTGTTCTGGTATTATCTGCTTTCAACCAATATCCATCTGACATCAGCAATGATACCCTCGTTCCATGTTCTCTTCTAAATTCAGATAGAATCTTTCTAAATTCTCTATCAATGTATGGTTGCAGCCGTGTTTGCATTATATTTAGTAAAACTTCACTTGCATGGAATATCAATGATATTGTCCGATGGTTTCCGCATTCCTTTGGGTCACCTTTCTTTGGAATGGGCACAAATACAGATCTCTTCCAGTCAGTTGGCCATATAGCTGTCTTTGAAATTTCTTGTTACAGATGAGTGAGTGCATCCAGTGCTGCATCATTTTGTTGAAAGACTTCAATCTGCAATCCATCAATTCCTGCTCTGTGCCTTGTTCTTTGCCAATGACTTCAATACACCTTGGACTTCTTCCTTCAGGATCATTGGCTCTTTTTTTTTTTTTTTTTTTTTTAATTGTGAACTGTATTAGTGGTTACGAATCAGGCTATGAACCGAAAGGTCAGCAGTTCGAAACTACCGGCTGTTCCGTGGGAGAAAGAGGAGGCTTTCTGCTCCCGTAAAGATTTACAGCCTCGGAAACCCTGTTCAGTGTCGCTATGGGTCGGAACCAACTCGACAGCACTTAACAACAGCAATGTGATAGTTACATGACCATCGTCTTTACACCATCATTTCATTGCAATGATTACAGTCTCCTCCGGTCATCATCATTCAGCAGTATTTCCTTCCATTCTCTGTTTTTTCTTTTTTTGGAGGAGTGGATGGGGTGGGGAGATGTACACAAAAACACTTAGGAATATATAATAATTTAAACAATTGAATGGCACATTCTGCAAGCCTGCCTCCTGGCCGCCACGAGTCCCTCTCTTTCCACAAGTCTAGAATCCTCAGCTGCTCCCTCTCTCCATATCCTGACTCTGCCTCCATCTCTGGGGTCGCTGCTTCTCTCGATTGGATCCCACATTCTGCTGGTCCTCTGTTTCTGGACTGTAAGATTAACTACTCCCCTGTTTTTGTTATAAAACTTCTATCTTTACAGTTGTGACAGTTGTAATTAGTCTTGATAACAATTACTTACTATTGAATAATTAGAATCTTATCCTTATCTCTTTTCACTAGACTCATCTAGACAAGATGAAATCTATGTAGTGGGAATTCTACCTTCCCCTGAATACTCTGAAACTAAACTCCCTCTTGAAAACTTGTAAGCCAGACACTTCATGCCCTTATAACACCCCCCCCACACACACACACACACATTTTAGGTAGCCAATGTCTAAGTCGCCCATCCCTATCTACCCTGTATACAGAGGGGATAGGACTGATACTTGATATGAAGACTCCATTCCTTTCTGTTGGTATTTTGAACTACTACATCCATGAGTATAGGTCAAGTTCATAAAATTATAGTAGTTTATACTCGTTTCCTTATTTTTTTTTAAAAAAATTTAAAAAAATCTTCCTCTAGGCTATCTAGCTCTGATTATCAAGCAATCGAGGCTAAGTCAAATGGGTGCTATCTACAAGTTTGAGTGTTCTTGTGCATGTCCCCTCACTTCATATTAGCTGGATGCTTCACTATCAGCTCTAGCCCTCTGGGGCTATGTCCTTGTCCATGGGCTCGGGAGTCCCCAGGTTTCACCACACTTTAAACCAACCAGTCCTTCCTCTTCTCTTGCTCATCTCGAGGTCAAAGGGAGTCTATGGAACGTGGTTGAACTCAGCCCATTTCTTCACTGATGCCTTTGCCCCTCTTCCACTCACCAGTAGACAGATGTGGTTGCCAGCAAGCTTACATGCCTGCTCATGTGTTCCCTTTGAGTTTCAGTCTTGGGGGGGTAAGGGGGTGTTTGTCCTGAAGGGAATTGATTGCTTGCCTTGATGGCTTCCCAGAGAATAACTTGCTTATTCTTGTAAGGTTCATTGGCTCTTGATGATATGTACCTCTTGAAATGTTTGAACATCGACTATTTATGGTACAGTGACTCCGTATTCCTTCCATCTTTGATGCTTTCTGCCTCATTCAGTATTTTTGCATTTTTTCTTCTGTTCTTCCCTTTTAGTTTTCTAATTCCAGGTCTTTGCACATTTCATTATTATATTTGATTTTGTTTTCACAAGCTGACCTTTGAAATTTTCTGTTCAGCTCTTGTACCTCCCCATTTCTTCCATTAACTTTAGCATCTCTGTGCTGGAGAGCAAGTTTCAGAGTTTCTTCTGACATCCATTTTTGTCTTTCCCTTCTTTCTTGTTTACTCAATGACCTTTTGCTTTCTTCCTGTGTGATGTTCTTGATGTCATTCCACAACTCTTTTGGTCTTCAGTCTTTGGTGTGTAATGCATTAAATCTGTTCTTCAGATCATCTCTAAATTCAGGTGAGATATATCCAAGATCAAATTTTGGCTCTCATGTGCTTTAGCCTGAATTTGCTTATGAGCAATTGATAGTCCATTCCATAGTCTTCCCTTGGCTTTGTTTTAGCTAACGATATGGAACTTTTTCACCTTGTTTTTCAACAGATGCTGTCAACTTTATTTCTGTGTATTCCATATGGTGAAGTCCGTGTCTCTTTTATGGGATTTAAAAATGGTATTTGCAATGAACAAGTAATTCATTGATCTTGCAAATTCTATCATGCAATCTTCAGCTTCATTTCTATCACCAAGGCCATATTTCAACTACCGATCCTTCCTCTCTTTCCAACATTTGCATTCCAATCACCAGTAATTATCAATACATCTTGATTGCATGTTTGGTCAATTTCAGACTGAAGAAGTTGGTAGAATTCTTCAATTTGCTCACCCCTGGTTTTAGTGGTTGGTGTGTAAATATGAATAATAATGGTATTAACTGGTCTTCCTTATAGACATATGGATATTATCCTATCACAGACAATGTTGTACTTCATGACTGATTTTGATATGTTCTTTTTGATGACAAATGTGAATCACAGTAACATGCAAGCCACCACAATATGATAAACTTACAGATGAGTGGTGGTTATTGTGGATTGGGTGAAGGTTTATACAGTAAATCAGTTTTCCATTAAATTAGTCATATACATTTTGCTTCATGTCATTTATTGCAATCCCCACATTGTAGCATCATTTATCCCACTTCCTTCCTTTGTTTTCTAATTCAGTTCTTCATTATTTCCTAACCCTTCTGACTTTTGTCCTTAGGCAAATGCTGCTCTTTTGAGCTCCAATTACTGATTACTCTGAGGAGTACATACCTCCCTAGTGTTATTATTCCACAATGACCTATCCATTGTTTGGCTGAAAGTTGAGCTCTGGGAATCAGTTCAATTCCAGGCTTGAAGGACAGAAGACTATGACTAAGGACTGTAGTCGTGGGTGTTTCACCAGTCTCTTTCTGACCACTAATCCTGGTCTTGCATTTTATGATTTTGAGGTTTCTTCTACATTTTTTTTCTACTCTTTCAAGGCTCTTCTCATGTGATCTCTGTCAGAGCAGTTGGTAGTGGTAATCACGTACCATGTAGTTCTTCTGATCCCAACATCATAGAGGCTGAGCATTAATCCATTGGATTAATTTTTTTCATGAGTCTTTGATTTTCTTCACTTTTTTTTTTTTTACTCTGAATAACCCCCAAATTTCTTTAAATTCTATCATGGTGGTGGCTGTGTGCCATAGAGTCAATAGCCCAGTTTAATTGATAAATCCAATGAAATAACTTTTGGATCTATTTCATCTTTCAGACTATTAAAGTTTTTAAGCTTCCAAAATTTCATATATTAAAAAAAAAAAAAAAAAATCTTACCTTAAAACTACTAGGTGAATACTGGTTCACCTCGTATTCAGTGAAAGCAAATTTACTTAGTTTTATGATAGTAGGACTCATTAACAAGTATTCATACCCATGTACAGAACTTCAAATCCAAACTGCACTGAAAGCATTCTCAAAAAACAATACTCCAAGATTTGACTGAGTACAAATTGAAATCTTCAAACAAACTGATGTAGCACTGGAGGTGCTTACTCATCTATGCCAGGATTGATTGGAAATGATCCTTATTTGTACCCACCCCAAAGAGAGATGACCCAACAGAATGCAGAGATCATCTAATAATACCGATATCACATGCAAGTGAAAGTTTGCTGAAGATAATTTTAAAACTGTTGCAATAGTACATTGATATGGAACTGTCAGAAATTCAAGCTGAATTTAGAAGAACACATGGAACTAGAGATGTCATTGCTAATGAAAGATGGATTTTGTTCTACAGCAGAGATTAACAGAAAGATGTTTACTTGTGCTTTATTGGCTATACAAAGACGTTCACTATACAGATCATGACAAACTATGATAGCATTGTGAAAAATGGGTATTCCAGAACACTTAATTGTGCTCACGTGCTATCGATGCAAGAGGTAGTTGTCAGAACAGGACAAGGAAATATTGAGTGGTTTAAAATCAGGAAAGATGTGCTCCAGGGTTGTATACTTTCACCATAATTATTCAATATGTGCGTTGAGCAAATTACGTTGTGTGTAGGGTTGCTACCACTCTATGGCATCTAACAACATGGAATTTCAAAAATTAATTTTTCAGATGATATCTTTATGGTATTTCACATTTGAGAATAGATAATAAACCATTGTTAATATAAATAATTTTATTTCTTTGGATATGGATGTCTTTCATATATTATAATTATTACATAACATTTGTATATTCATTCCTGGTCTTACCCACAAATAGGTCTTTGTTGCTGTTGTTGTTAAGTGCCGTCAAATCAGTTCTGACCCATAGCAGCCTTGTATATTGTTTCTGAGGAGTGGTTGGTGAGCTTGAACTATCGACCTTTCAGTTCAAACTGACTTTGCAGGCCAGTGCTTTAACCCACAGTGCCACACCTGGATTCCAAACAGGTCTTCACTGTTGTTCATTTTCAAGATCCATGGGTTCTGAAAAAATTCATACTCTATTATTTTATAACTATTAGTTATCTTGCTGTTCACACTACTCTTTCCTCTTACTTTTTCATATCTATCTTGTTACACCAGACTCTGAATTATATACATTCTGTGTAAACTGTACATACAATCACACACGTGGAAACAGCTAAGTGTTTAACAATTGGATGAAAGGTTGGTTGTTTGAACCCACCCAGAGGTACCTCGGAAGACAGGGCTGGTGATCTGCTTGCAAAAGGCCAGAGTCTTAAACAATCTATGGAGCAGTACTTTCTACTCTGCACAAGCAGGATGGCTGTGAGGTGGAATCATCTCTGTGACAACTAGCAAAAACACATATGCATATAAACTTTTTGCATACTCATGAAAGTTTTCATGTTTTGATTTTTTTTTTCTTTTTACTCTGCTCCTACTTTTATTTCCATGAATAGTCTGAACTTTCTGGAGTATTGCTGCTGCTAAGTGCCGTCTAGTCAGTTCCCACTCATAAGGTTCCCAAGGTGCTACTAGTGGGTTTGAACTACTGATTTGTGGCTAGCAGTTTACTGCAACACCAGTGGGAGGTTAAAAAAAAAATAATAATAATGCCACACCAGTGGGAGGTAAACAAACAAACATAAAACAATGTTGGACAGAAAGAAGATATGTTTGCTTTCCAAAGACAATACATTTTTAAATTAATATTGGATACAATACATATATGCACATCTATCTTGCTGTTGTTCAGTGCCATCAAGTCAGTTCCAACCCATGGCAACCTTGTATAGGGTTTCTGAGGAGCAACTGATGAGCTTGAACCACCGACCTTGCTGATCAAACTGATTTTGCAGTCCAGCGCATTAACCCACAGGGCCACACCAGAACAGATCTATAGATTTAGTAAATATCCCTGGTGGTGCAGTGGTTAAGAGGTTGGTTGCTAACCAAAAGGCTGGTGGTTCAAACCCACAAGCAGCTTTTCAAAAGAAAAAAACATGAAAATCTGCTTTTATAAAGATTTCAGCTTATAAAAACTAATGAGGCAAATCAAGATTACCTTGCATTCACATTAGACAAAAAATGTATATTCCGATATCAGAAATACAAAATAAAATGAATTAGACTCCCTTTTAAAGAAACTTTGACACTTGATTTACATTTATCAGGACCTATTTCAACTTTTAAACATTCAAATGAACAGTGGTCTGAAACTTAATAACATATATTTAATTGTTGTGTCTATATTGCATCTCAGTTTTTTCTTTGGTTCAGTTTTGGTTCAAATAGTTTAATTAATGGTGACATAAGATGACATTAATTATTTAAGATACATTAAAGAAATATCATTGATTTATGAGTAAAAATCAATTTATCAGTAATTCCTGAACTTGGAGTTTTATGCCTTGGATATAAATGCTTGTTTTGCCATTTCCCCTGTGTTAATCTTTGTCAAATTACCTAAGGTAATTGAACTTTGATTTCTTCAATAAAATGGAAATGGTTTCACTTTAATGCATTATTGTGAGAAATGGACCCATCTGAATGGATCTTGAACTTGGTTATGAAAGAGACCCTCATGGTTAGTTTTTCCTCTTCAACTCTCCCCAACAAAATACTTGTTGTTGTTGTTGTTGTCAGGTGCCGTGGAGTCGGAACCGACTCATAGCGACCCCATGCACAG
>NW_006408583.1:4580318-4595870 GCF_000296735.1 Chrysochloris asiatica
ACTCAAACCACCACAGCACGACAGACAGACGAGTGGTGGCCGTTTGGTTTTATGTCTATACTGTCTCTTTAAATTTCGATGTCAATCTTGATACAAAATACTAGCATATGGTAAACACTCATGCAAAAGCGAATGGATATAGGGCTGGCATTCATCTGGCATGCTCTGGCATAACCTGAGTGGTTGGTAAAATGTTGCTAGTTCTGTGACAGTACCAGCTACTGTGGAATGGATTCAGATTCATAGTGACCCTAGTGACCCCGTCCATGCCAAAGTAGGACTGAGCTCCATAGGGTTTTCAATGGCTGAGTTTTCAGAAGTCGTTCACCAAGTCTTTCACCCCAAGCCCGTCTGGGTAAACTCAGACTTCCACTCTTTCAGTTATAGCTGAGTGTGTTAACTGTGTGTACCACTAGGCATCCCAGATGTTAATAAACAGCTAGCTGCTTATGTACCCTTCTGTGACCTCCTCCTCCCCAGGTCTTTACGTGGGGACATCACCTGTCCCTGGCAAGTCAGAAGACTTTCTTGACCTCACTTCAGAGCTACGTTGTTGTTAAGTGCCATTGAGTCAGTTCCAACTCATGCGACCCTATATAGGGTCTCCAAGGTGCAACTGGTGAGTTTGAACTGCCAACCTTGTGGTTCAAACCAACCTTGTGGTCCAGTAGTTTATCCCATAGTGCCATACCAGTACTCAAAGGTGTGAGACATTTTCAATATTACCTTTGATTAAATGCATATTCGATGTAGTGATTTGGAGCCCTGGTACGACACTGTAGAAGCATTGGACTGCAAGGTAAGTTTGAACCACAAGATCAGTGGTTCAAACTTATTAGCTGCTCCTTGGAAACCCTATACAGGGTAGATATGAGTCAGAACTGACAGCACTTAAAAACAACTACAACGTGTATTGATTTAGCGGTATCTTCTAGTCAATGCAACTAAAAAAACTACAACCCAAGCCCACTGCCATCAACTCAATTCCAACCCAAAGCCAAGAGGACAGAGTAGAACTGCTCCTCTAAGTTTCTGAAACCATAAATATTTATGGAACCAGACTACCTCATCTTTCTCCCCAAAGCAGCTGGTGGGTTTGAAACATCACCTTGTGATTAACAGCCCAACACAGCCCACTGTGTTACTATGTAACAAAAGGTGAGGGATAAGAGAAAGACAGTGTTCTGAAAAGTATCAGAAGAGAAGAGATGAAACAGAGAAACTGTGAGAGACAGAGAAGGTGGAAGTAGAAAAGAAGTAGAAGGAAAAAAAACCTAATGTAAAAAACTGCCCCCTGAAAGGATTTGTTTCACAGCATCACCTTTCTCCTGTGCTATCCACTGATTCAAACTATCTTCCCTGTTTGGTTAGTGAAAAGTATATGGTATGTGTCCAGGACCAGTGCTGTAATTATTATGTTTGTTATGCTGACACCGTTGTCTCACAAAATACCTTGCCAAAGATTTTCCTTCTTTTGTTGGCTTCCTTTGGATACAATAACCTTAGTCGGTTTCCTACCCCACCGATGAAATCCTATTACAATACACTCCAAAGAGGGTGTCCAAACGGTTTCATTGTGCTAGAAGTCCTTTGTACTAAATATTGTTGAAAATCTGGTACTTGTGAACCTTTGGGTTATCAAAAGAGCCTTGTTGTCCTGTGTTTGGTTGAAAGAGGGGTTAACACACTGTAACTTAAAAAGCGTTAGAGAACCATTGCTAAATAAAATTGGTTTTGTTTGGATTCGGGTTTAGGTTTGTAAACTGTGATTCGAAAAACTCCAAAAAACTGGGAGTGGCTTCAATGATGTTTAAGGAATACTGTTCATGTTAGAATATTGAAGGCTCTGAGACGTATGTTGACTAAAACAACACCAAAACGTGCTTAATTTTTTTAAAACCCAAGGTTTTTCAATCTTATCTGACCTCTTCTCAGTCTCTCTCCCTTTGTTAACCTAATGAGGAAGATCAAGTTTGGGTCAGGGTATTAATTGTTGCATTTATTGAGGATCTGCCATGTGCTTGAGAATGGGCCTGTCTGGGGAAATAAGGACAAATATGGCACAGTGCTTGTCCCTGGAAAGCTAGTTGAGGAGATGCAATGCAAATGCTATTCCAGAGTTGTTTTAGCTTGTGTTTTAATTGTGGGAAACAGAAGATAAAGCAATTGGGCTGGGAGAAGGGGGTTTGGACCATGTCTGGGAAAGTTTCCCGTGATATAAAACCTCATATTGTAAGAATAAACTCATGGAAGCCTCAGGTAGTAAAGATGTACAAAATAGCCAGAGAGGAGTAGGAGGGGAGGAGAAGACCCTTTCACACCTCTTCTTCCAAACCCACGTAAGATGTAAGATATATCCTAACAACACAATGCCTCTTACATTAGGATTTTTAGTATGCCAATGTGTCCTCTTTAATACAGTCAGCTCTTACTTCAGATAACTTCATGGGAGGTGAGTATTGACAATAATGAAAACCTGTATTTTTTTTCCTAACTCATGAAACTTGGGTCTGAACTGGACATCTGTTGAGATTCCAGTTCTCTTCCCACGACTATGCCAGCTTTCCCTGCCTGTGAACTTGTTTTTTCTTGTATCCAACATGCATATTGGCATAGCCTTTTAACTAGTCATTCACTGGATGGGGAGTGGGAATGCACTGGAATCATTGATGTGGTTCCAAGCATTGCTGGCTTTTTCAGCCTTAAAACCAACAGCCCAAGGACATCTGAAGGTCTTTGATGTGTTTTATTCAGTACCTAGGAGTCATGGTGGTGCAACAGTTAAGTGCTTGACTGTTAGTGACAGTTCAGGGTTCGAATTCACCAGATGTGCTGTTGGTTTCTGTGAAGATATATTGCCTCAGAAGCTCTAGGAGCTAGTTCTACTCTGTCCTACCCGGTCACGATGAGTCAGACTCAATCACGGCAACGGGTTTGATTGTTGGCTTTTATTTAACACCTAGCACACAAGGTGTGCAGCAGCACCATTAAAAATGAGGGAAAACTGAATTGATGCTTCGCTTTCCCTTTCTTTCTCCTTTAACACAAATGATGAGCCCTCCACTAGGCTAACCAATTTATGTACATTATTTTGTTTGATTTTTATAATAACTATATGAGGTACAAATGGCAATATTTTCATAATTTTTACTAATGTGCTTCTGTTTCTATAGACTTGAAGATTTACTCAAGGTAAAAAGAATATGCCATTTTATTTTCAAGCACAAAAACCATGACTTTCTGTAAATATTCTTATAAAAGTCATATAAAGAAGACAATTGGAACCGGCTCATTTTTTCATATTCAGATGATCTCAGAATTTTAAGTGTCTTTTACTGTTCATACCTTATGGACATTAGTGTCATAATGCACTTATTGAATATTTGCTCAAAGAAAATAACACTACCATGTCCCCCCCCAAAAAAACAAAAATCTATGCTCAACATGGAATAAAAATCTAATGTCATATTATTACAATTTCTTGTTCTTGTTTTTAACTATTTACATTGAAAACTATGGCATTAGCTTTTTAAGAAACAATTATTTTTTACCTTTCTCTAGTCACCAAAAATGCTTCCTTCCTACCTGTCTCTAGAGTTATTGTTGTTGTTAAGTGTTGCAGAGAGTCGGTTCCCACTCAATGTGACTCTGTGTCGGGTTTCCAAGGAGTACTGGTGGGTTTGAACTGTCTACCTGTTGATTCATAGTCCATTGCTGACCCTACAGCCCAACATCAGGAGTTTTTATAGTTAGAACTCTATTATTCAGAAAGTAGTAGGCATGAGATTGCACGATAAAAATGTACACAAAAATAACAAGTGTTAAAGGTTGTGTAAGGACAGACAGTAGATCATGAATACTTTTTAAATTACAGTACTTGAATGGTTTATTTACCATTGTTACGTTCTATTGTTTATTCTTAATTATAAAGCATTTGAGAACTATTATCAGGTTTCGTATACCAGTCATCCATCCAGTTTTCAAAGATTTCAACATTTTGCAAAGATACCTGCTGTGTTGCACTTTAACCAAGATAGTCTTTTTCACTAAAAGAAAACACTGGAAGTATCTGCAGTAGCCTCAAAGAGGTGAATCACTTAAGCTGATAGTATCTGTTAACATCCTTAAAGAAGCTTCCCAGACTTTTAAAAGATGATGGAAAGGCCTCTAAGCAAATTTTGACAATTTTTCTCATACCTTCACCACCACTTCATTGCTTGAAAAACTGCTAATAAGGACAGCAGTTACCAAGATTTACTATGGGGAAAGTTTTTCTGATAATGAAATAAATAATGAAATTAGAAAGTACTTTATATACCTTCTGTTAATGAATTGATTTGTATGTATTGTAAATAGTTTCAAAAAAGTAGTTTGGTTTGTCTATTCCCAGACTCGCTGTATTCCATCTATAGATTTAATACATAACTTAGAGTAAGCTAATGATTCTATTCCAATCTTTTCTGAAAGTCCTTGTTTACCAGAGGCTGTGGAAAGATGTGGCAAGTAACACAAATTCCATTTTTTTTGGTGAGGAAATTCCATTATCTTTTTTTTTTTTTAAATAAATGTTTTATTGTGAATTATGTGGTAGTTTACATGGGAGAACACTAGTTTTACATTCATTCTATCTATTGTATATCGTTTCATTGCCTTGGTTACACTACCCTCCAAGCATCACCAACCCTGCAAGCCTGCCCTCCCCACACCCCGTCCTCAACACACAGCCCCTCTCCCTCTCTGGATCTCAAGTCCCAGCTGCTCCATCTCTCCAAGTCATCATCTCTGCATCTCAGGCATCACTGCTTCTCTGGGTAGGGTCCCGCTCTCCGCTCTTCTCCATTGACGGTCCTAGCGGCCTTCACTCCTAGACAAATTGCATTTTAAGTTGCAGAAAGTATCACTAGTTTCAATAACAAATGGACCTTTGAGGTAATGCATTTCGAGATCATTTAGATTCTAGGAGAAAATTTGGAATATTTGTTCATTTTTAGTTATGGCTACAAAGTAAGTAGTGGTTCATTTTTCTCTGCAGGTAAAGACTGAGGAGGAAATTCTCAAGTTCCAGACAATGCTGTCATTGTTATGGAGTTAATGTGAACAAAGAACTGTTTGGGGAAGTACCCTGGGCAAGCCCAGTGTGGCTCACAGTGTGGGCATAGTTTATGGCTAGGTCCTGTTAGCTCTAGGTTTACTGTGATATTATGTGCATTTGTCTCAGGACAAACAGCTTGTTTGCCTCAAAGTCTAAAAGATTGTTTTCTTTTTGTGGGCTTAAGTTAGTTTTTGTTTAGGTCGATAATTTGATATGAATTTTTCCTTCATTGGCTCTTTTCTATACATTAGACTGTAGTATGTAATTTTGGTTAAACAATTATATAATTTTTTTCTATAACATTTATTCTGGGCTTCTGTGTAAAGCTTAAAAATACATTCCACAAATAAATTGCTTATGTTTGTTTATTCAGTGTCTTTTCCTGTTGGACTTTGGTCAAAGTCTGGCATAGTAGAATTCTCTTATAATGAGATGATTTTTTTTTCCTCTTTATCAGATTTCTTTGTTTTATTTAAAACAGCTATTGGAGTTTGATGATATTATGCTAAAATTAGAGCAATTTATTTCACTTGAAAGAATGATTTTAATTTTGAGATTTTTATGAACAGATTCAATTAACTAATTTTTTTTTATTTAAATGAAAAGCTCTTTGCTCTTTTAAAGGCGAACAGTCTTATATCTTAAGGCACTTTTGATTTCAACAGATTTGCTTTTCTCATTTAAAGATTTTAGCTTTTTCTTTATACCAAATCTCCCACTGCCTTGACATCAATTCAGTCTCACAGTGACCTCATAGAACACAGTTGAGTTGCTCCCAGGATTTCCAATCTTTATGGAAGCAGACTGCCACATCCTTCTCCCAAGGAGCTGCTGGTGGTTTCGTGCAACAGACCTTTGTTTTGCAACCCAGCTCCTTTCCTTTATACCAGGTTTATAAAATTTGAAGAAATATCAAAGGTATAGGGAATATTTTAATAGCAAGAACCCAGTTACCTTTTCTTTTTTTTTTTTTTTTGGCCAAAGTAGTCAAGATAGTTTGAGATTTCTCAGTTCTTTAATTTCATAAATTCATGATTTCAACCTGTTTTGAGACAAAGTGTATGTGAGTTCTTATAAATTCGAGTTGTTGTTTACATACACCAGCAGTTATGGTAGTTATGTGCCGTGGAGTCATTCCGACTCACAGCGACCCTGTACAGGGTTTCCGAAGCTGTAAATCTTTACAGGAGCAGAAAGCCTCATCTTTCTCCCGCGGAACTGCTGGTAGTTTTGCAACCACTACGCTACCAGAGCTCCTTACATATACCAGGAGGCCTTAAATATTATTGACCTCTCAATTCAAGACATACACTTAAGTGTAGGGGATGACAAATAGCATATAAACATTTTTATTCAGTTGCATTTTATATGGAAATTTTTAAACTTGAATCTTTCAGAGTTCTTGAGTTCATGTTTGCATGCACATGTAACTTATGAAATGCCAACTGAATTTTAACTTACCTTTTCTAGAGTTTGGTTAAGAAAAGAAACCGTTAGCAAGTAACAATTTGTCAGGAGTCATCTGGTGAGTATTTTTCATTTTGGCTGAATAAATGAGTTTTTACATGGAGATATATTCCTTTGTCAGTAAAGTGTATGAGCCTTAATTTCCCTCCTCTGCCGCAGTTAAAGGGTTTTTCTTGGTGAGAGTTTGGGCAACCTTTGCCAAAATTATATTTACAAATTTTAATTATATAGACACACTCCCCAACCCCCACAAGATGCCAGCATCACAGGAAATGGCTGTATATGACAGTCATTTGTTCCACATACCCATTTAATGCTCAACCTTTACTTGAAGACCTCCAGAAATGAGCAATTTGTCTCTGGCTTCAAGGAACTTAAACTAAAGTGGAAAGAATTAAAAAAGCAAAAATCTGTTTATAAATATTTTTGTAGATTTTGGTACTAAATATGAATCCACACAGCACATTGAAAATAACACACGTGTTTAGAGACGGATCACTGCATTTTTACAAAGCGCTAACATTCAGAGGAAGAGCTCTCTGGCGTTACAAAGGGGGCGAAATCAAGTCCCGCAGCAGGTGAACACCTGGAAAACTAACTGACAGAGATGCATCCGATGTAGGCCTCGAAGCCAGACAGGGTTGTGGATAAACAAGAGGCCACTCCATTTAGAAGGGACCCCCCTGGCCCACGGAGCTTGTGCTACCAACTAGGCTTGTACAGAACCCCTACAAGTACAAGGGTCCCAGGTAGCTGCATTTTCACTGTTCAGGGACCGAAGTTTGAATTCCGAGAGAGCTGCAGTTCGTGCAGGTGGGCGTCCTCTCCCCTCCTAGGCTCTGTCTTGCAGCAAGGCCGCCCGGGCTGTACCGACGCTAGGGGCTGTGGCTTCCGGGACCAATGCTGGAGCTCGGGTTCTGCGCTGCAGCGGAGACCTGGGGCCCGCCCCGGCCCGAGGCCGGAGGTGCGGCGCGGCAGCCCGCTCCCGCTGGGCGCCTCTTCCCAGCCCCCTCCTCTCGCCCAGGCGGCTGTGGGGGCCGGGCGAGGGGAGGAGCCTGGGAGGAGCCGCAGCCGCCCGGGCTGCAGCAGGTGTGGATGGGCGGTGATGTGAACGGTCCACTCCCCACCGGTCTGCCGGGGCCCGGAGATGGCCTCAGTCGACCTACCCCGAGCAGCTCCGTGAGCAGCTTCGGCCCGCGCACAACTTGGGGCGCGGCCCGTGGTGTGCAGGTCCCTCGGCCGGCGCCGGGAGGAGAAAGACGCGGGTCCGCAGCCGGGGCGCTCGCTGGGATGCACGGACGGAGAACCGCCGGGCTGAGGGGGACGGGATGCGGCCCCTGCCTGGGCCCCGGAGGAAGGCCGGGTGCCCCAAGTTCTCGGTGCGGGACGCGCAGGTAAGCGGAAAGGAAGCCAGTCTCCTGGGATCGGGGCGGGCGCGCCCCTCCGGAGTTGAGTAGTGGCCTTGGGGGTGGGTGCACGGCCGGCTGCGTCCCGGTCCGGGTCTGAGGCCGCTGGGTCCCGCGGGCGCCCGGGCTAGGATGCTGCGACCGATAGGGTGCATCCCGCGCTAGGCGCCCGCGGCCGGGGCTCTCTGCACAGCCGAGCCCATACCTCTTCTGCCAAATCGCGGGTGTCACCCTGGCTCGGTCTCCGAAGTCACGAGTCCACTTTCCTCTCCTAAACCGCGATGGAGGAACTGTATCCCTGAGCACACGTGTTAGAGGAGAGCGCTTTCAACCAGCGATGTTTGATTTGTCAATTTTAAACTTTTAGCTTTCCCCTCGTCGAGTGAAGTTAGGAGTATATTTGAAATCCACACATAAAAGGATTCGACTTTGTTTTCCTCATATGCTACTGTGAAAATTAAGTACTGTAGAATCCCGATTTCCCCAATAGTAAATACTTCATTTAAAAGAGCCTCTGACCATATTGCAAAGCAACAGCGCTCGTGAAACACAACAGATATTCACTTGGCGTGGCTTTGGTGGTGGAACGTCAAGGAAAACTTAGTCCTAAATGGGCCCTTGATCAGGCTCTTGCAGGTTTCACCCCTACATCGTGAAGATAGATCTGAGAATAACAGCTCAGACCTACAGTCTAGAGTTGGGGCTGAGGCTGCAACACCCCTCCCACAAAAGGCCTCTCTGGTTTCTAGAATGGTCTGTCAGCTTCCTTCATTGAAATCACGGCAGCTTTTGAAGTGAAATTAGGAAACTGATCCTATCTGCCCTGTCCTCTTCTGCATTTTGATGATTCTTTCATGGGCAGAAATTTAAACAAAATTTTATACTTTGTTTTAAAGACATTTTGGTCTAATTGGTAAACATTGTTTTAAAAATGACAGTCAACTTTAGGTTTCCGTGTTGTCAGATTTTGCGTTGGAGGGACTGATTTTTAGTTCTTTTTCAAGTCTAACCTTGGTTATTTTTTAGTGTCTTGGGACGTTAATCCTAAATGATTATAAAGTAAAACAATTTTTAAAAATTAAAATAGAAGTGGTGTAAGTCTACACAGAAAACTATTTCTTCTAGTGATTGAGCCTCATGAAAGCTGGGCAACATTCTTGTAAAAAGCATCTAAAGTTGAATTTGGATCCCCCAATTAAAATGGTTTCATGTTTATCTTTATAAAATTAATTAAACTTTATGGAATTTTCAACTTGTTATATTTTTAATGTGCATTCAGATGATAGGTAAAAATGTGGAAGAAAAAACTCTTTTAAAAAGTACACATCTGTGTGAAAATTTATGACTTTGCACAATCTTATTTTCATAAACCTGAAATCTGAGGAAACGCTCTACTGATCAAATGGACTGTTGAATTCTTTGGAAATTTCATTGAGCTGATTAAAAAGACAAAAGTGCTTTAAGAAATCAACAGCTGTGTATCAGTCTTTCTCAGACTAAAAATTACTTCTTTTGGTTTGCCTTAGAATTAAAGTTATTTAAAAATTTGGTTGGTAACTATTTAGAATCATCCAGAATACTTTAACAATTCTTTTCTCCAGAAATAGGTTTGTAAGATGTCTTGCCTGGTAGAGTAGGTATCATTACATTTTATATGTAACTGCTATTCTTTTCCTCCATCTTGTTTATTTAGGTAGATTTGTCATATAAACATTGTAGAGTTTCTTAACAAATTTAAACTTTCAAAAACTGCCGATGCAACCCTTGATCTATTTTAGGGATGGGAAAAAAAAAAAAAGACGTTTTAGAATACATATAATGATATCACTCATAAACCAAGTGAAACCCACGGCCCTTGAGTTCATTCTGACTCACAGCAATCCTTAGAACAGAGTAAAACTTCCCCAAAGGATTTCCATGGCTGTAACTCTTTCAGGAAGTGGGCTGCTGGATCTTTCTCCCTCAGAGCAACTGGTGTATTCAAACTTAAAGAATAACATTTTAGTTCATTTTTTTTTTGCAATTATTTGAAATAGTAAAGCAAACAAAAAGTGATCATTAGATGACTGCTTGATTCACTTAAAGGATCATTCCTTAGGAGTTATCCCGCATGTTTAAAAAAATTTTTTTTTGTAGGAGCAGCAGTTTATTTTATATTGAAGGATATTTCTATAGAATAACACTTTTGATGAATCTAGAATAGGTCCATTTTTAAAAACAATGAAATTTTATCTATATGTTGTAAAATATATTTTACCAAGTGCTTTTTAACTTATACCCTCTTTTAAAACACATGTAAGTTTATAGAAAGTAAATCAGTCATTTCAATGGAGCAATAAAAGCATAATGTGCTTGCTTCATTTATGGATATCTTGGGGGTTTTTTACCTCCACTTTCTTATGTAAAGAGGGAGTACAGAAAATTATCAAAATTAATTTGGGGGATAACTGACATGAAGGAAATATAAATTCCAACCATGCTTGCAATGCATATATATTGATCTAGAGCAGGGAGGGGATGAAAGAATTTGGGGTGAAAATGTACTCTCTCCACATAATTCATATTTCATTCTACTTTATTCCGTAATTGACTTTTTAGCCAGTACGTAGTTATTAAATGAACGTTGGTGGCACACTGTATAAAGCATAGGCTGATAACTGAAAGGTCGGCAGTTTGAACCCACCAGTTGCGCTGCTAGAGTAAGGCATGGCAATCTTCCTCCGTTCAAATTTACAGCCTTGCAAACTATGGGGCAATTCTATTCTGTCCTGTAAGGAGCTCTGGTAGCGTAGTGGTTACGAATCGGGCTGCGAGCCGCCGAAACTACCAACTGTTCCGCGGTAGAAAGATGAGGCGTTCTGCTCCCGTAAAGATTTACAGCCCCGGAAACCCTGTACAGGGTCGCTATGAGTCACATCAACAACAACAACCCTGTCCTGTATGGTTGGTACAAGTCAGAATCAACTGCATAGCAATGACTTTGGTTCTGGTGTTTTTTATGTAGTTACTGAGCATTGTAAAATAATACAGACTCAAGAGAAAAAAATGAGTCTTTTGAAAAATCCTTAGTCATTACTTTATTAAAGATGTTACTCTGCATTGCCTGCATACAAGCTTCCAACACAATTCAAAATTCAGGTCAGTTATAAATTAAATGTGTTACAAAAATTAAATAAGCAATTTATGTTCATCTTAAGAAAATACTCCTTTTGAGGCAGTCTTTTTCCTTTTTTTTAACATCACAAAAAAGCACCAACCTTTTGAGTTAAATAAGAATGATTATATTAATTACAAATTATGCTTTTAGCAGGGGAGAAATGCAATTTTTATTAGCCGGAGGGCCATTTATGCTAAGCAGTCTGTGGCCCAGTTTCCATTTCTGTATGTGTGCTGCCACTGACAAAGGATTGAAAGATGAAAGAGGAAAATAATAAACTCCGTAGGTTGATCATGCTTCTGACTCGTGAGCCTGTGTGCGCAAGAATTCCCAGCCAGAGAGAAGTTTCTGGGAGTCGAATTCCCCATGGCCCTTGTACACTGATTCCAGCGAGTTAGCAGGAGCAAAGAAGAAGGGAGTAGTAGCCTTCACCATTTGCCAAGCCGACTTCATGATACACAGTAAATCAAGCCCACGAAATCTTTTAGTCTTGTCTAATTCAGCTCCACTTCCTAGCCAGGGGCGAAACAGCTGAAGTTAAAAGACTTAAATCCAAATGGGAAAATTAGTGCCATTTGTGTATGGGCAGTAGCCTTATTCAAACTGCTTTCAACATAATTGAATTAAAAAAAAAAAAAGAATATGATTTGATTATAAGTCCTCCAGGGTGGGTAGCATGTAGGAGACTGTGGCTCAAGAATGTATTTAAGTTTTTCACTTATTTTGAATTATTTATATTTTGCATTATAGTTCTCTCTGGTCAGTTTTTCCTGGTTTACTTAGTCTTCTCCAATTTGAAAGAGGGGAAAAGTACAGCAAAATGGTAAATTTCAAAATTACTAAGATTGCATAGTATTGGTCACATAAAAATCTTCCACTTTTTTTTTTTTTTTAAGCTTCTTTGTTGTTGGATTTTCTTTCCTGTATCTTAAATCCCAGTTCTTTGCTTAGAAGTAACCCTGAGCCTGAGAAGGATAGCAGAAAAGGAGAACTGTGGTTAAAAACAATAGCATATAATAACACCAGATGTCTTAAGTATTATCTCTGACACATTTCAGGTGGTCTTGGATACATTAGTATATATGGAGTCCTGATATGACGCTGTTGGAAAAGCATTAGACTGAAAAGTTGGTGGTTCAAACCCACCAGCTGCTCCTTGGAAACCCGATACTGAATTGCTATGAGTCGGAACCGACTTGACAGCACTTAGCCACACAAGAACAATGTATATGTATACGTTGTTGTTGTTAAGTGCTGTGGAGTCCGTTCTGACTCATAGCGACCCTGCACAGGGTTTCTGAGGCTGTAAATCTTTATGGGAGCAGAAAGCCTCAACTTTCTCCCACGGAACCGCTGGCAGTTTCGAACTGCTGATCTTGAGGTTCACAGCCCGATTCGTAACCACTACGCTACCAGAGCTCCTTGTATATGTATATATTTGTATGTCTATGAATTGAGGTAAGGAAATCAGGCCAGAAAGGCTTGATTGAGACACTTGTGTGATTTTCTAGCTAATCTAAATGTGACTTGTCATGATTAATCACTGCCATTGTGATTATACATTTAAGGGGAATGTACATTTTGTAGTACAAGGGTTGAGTGAAAGCAAGCAAAAGAGTAATCCCCCAAAAATCAAACTGATAAGATATTGCCAAAACGACCTGAGTCTTTTAATAAACTCATTATTGAACAATGCTGTAGAGCTTTGGTAATGTTTTTCCTTCTTTAAACCTTGCCTTTTACCAAATATCTCAACTTCACTACTTTTTGTTGAGTTTTTTCAAAAAAGAAACAGCGGAGTAAAGCAATAAAAATGTAAGCTTTCTCCTAGTAACTAGCTGGTAATATTGTCCCAAGAAGTCTTTTTTTGTTATTGTAGGCCATGACTTTCAAAAGTCATTTCCTTTTTTATGGATAAGAGTGGAACTAAATTAAATTAAAAAAAACAAAACAAACACGCAAACCCCAGTTTTATAACATGATCAAATGTTTGCCAGCACTTTATAATGATAATATTTTAGGTTGCTTTATTGCTTAAGCAACCCTGGTATTGCTGTAGGTAAATCACTTGGTTGCTAACCAAAAGGTCTGCAGTTCAAATCCACCAGCTGCTCCTTGAGAGACTGATGTGGCAGTGTGCTTCTGTAAAAGGTTTATCGCATTAGAAACACAATGTGGCTGTCTACGCCCTCAGATAGAGTAGTTAAGAGTCAGAATCCACTTTGGGGTGTTTTGTGGTCATTATTTATTTTTTTGAAATTAGGATTAAGGTGATTGAAAAAAAAAATGAAATGAATAATATTAATTCAGTTTTTAATGAATATATTTGTGAATGAATTGATAAAAAAACAAAAACAAACAAAAAAAAAACCCCAAACTGGTGGTTTCAATTGAAATTCAAAGTAAAACAATTATGTTAGTATATAGACTGACATAGTAAATAAATTGCTTCTGATAATTTAATTATTGGAATTTTGTCACTTGTAGAATCACATTTCTAGTTTCATATGTAAAAATGTATTGAAACATCTCTATTTTATTAAATATTCAACTGAATTAGCCAAGATCTCCTTTTTCAGTTAGTTAACATGTGGCTTTTCCCCCAGAAGTGACTGAAAACATTATTGTAGACCAAAGAATAAATGAAAAGGCATAATATACAGAAGAGTTTAAAGAAAAAAAAAAAAAAAACTCAACAAGATTGCCTTTTTGATGAATTATCCTTGGTGCCTAGAGATTTTCAAATTCTGGGTAAATGACAAGAAATTATGTTATGATAAAATTGATCCAAACATTTTAAATACCCAAGTTTCCTTTTAAAAGAAATTTATTTTGTAATTCGATAAACCTTATGTTCTGTGATTTATTTTTTTTTTTTAATGGCAGAGACCAAAGAAAATAGAAAGCTAATTATAACCCAGTTAAGAGTCATTTTAAAAAATCAAAAACAAGATTTGTTCAAAAAGTAAATCTTCCTTCTGACGGTGAAATTCATTATACTAATTATAAGTGTTGTTAGTTTTGGGGCAAAATTTAATGAAGTGAAAATGATTATATAACTACATGTTTCAGAATAAAAGGCAAGTCACTGTGTTAGATGACTTCATTAGTGTCACTAAAACCATGATATATATTGAAATATTGAAATATAGATAGAATAGCATATTTAATTGTTGCACAATTTTATTTAAAAACTCAGGTCCAAATGATTAACAGTCACTAACCCGAAGTTTCTTGTTTCATCAAACTACCAAAAGGTTTCAACTGCATTGAGGTTTTTTTTTTTTTCAACAGCAAAAATTTTTTAAAGTATATGTTGAACTTTTCTAATTGCCAGCGCGCTAATAATAATAGCAATTAAACTATCTATCTATTGATCACTTTCTGTGTGCCATTCTTTGTTCCGCATGCTTCATGTGTATGAGAAGGCTTCAAAAGTCTGTAGAAAATGAAATAGAAAGATAATGTATGAGATAATCTTCACACCCTCCTGCCATCCGGGTGCCAGGCCTGTTCATAGTTTACAGAGGAGGAAGTGGTGGCCTGGAGAGATTAAAGGGGTCAAAGAGGGAATAAATAGTGTCGCAGGGAATCAAACCTCAATCTCTCCTATTCCCATGTCTCTGTTTATGATTACTTAGCTATATAATCCAAAACACCGAACCCCATACCAGTGAGTCAGTTCCCTCTCCTGGAGACCCTGTAGGACAGAGTGGAATTGCCCTTCAGGATCTCTACTTCAGAGTCATGAAGTGGAGTGTGTGCAGAACTCTGCCATAAAATTATTTTTGGAACCATTTGTATATAAACATATTTAAATGTTCTCAATAATCGTCATCAATAAATAGTAGAGCAACTTCAAATCAAGTCTGGCAAATGACATAGTTGGTATGGGTGGTTTAATTTATCATTAAAAATAAAAAAAGTTAGTGTCTTCAAAGCACCATGACTGATATTTCAGTGGATTGTGAGTTTTCTCTGAAGAACAGGCCAGAAAAAAATATACTGATAAATTTTTGTTAATTATTTGTAGTTTTCTTTTTATCCTTGGCACTTGTTGTTGTTCAGTGCCGTCGAGTCAGTTCCGACCCATAGCGATCCTGTACAGGGTTTCCGAGGGTGTAAATCTTTACGGGAGTAGAAAACCTCATCTTTCTCTCGCGGAGCAGCTGGTAGTTTCGAACCGCTGACCTTAAGGTTCACAGCCCGATTCGTAACCACTACGAAAACACTTGCAGTCTTTGGGGAATTGTGCCCATATGTTTAATGAATTCTTTTTAATACATCGAGTTAGTGAATGAAGAGGGAGTGAAATAAAGGTTAATATTTGGTTTCTTGTGACTGTTCGAATAGGCATATGTATTCTCAAGTTTAGTAACAAATAGAGGTTAGTTACTACTTACTGTGCAACCTTGGATAAATTACTGGAC
>NW_006408583.1:4595970-4617557 GCF_000296735.1 Chrysochloris asiatica
TTAAGTGCCGTCGAGTCGGTTCCGACCCATAGCGACCCTGTACAGGGTTTCCGAGGGTGTAAATCTTTACGGGAGTAGAAAGCCTCATCTTTCTCCCACAGAGCAGCTGGTAGTTTCTTAGTTTTTTTTTTTTTCTTTACTGTCACTCCTGACCATGTGCTGCATAGGTAGGTATGTAGGCCTTTTTGTGTGGGTGTGAAGTCTGTTGGAATTGTGTGTGTGGGTTGAAAAAGCTTTAAGAACCAGCCATAATTAAGGAGTGAATTGAGGCAAGAGTTCATGTAACTGAACCGGTAAAGAGCAAAAGCCAAAAGATGAAGTGAAAAGAGTGCTTTGCTGTTTCTGGAGTGGGGTGGGAGCCCAGACAGGCTGTGGTAAAGGAAGGGACCTGGATTCCAGTGTTGACTTGTTTGTGGCTTTGGACAAGTCATTCTAAACTGCCTGTGTGGAAACTGAGGGCAAACACTGGGGGTATCTGGAGTTTCATATATGTGGGCCATTTTGAAACTCTGTTAGTTTCAAGTATCTGCTATCACGCTGTCTCATCTAAGGAGATTCCCCAAGGGAGGGCACTACTATTTCATAGAACTAACCATTCCCACCCCACCCCATCCCCCCAATGCAACATATCTAGGTGAACTACTTGGACAGAAGCTTTCCCTTTATCAGTATTCTCCTGAATAACTGGATTCTCTTACGTCCCACAGTGCTCTCCCTCCCAGATGGTAAAGGAGGTTAGCATGACTTTGTTTTTATTTTGTCGCAGTTAAGAAACCTGGGCTCCTGAATGGGATAATTGCAAAGAACCAGATAGGGCTAATATTTTTCAGTTTCTGAAATTCAGCATAAAACAAACAAACAACAACAAAACATGTCTGTCAAGTTGATTCCAACTCATGATGACCCTATATGTTATAGAGTAGAATTGCTCCATGGGATTTTTCTTGGCTGTAATCTTTACAGAAGCCTAGCCAGTCCTTTCTACTGTGACTCCACTGGGCAGGATACAGTCAAAGCAAACACGGGGCAGAAGAGTGGACTGAGTCAAACTGACACATTTGGCGTTTGACGAAACAACTTTGAGTTAGTGATAGTTAATCATGTGTACATGATTTTTTAAATAAAATTGAGCAATAAAATTGAACAAAACAAGGATTCAAAATCAGAAATAAAAGGAATTTGAATAACAAAAACAATATCAACAGGAGTTAAAGGCTCAATGCAAAAAAGGCTAAAGACAGAAATGTTGTTCATGCTGTTAAGTACTGTCCAGTTGGCTTCAACTCATAGCGACCCTGTGTATAGGGTTTCTGATGAGTGGCTGGTGGGTGTGAAACACCAACCTTGCTGTTAGTGGTGGTGGTTATGTGCCGTGGAGTCGGTTCTGACCCATAGCAACCCTGTACAGGGTTTCAGAGGCTGTAAATCTTTACGGGAGCAGAAAACCTCATCTTTCTCCTGCGGAACAGCTGGTAGTTTCGAACTGCTGACCTTGCAGATTGCAACTCAATTCGTAACCACTACGCTACCAGAGTTGATCCTACAGTACCACACCAGCACTCTAAACATAAATATTGATAAATTTACATGAGAAGAAAGTAATAATGTAAAACATCAAATTTCATAATAGAAAATGACTATACCATGGTAAAACCAATTAAATGTTTAGATTTTTCCGTCATAATTAGTTCCTCTTTGAGGCCTATTGGAGAAGAGTGGTTATATTCTAGGAAAACACAACTAATATAGATAGGGGAATAGAGGTTGAGGAAGAAGGTGATACAAAACCGCTTTCTGGGACATCACCAAAAGGCAGCCAAATCCAAACATTTTTAAAGAGAGATTTTTGACAAAAGAATGTTTAGAAGGAGTCTGAAAACAAGAAAACATTTTCCCTTTTTGTCTCTGAACATAGAAAACAAAGACTGAAAGACACAGAATGAAAGTCACGTAAAATCTAAAGCATTTAAAGAAAAATTTAAAGGTAAATATGTATTTGCCACTTAGAAGTGACAAAATGTTAGAATAAAAAAGTTAATAAAATGAAAGCTATACAGCACACACAAAAGCAATTTCCAGAAACAATCACCAATACTGACTTTGTTTGAGTCCAGAGGATCTGCTATAGTTACTGAGATCGTTGCCATTCTAGAAAGTGACACCTGTTTATACACCATTGTTTCTGAGCATGAACAACCAAGGATGACTGACTGCGGCTCATCACTTACAGGACTTAATGTAAGCAGTAGCTGTGAACAGAAGTCTCAGCATCCAGTCCTGTGACTGCCTTCTCCTATCACCAGTGTTACGTATACGAAGAACCGTGGATTAGGTATGGACTTTGGAGTCAGAAAGCCTGTGTGACTTGGATCAGTCTTTAAAACTCTGCCTGATTTTCCTCATTTGTTAAATCTGGCTAATGATCATGCTGGGTAAGGTGGAGGGTCAGAGAAAAAGAGGAAGACCCCCAACGAGATGGATCAGCCAGGTGACATCATTGATGGCGTCAAGTGTGGTGGTGGTAGTGAGGTTGGCCAGGATCGGACATTGTTTCGTTCTGCTGTGCATGGGGTCGCTATGAGTCAGTTCCGACTCAATGGCACCTAACAACAACAACAATGATAATCTAATACCTTTCTCTCAGGGTTGCTCTACGAATTATGTGAGCTCATATTTGCAAAAGCATTTTGTAAGCGTACCTGGCTGTTTTTACTGAAATACAAATGTTGGAATTATTTCCAGTGACAAGATAGAATTCAACAAAGTGATGAGTTTGTTTTTTGTTCTTATGATTTATCCAAGTAACCACAAGGTCAGCAGTTCAAACCCACCAGCTGTTCCTCAGAAACCCTATATAGGGTCGCTTTGAGTCAAAACTGATTTGATGGCACTTAATAACAACAACAACTTGACCGTTTAGGACCTCATGCACATGCAGAGCTTCCTAAATTGTAGTTTGCTGGTCACAAGGCGAGTTGTGGGTAGCTTTCAGGGGGTTGTGAATTCAGATGCAAAAAAAAAAATGAAGCGCTAATCTTTAATTTTGTTCTGTTGTGCATAAGGTGGCTATGAGTCGGCATCTGACAATAGCAAAAACCTTTCATTGAAATTTAGCATTCTTTCACGTATGAATGCAGACAGCAAACTGCAGTGCGATGCTGCAGGTTGGCCTGTGATTTTCTCTGGATTGACTGTGGTTGCAACAATGTGCTCAGACATAGCAAAGATTAAGCAACTGGGTAATATTTGGTTTGTTGTTAAACATCAGGTTGCTGTAAATTGGAGTTGACTTATAGCACCTGGCAACAACAATGACTCTGTTACCATTAGAAATTACAGATACTTTATATCACATTACCGCTCTTGCTGATCTCTAGAGGTATTGTTTATGTATGCTACAACTTGGAAATTATGGGAATTATTAGGTCAACTGCTAGGTCTTGCTCTTTAGTGTGTTAATGAAATCATATATTACTATATCAAATTTAAAAAATATTTCTATGTTGTGTGCCATCAATGAACATTTAGACATTGTTGCTATGTGCTGTGGTGTCGGTTCCAACCCATAGTGACAGGGTTTCCTAGGCTGTAAATCTTTATGAGAGCAGAAAGCCTCATCTTTCTCCCATGGAACAGCTGGTAGTTTCGAACTGCTGACCATGATATGAGCAGCCTGATTCATAACCACTACGCTACCAGAGCTCCTTGAACATTTAGATAGGACAATGTAATTGGATTCCTTTGGAATCTGATGTATTTTACTCTGCATTCAATCTAAGAAGGACTCCATATGTACAAAAATGTGGGGGTTTGGGGAGTCCTGGTGTAACACTGTAGGATAAGCACTGGACTAGTGGTTCAATCCACCAGCTACTCCTTGGTTACAGAGTCTCTTTGAGTCAGGAACCGACTCAACTGCACGTAACAACAGTAGCATTATTTTGGGAAGGGGGTTGTCTATGAGTTTCACCAAATAATGGTATTAAAAGAATGATTGCTTTTCCATAACGGTCACTCAGAAGGCCACGGCCTGTAGTGGACTCTAGAGTTCTCTTGCGTTGGTTCCAAGTTATAGTTTCCACGGAGCAGCTGGTGAGTTTGAATCACTGAGCTTGTGGTTAGCAGTACAATGCTTAGCCTACAGCACCACACCAGGACTCCAGGATTCTAAGGATGCAAGTTAAACTTATTTAAAGTTGTAATATAATATATGTTGTCATTACTAAGTGCTGTTGAGTCATTTCCAACTCACAGCGACCCTGTATAGGGTCTTCAAGGAACAGCTGGTGGTTTTGAACCATTGATCTTCTGAGTAACAGTTCAGTGCTTATCCTACGGCACCACACCAGTACTGTATAATTTATGTTGTTGTTAAGTGCTGTCAAATCAATTCTGACCCATAGTGACAAGGAGCAGCTTGTGAGCTTGAACTACCGACCTTGCAGTTCAAACAACTTTGCAGTCTGATGCATTAACCCACAATATAATTAATGTTGTTTTTGTTGTTGTTAAGTATAGTGGAGTCGATTCCAACTCATAGTGACCCTGTACAGGGTTTCCGAGGCTGTAAATCTTTATGGGAGCAGAACACCTCATCTTTCTCTGCTGGTAGTTTCAAACTGCTGACCTTGAGGTTGGCAGCCTGACTCGTAACCACTACACTACCAGAACTCCTTAATATAATTTATAGTACCCTGGATAATGTGAAACATTGATTTTATCACCCTTTACCCCAGAAAGCCTTAGTCTGTGTCATGTATGGTAGGTTAGGTCCAAACTGTAAAACGTACTCAGTAGAGTAAGATCATAGTAAATGATATCAGAGCACCTTCCTGACCTCTGTAGATGATGCCTTAGCAGCAAACAATAAGAATCTTATTCAGAAATCCCAACAAAAAGATGGATTTTTACATTTCAGTTTTAAAGTTTATTTTGTGTATTAACCATTGTGCATTTTTTTAAATGGCAGAAACTAAAATTTCCATTGGCTCTATGTTCCATTGGCTCTATGTTTAAACTTCTGTTGCATGCCAGACATATACGAGTGTCAGTCAGAAAGTATTGCTACAAAATCACAGACCCCATTACAAAGACATCAAAATGTGCAGCAGCCATTGCTTCTTGCTTAAAAAGTTTAATTGTGAATTATGTGGATTTACATGGGAGAGCATCAGTTTTACATTCATCCCATCATATTTTGTTTCATTGCAATGATTACAATCCCCTCCATGCACCATCAAACAACCAAAGGGTACACCCCACAGGCCTGTGCCCCCCCACCCCCAGCTGTCTCCATTTCTGCTTTTCTGGGTTGGGTCCTGTACTCCACTCTTCTCACGTGATGGTCCCAGGGACCGCTGCTCCTAGACTGCAAAATCAATCACTCCCCTCCTTTTGTTACAAAACATCTACTTTTACATTTCCAACCCTCAAATTCAGTCCTGATAGCAATTATTCACTATTGTACCACAAGAGTCTTATCCCCAGCTCCTTTTATTAGCCCTGTCCCAGCAGATTGGGAAACCATTCAGTGGAGATTCTACCTTCCCCCGCCTTGTCTGGAACTAGGCTCCCTCTTGAAAGCTTGTAAGCTAGTCACTTCTTGCCTTTGTACCCCTCCCCCCCCCATTTTGGGTAGCCAATGTCTAAGTTGCCCATCCCTGTCAACCCTGTGTACCGAGGGGTGGGCAGTGACCTCGCTGTAAAAATTTGTTCCTTTTGTGTGTGTGCGTGTGTGTGTGTGTTCCCTTTCTTGAGCTACTACATCCATAAGTGTAGGTAAAGTTCATCAAATTGTAGTGGGTTACTCTTTTTTTCCCTCTTCTTTCTTTTTCTAGTTGCGTTCTGATCATCTAGCCATTGAAGTCAGGTCAAGTGGGTACTATCTGCAAGTATAAGTGTTCTTGTCCATCTCCCCTCACTTCATGTCAGCTGGACACTTCACTCTCTGCTCTAGTCCTCTGTGGCCATGTCACTGCCTCTGGGCCCAGCAGTTACCAGGCCTTGCCATTCTCCTGGCCATCCAGGTCTCCACCTGGGTTCACAGGGGTCTATTGAATGTGGTCGGACTTAGCTCACAACTTCATTGCTGTTTTCCCCCCACTTCTCCTTATCCGTGACCAACATGGTCAGCAGCCAGACCACCTGCCTGCTCGTGTATTCCTCTTAGTCTTAGTCCTGGAAGGGGGTTTGCTCTGAGGGGACCCGACCACTTGCATTGATGGCTCCCGGGTGAACAGCTTGCTTACTCTTGTAGTAATCAATCAGACTGCCATTATTGTTTTTTATTTTTCCTGCTGGTCTTTCATTCACGAAGTATCTTCTGTTCTAGCTGCTCCAGGCTGGTCTACTTGCCCTCTCAAGTGGAAATTTCCCACCTCTCAGACAATTCTTGATGGGACTCAGGATTCCACCTGAATGCAGTGCAAAGGCTCCACAGGAAGCCTTTTTCCCTGAGCAACTTCTAGCCCCCTTTAAGGTATTCCAATCAGTTATAGGCAGCCATTGTTTCTTGACATATCCTGCATGTACGTGTATAGACTTCTAAAAGAGATATGTCCATCTCTCTAACCCTTCCCTGAAGAATTATTCTCTCTTGGATTTGTACCATGTCAAAACGGCAGTTTCGCTATCCTCCAAGGACTTAAATCATGTTCCTTTAAATGTTCTCTTGAATTGGAGGAACAAAAATCTGCCTGAAGGAGCATGGACAGGGCTGTAGGGTACATGGGGTAAGGTTTCTCAGTGAAATTCTCCGAGAACAGTCCTGACCACCCTCAAAGAATGAGCAGGTTCATCATCATGATATAAGAAAATTTCCTTGGTACAACTTCCCTGGCCTTTTTCTCACCAATGTACTTCTCCATTTTCTTAAAACTTCTTTATGGGCACATGATCGTCCTCTACCCTTTGAGAAAACCTATCAAAATTACCCCTTTGGGACTCCAAAGTAGAGTTGCCACAACTTTTTTGCTGACCTCTCTGCTTGGAACTGAACTGGCCCTGTAGATCCTGTTGGAAGCCACTCTTTTGATTGAATGGCTTTTACTCTTTGATGGCACCCTAACAAGACTAAGACAATCATGTGGTGGTGGTATGCTGTGAAGTCGGTTCCAACTCATAGTGACCCTGCATAGGGTGACTTTCCTTCCTGTGTATCTTCCTCCCTGCAGAAAATGGTACCAATCACTCCACCCACAACCTTCTACTCAGCGGAGTTCAATAATTCATTACAGTGACCATACAGAAGTTGACACCAACTCATGGTTATGGAGTTTATTGGAGAAGTTAACAGGTTACATTCAGGGTCCGAAATGCTCAGGGCACTGTTCAAGTCAGGAGAGGCTCTCCTTAGCCATGCCCACAGGCAGGCCTCTCTCTCTGGTTCTTGGCCTCTTGGCCTTTGCCCTGCTCCTCTAGTGTTACAAAGGTCTGCTGATAAATGCGCAGAGGAGGCTCTACTGTATAAGCTGCAGCCCCAGGTGCTCAGCTGCAGCTCTTCCATGAAGTGCCTGAAGGCATCCCACTCCCCAAGTGTGCCTCCTGCCCCTAAGTACTCTCTTTACTTGCTCCACGAGCTGGGAACCCACTTCTCTCTCTGGTGCACTGGCTCTTGGTTCTGGTTCTGCTGTTGCTCCTCTGCTGCTCCCCTAATGTCACAGATTTCTGTCCCTGGACTAGGAGATTCAATGCACAGGGATCTCAGAGTCCAAAGAACATACTCCATTCCTAGCACCTCTTCCTTGATGGTAGAGAGATCCCTGCTCCTACTTTTGATGTGGTTCATTTTATACCCACGTTAGCATGTCAAGTTTTCACAATTAACCCTGCTGACAGTCACTCACAATGGAATCATATCAGCATCTTTCCCCACCTCCTTTTACCCAGAGCCATCAGGAAAAAATCGTCTGATGAGAGTTACAAAGACTGTGGCTAGAAGAGACAGTAACAAATTCACTACACTGCACTTACCAAATAGAGTTGTGTTTCTTTTTTAAATCCAAAATTGAATTTTAGCTCCTAAAAGTAGCAGTTCTGTCTTGTCATATTCTCTGGTGATTTTACTGAGTGCCTACCAAGAGAACCTGAACTCCTGGTGTGGTGCTGTAGGGTGTGAACCACAAGGCCGGCAGTTCAAATCTACCAGCTGCTCCTTGGAAACCCTATGCAGGGTTGCCATGAGATGGAATTGACTCAGTGGCACTTAACAATGACAACAAGAGAGCCTATCCTGGTGTCTACTTTAGTTGAGACATATTTTTATGCCATCATGCTCTACTCTTCTAGCCTTGCTTTCTGTTGAAAAGAAAATTGGCCTGAATTTGCAAAACCAACAGAAACAAATAAGCTCGAATTTGTTTTATACAAAATGTTCATCTTGATTTCCCATGTTGGCTACTTGAGCTTCTTCAACAACAGGAATTTGGAGGGCACACTTGTCCTGGGAATTGTCACAACTCTTCATTTTGCTTGGCTCTGGTGTTCTTGTTATCTGATAATGCATGATCTTGAGGTTTGTTAGTGAAACACTGTGCAGTGATGTCAGAGAATCAGAGACCTTCAGATCTGCAGAGGCCAGAACTAGTCAGCTCTCTTTTGCATTGGTAATTACTGAAACCAAGGAAGTCAAGAGACTTTACACAGACTTCATGGCGGGTAAGGTACACTTAGCTGATTGTGTCCCTAGATTCTAAATCCACCACCCTTTACCACACCAGCCTTCCCCCAAATTGTGTTTGATCCGACAAGATTCTGTGTAGGAGTCTCTGGTCAGCTTTGTTGTGAGAATGCTGCATGTCATATTCATTCTTTGAGATTAATGATATACAAAGAGACTTCAAAAAGTTCATGGAAAAATTTAATTATCTTTTGAACACTTTTTCCCACAATCCTTTTGAAGACCCATCGTATTTTTGCTTTTTAAAGATTCTGAGGACTCCGACAAGAGATCCATTTATCTGATTTTAACCCTCCAATTTTCAAGGCTACAGAATCTGTTTTTCTTCCAGAATCTGCTTAGTAAGAAGTCATATGGTAGGAAATAGTGCTTTGCACAGTGATAGCATTGATGATGATGGGGTGACAATGTTGTTGTTGAGTGCCGTTGATTCGGTTCTGACCCATAGAGACCCTGTATAGGGTTTCTGAGGAGCAGCTGGTGAGTTTGATGACTTTCTGGTTCAAACTGACTTTACTGTCCAGCACATTAACCCACAGCGTCACACCAGGACTCTGAATGACAATAACTAACACTTATTCATCACCTATTCTGTCTTAAGTACTGATTTAACTATTTTATATCATAAAACTCATTTAATCCTCACAACCACCCAACTACTGGTACTGTTCTCTCCATTTTTAGATGGTAAGATTGAGGCCAGAGAGACAGTTATAGTAGAGTGGTTGTGTTATTTTAGATTATGAGTCCTGGTGTGGTGCTGCAGGATAATGCACTGGACTGCAAGGTTAGTTTGAATTGCAAGTTCAGAGGTTCAAACCCACCAGCCATACCTCAGAAATCCTACATAGGGTCACTATGAGTCGGAACCAACTTGATGGCTCTTACCAACAATCACGGTGTAAGTTCTGGTGTGGCACTGTAGGATAAGCACTGGACTGGTAAACACAAGTTTCATGATTGAATCGCACCAGCCACTGCTTGGTAACCTTCTGCAGGACAACTATGAGTCAGCACTAACCCAATGACACTCTGCAACATCACAGTATAAACCAAGGTTTCTGAACTTCCGTGCTATTGACATTTGGCAACAGTGAACTCATTGCTGTGGAGGCGGCCCTGTGAATTGTACACATTGAGCAGCATCTCTGATCTCTGCCTACTTGATGCATTCTCTCTCCCAGTTGTGTCAGCCCAAAATGTCTCCAAATACTGTGAGGACAGATGCCTTTGGGTCGATGACAAATTTTAGTGACCCTATATAGAGTTTCCTAAGGGAGCAGACAGTCTCATCTTTCTCCTGCAGAGTAACCGGTGGGTTTGAGCTGTCGACTTTGCTGTGAGTCACCTCACACCTAAGCCACAGTGCCACCTGGACTCCTTAAATATTGCCGAAGGTCCCGTAAATTGTCTGTGGTTAAGAACCACTGCTGTAAATTCATAACAGAAATATATTTTGTTGAATGACCTTCTTAGTAACTTTTCCAGTGACTCATAGTCATGACTGGGCAAATTACATATTGCAGGCTTTGTGACTGTATCAAGCTGTGTACCTTTGTGGGAGGATATGAGTTAAACATGACCTATTCTATTTCCTTACACTGTTTTTGGTGTGAACCAAAAGGCTAGAATTGTTGATTCTGTCTGAACTTTTAAAAACTATTCTATTTTTCTTCCTCCCCATCCCCATACTCATATGTTTCCATTTTATACTTTCCCCTGGGTGTGACCCATGTAAGTGCACGTGCGCGCACACACACACACAAACACACACACGGTCTTGTTTTACTCTGTGTAATAGAGGACTTAACACATCTGAATTACTCTGCACTAAGAATAGATATCTGAGCCAGGAGCCAGGAGTAACAGCTGCCAAGGAAAACACAACCAGCAATGAATAACTCACAAAGATTTGAGGAAGAAAAAATAAAGCTATGTGATGAAGTATATTACATACTAGGGTATTGCGTTTTATTTTTCCAGTTTGATAGCCTGTTAAATTTACATGCTTCAAAATGGGCTTGAGGCTTCTGGACATTGTATCTTTGTAATTTAATATGCCACTTCCAGGAGTAGCTGAAGTGTAATAAAAAGAACAGTGAAATCCCTAGATTTCCAAACTGGCTTTGCCACATGCTTACTGTGTAACCTTGATTCTTTTTTCTAAGCATTTGTTCCCCCTCCTGTAAAATGGGTAATGAAAGAGAACTGATCATATTTCTGGAGAGTTGAAATGAGAAAATATAGGGCACCAGGTCTTACCATCTTATATTTTCTTCTTTCCAGGACCAATTTACCAAAGAACTCTACTTGGTTTTCAATTTCATAATCATTTTGGTAGTTCTTTAAATTTAAACCAATTACCTTTGTTTTAAAAAAAAACAACAAGATATTAAGTAGCCTAGCACAGATAACTCTTATTACAATGTATGGTTTTGGAGAGTAGGGGCTGAGGTGTAGGGGGTGAATCCATAGAGTACTCAAAACCATTGCATCTTGAAAGCTTTAATATTTAGAGCTAGCAAGGTAGCCAAGGGAGAGAGAGAAACGAGGCACTGAGCATCTTTGGCAACTGAAGCTTACTCTCTAGTCAATAGTCATTTGCTGATTCAATATTTCAACAAATAGTCGAGTGCCAACCATGTGCTGGACACTATGCATTCACTAGGGATACAGCAGGGAGAAAAGTATCAAAAGTTGCTACTCTAGTTCTGCACCATATCGTTTTGGAACTTAGTGATCATGTCATGTCCTTGTCACAGTTCCAGTTGATGTTTGCTTCATGGAACATTAGTTTTAAAAGTTCTGAGACTTGGCTGTACTCATCTGGAAAGAATCCTGTGATCCACTAATACTGTCTGCCATGCACAAAAGTTAGAGGCAGTGATGGCACAGGGTTTGTCAGTCTTCTGGTATGGTGTTTTTCAGTGTGGACCTGACCCATGGTATGTTGTGAAATCATTGCTGTATCACCACTAATATCCTTTAAAAAATGAAATAGGAGAGAAAAATCTGAGTGCATCGCACAGAGTAATGAATGTTGTTGCTTTGTTGTAAAACTTCAGCTTTAGTGTTGTATGTAAGGAACTCTGGTTACAAGTTGGGCTGCTTAACCTCAAGGTCAGCAGTTTGAAGCTACCAGCCATTCCACAGGAGAAAGATGAGGCTTTCTGATCCCGTAAAGATTTACAGCCTCAGAAACCCTATACAGGGTTGCCATAAGTTGACACCGACTCCACGGCACATCACCACCATGACCACCAATACTAGTGTTATATGTATGGTGTATCATGTTAGGGTGCATGTTTCATGATGGCTTCTGCTAAAACATATGTGGTTCTGGTGGCTACGTGAGCTCCTACTCTTTTTTTGTTCACAGTCTTGTTTGTGTTTTTGAAACTATATAACATTTGGTAGTTTCGATTTTATTATTCCAAAGCAAAGAACAACTCATATATTCTAGTAGTCATTTGCCAACACATGGTATGTATTTCCTTTGAACCTGTCTTCATTAGACCATTTAGATTTTGTGTAGGGTGACAAATAATTTCATTCCTAATCATTCTGGTAAGAGACATATAACCAAGTAGTTAGAAACCTAGAATGAGGGTTAGTTTCCAATATGGATTCTTCTACTTTCAAACTGTGTGAGCTAGAGAAGCTGCTTTAACCTTGGATTTTGTGACTGCCACAATTCATATTTATTTTTACAAACCGAAACACACCCCAAATGCATATAATGCTTCAGAATTCTTTAGTAACTACCTAGGCAAGACAGATATACAGTCTCCTCTTGTATTTACTGAGCTAGCATTTATAGAAACAACAGTTACAAATCAGAAGTAAAACAAATTGCTATATGAAGTTGGGGGAGAGACACAAGAATGCCCATATTTGTAGCTAGTACCCGTTCAACCTAGTGTTGATGGTTTGATGATCAGAACTTGACTAGAGGAAGATTGAAAAAAAAAAAAAAAAAGTTATTTTTTTTTGTTTTTATAAAGAAAACAAGTGTAAATTGCTATGATTTGATGAACTTGACCTATTCTTAAGGATGTAGTAGCTCAGAATACTAACTGAGAGTATAGGAGTCTTCACATCAAGGATCAATACTATCCCTTCTGTATACAGAGTTGATAGGGATGGGCAACTTAGACATTGGCTACCTAAAATGGGGTGGTGGTGGCTATAAAAGCACAAAGTGGCTGACTTACAAGTTTTCAAGAGGGAGTTTAGTTTCAGAATGTGCAGGGGAAGGTAGAATCCCTACCGAATAGGTTTCATGTTGTCTAGATGGGTCTGGTGAAAAGAGATGGGGATAAGATTATTATGATTCAATAGTGAATAATTGCTATCATGACTAATTGCAACTGTCACAACTGTAAAGGTAGATGTTTTGTAACAAAAAGAGGGGAGTAGTTAATCTTACAATCCAGGAACAGAGGACCATCTAGGGAAAAGAGCATGAGCAGAATATTGGACCCTATCCAGAGAAGCAGCAACACTAGAGATGGAGACAGAGATGAGGACATGGAGAAATAGAGCAGATGGGGACTCTAGACTCATAGAAAGAGAAAGGCTGTGTGCGCGCAGCCAGGTGCTGATATCCAGGAGGCAGGCTTTCAGAATGTGCCCTTTAGTTATTTAAATTATTATATATTGCTGAGTATTTTTGTGTACATCCCAAAACAAACAAACAAACAAACAAACAAAAACAGAGGGAATAGAAGCAAATACTGTTGAATGATGATGCATGGAGAAGATTGTAATCATTGCAATGAAATGATTAGTGTAAAAATGATGTTCCCCCATGTAAACTATCACTCAAGTCACACGCAAAAAAAAAATATAAACAAAGCAAAAGCTTTTTATTATATGATGGAATAATTTGCACTGTAAGTGATTAGGAGCTCCAAACATCATTTTACTACCTGACAGCATCTGCTGGTGCTACTTGATCTCCAATGTGTAGGGAGAGAAATGGAACCTTGTATTATAAGAGATGTGGTTATGGAAGAGGGAGAGTGTTTGCAACCATGAGGAGAAGAGATCAGTAAGAAGAGGGTAAGGAACGAGACAGCAACGAAAAGGCACACTTTCCCTCCAATCCAATACTAGTTAGTAAGCGAAAAATAGTTCCTTGAAAGACCAACAAAAGTGCTTTATAGTTAGAGAAAATCCTGCTAGTTGGCTTGCTTGACTGTTCCCAGAATACGAATTAGATATCTTTACTGTTTGACATATGGTACATTGAAAGCACCATGAGGTTGGTGCAAAATAGAACTGGATTTGAATCCCAGATCTGCCATTACCTAGCTTGTGGCCTTCGGCAGATCACTTCAGCTCCTGAAACCTTAGTTCGCTCATTGGATGTCTTCATACATTTCAAGATTCCCTGAGAGCTTGTTTGTAAAATGAGTGATCAACAAAAGTTATTTCTCCAGATCTCCACCTTACTGGAAAAGATAAAATTTGGAGATTATTTTAAAAACATAAGGAATTTCCTCATGGACACATGTGGAAACATTACAGATTAGATCAGAGTTCTAGAACACAAAGTGAAGCTTTTCCACAGAACCTTCAATTACACAGTAACTAAGTCTGTCAACCCCTTTCATTCTCTGACCATTTGCTTTGTCTGTGTGCTGGGACACAGGGAAAAGAGCTCCCAGTGACCATCTCTTTCTCAAAGGGACATCAGATCTATACACATAATAGATTCCTTGTGTGTTACAAAGATCTCACTCACAAAACACATGTTCTTACTTCTCTGAATTGGTTAAATGGGCCAATGAGACTATTTTATGTAGTCTATAAAAGGTTCCATCCAAGCTTTCACATCCTAAGATTCTGGCTTTTCCTTTAATTCAGGCGTTGTCGTTGTTAAGTGCTGGTAGGCCAGTTTCAATTCATAGCGACCCTATGTAGTGTTTCTAAGGAGGAGCTGGCTAGTGAATTTGAACTGCCAACCTTACAGTTTAAGCCAACATTGCAGTTGAGTGCTTATCCTGCAGCATCACACCAGGACTCCCCGCCCCACCCCACCCTTTTTTTTTTGCCAAAATATATAACAGCACTTGAGGACCATATGAATTTTCAACTTAAAAATTAGCCTGCTAAATTTGGTCAGGAGGGACCAGTCATGGGAGAAGGATATCATGTTTGGTAACGTGAAAGGTCAAAGAAAAAGAGGAAGACCCCCAGCAAGATGGACTGGCAAAGTGGCAGCATCAGTGGGCTCAAGCCTGGCAATAATTGTAAGGTTAGCCCAGGATCGGGCAGTGTTTCGTTTTGTTGTGCATAGGGTCACTAGGAGTCAGTACCAACTCAATGACACCTAACAACAACAATGTATTTGGTCATACTTTTTTGTTGCTGTTAAATGCCATCGAGTCAGTTCCAACCCATGGTGACCCTGTATAGGGTTTCCAAGGAGCACCTGGTAAGCTTGAGCCACCAACCTTGCAGTTCAAATTGGTTTTGCAGTCCTACACATTAACCCATAGCGCCACACCAGGACTCCATTTGGACATGCTAACTCACTATTAATGTGATAACTGGAACTGAAGTTTCCTTGGCAGGGCCAGACCAAATGATTTTAAGGGCCAGAGTTTTCCCGCCTTTGCTTTAGTTGAATTGTGACCTACAGTGTTCCTGTTAACTTTTCTTCTAGCTTTTGATCTTGAAGACTTTTTAGCTTCTGATTGGCATGGGTAGTAACTATGCTTAAATGAGAATGCTAGCCAAAATAGCTATTGGGGCCTTACTCTTCGGTCCCCACCTTCTAAAGTCAGTGGCCATAGGAAGAGAGCCCTTGTATCTATTTCTCAGTAATTGCCATAAGTAAGAGTTCCTTTGCAAGAAGCGATCCACAATGTGACAGGTAAGTTATACATGAGCACAAGATGGTATTTTGGACAAAAGATAACCTTTGTGGCATGCATTTTATAAAAATTCTCACAAAAGTTCATCTCCATGAATTGACACTTTAACCAGTGAGTATGTGACATTTTAGCTTTTGAGAAAACAAACAAACAAACATTGCTGCTGTGTGAATTCTAACTCATAATGACCCCATAGGACACACTAGGTCTGCCACATGTGTTTACAAGACTGTTAAACTTTCTCTCAAGGAGCAACTAGGTTTAAAACACTGACCTTTCAGTTAGCAGCCAAACACTTAACCACTGCACCACCAAGGCACCTTTGTTGGGCTTATAATCAAAGAGTATAAGCCATCTAGTCAATTCTGACCCATAGTAACCCTGTGTAGGGTTTCTAAGTCTAAATATAAGAACAGACAGCTTTATCATTCTCCCTTGAAGTGACTGGTAGATTTGAACCTCTCAGTTAGTAGCCCAATGCTTAACTCAAGATACCACAGGACTACTTTTATTGATTTATGACAACAACAACAAAACATCCACTGCCATCTAGTCGATTCTGACTCATAGTAACACTATATAAGTTTCTGAAACTGTAAATCTTTATGGGAAGCAGACAGCCTCATAGTTCTCCCAAGGAGCGGCTGGTGGGTTTGAACTTCCAACCTTGCAGTTGGAGCACAATACCACGCAGCACCAGCAGGGCTCCTTACAGTGCCACCAAGGCCCTCAAAGAGTCAGAGCTGACCTTGTAGCCTCAGTAGGACATACCTCATCATGATGTTTCTAATGACTTCAGGAGATTTCTGTCTTCTATCTGTGAACAGAGTCCTGATGAGGCACTGTAGGATAAGCCCTGGACTGCTAATTGGAAGGTCAGTGGTTCAAACCTATTAGCTGCTCCTTGGAAATTCTATACAGGGTCACTGTGAGTCAGAACTCAGTAGACAGCACTTAAAAATATCCATGAATGATTTTGTAGTGTAGTTTTCGGTTCTACTGGCTCCTCTGAACATTAGCATTAATATTCCACCCGTCCATAGCTGTGTGACTTATATGTTAATTTTATTGTTGGTTGTGAGTTTCAAAGACATGGAAATACTGACTTTGTCGGAAGGTCTTGAAATTACCACCATACGTATTGTGGACCACTTGATCACCAAGGTTAAGACCCTTGGAGCTACTAATTGAAGAAGAAAACAGTGTCATTTCAGTAACACTGAAGACAACAATTTTACCATCGTCCTGTACTTGGGAATATTTTTATTAATTAACTTGAAATCTACAGTCTTAAATTATTGGAACTTAGGAGTTAGTTTCATTTTATATTTTGAGAGTTCTTAATTCAGAAACACCTTTATAATAATTTATAATATAATTTCTACAGATATAATAGAAAAATAATGATATGAGTCCTAAAGGAATAAATGCTTTTTAAAATTTTATTCACTCTGCTATGCCCTTTTACTGTTAATATTATTTCTTTCAGATCTTTAAAAGCAATGTGGGTGTTTTGTTGTTGTTTCGTTTTCATTTTTGATCACTTGGATTGTAATTTTAGTAATTTAGCCTGCAAGATGTGGAAAAGGCTAAATAAACTAACGTGTAAGAACTAAGATTATTCTGTAAATAGAGCTAAGAATTTTAAAACGGTTTAATTTAAAGCTTGATCATCCATTAAAATCTTCTGAAAAGGCACTCCTCATCATCAAAGAGAAAGAAAATTTAAACAATGAAGTTTTCGGTTTTTCCAGGTAGCATTTTTTATGCTAATTAGGTTATTAAATTGGAAGGTTGTCAAGAATTGGACAAAATGGATGCAATGAGTCGTTTTGTCCAGAAACCAAGCTTTCTAAATGGTTTTTTTCAAAGTGAGAGTTTCCTATGTGCTTAGTCTGGGCAGTGCGACCCAATTCTTCTGCAAGTGTGCTGGCCCTCAGGGGAACACCATGTAGTCACTTGCTATGAGCAAAACACGTATGCTTTATGGAAGACCACACCATATGAAGGCTAAATATTGTGCAGAGGTATGAGGGAGGTGGGCAGGAATCTAACCTTAGCCTTACTTCTCTATATAGACTCTTCTAAAGAAATCACTTAAATTCTCACTCCTAGATCCACAAGAACTTTGTCTTTTGAGAGAACATCTTTTGAAGTCTAATAAATTATATGATCAAATTTCTATCATCACTCTGGGAGTCCTGGTGTGGCACTGCAGGATAAACACTGGTCTGTTAACTGCTAACCACAAGGTCGGCAGTTCAAACCTACCAGCCATTCCTTAGAAACCCTATACAGGGTTGCTATGTGTCAGAACCAACTCACAGCACTTAACAAGAATCATCGGTCTAAATAGTTTTTTAGGTAGAATAAACGGGCTGATTTCCAAAACTTGGCTTGTTGGGATCACAATAAATACAGTGTGGAAGCTGAGTGGGAGGGAATCTTCATAGAGGATTCTCCTGGCTTTATAGTGCTGGAACTTGTAGCCACGTCACAGACCTAGGAGGGAGAGTCATACTTGGGACTTCACATACCGTTTAGCCAGTTTTTAATCTTCCTGCTTTTAAAGCTTATTTCTCTCTCAGAATAGTGCTACTGTCTGTGTTTAGGGCCTAAAAGTTGTAGAGAGCAAAATGACGTATGTTGTTGTTTTCAGGGGCCATCGAGTCAGCACCGACTCCTAGCGATGCTATGCACAACTGAACAAAACACTGCCAGGTCTTGTGCCAACCTCACAATTGATGATAAGCTTGAGCCCATTGATGCCTCCACTGTGTGAATCCATCTTGTTGGGGGGGAAGAGGTCTTCCTTTTTTTCTCTGACTCCCCACTTTACCAAACCTGATACCCTTCTCCAGGGACTGGTCCCTCCTGATAATATATCTGAAATATGAGTGATGAAGTCTGGCCATCCTGGCTTCCAAGGAGCATTCTGGCTATACTTTTTCCAATACAGATTGATTTGTTCTTTTGACAGTCCTTGGTATTTTTAATATTCTCCTCCAACATCATAGGTCAAGTGCATCAATTCTTCTATGGCCTTCCTTATTCACTGTCCAACTTTCACGTGCCTATGAGGTTATTGAAAATACCATGGCTTGGATCAGGGGCACCTTAGTCCTCAAACTGACGTCTTTGCTCTTCAACACTTTTAAAAAGATCTTGTGCAGCAGATTTGCCTAATGCAGTATGTCATTTGATTTCTTGACTGCTGCTTCCATGAGTGTTGATGAGGTATAAAAGGGATTTATTTGTTTGGGTTTGAAGTTTGTTTTCTGCTTGCCTTTGTGTTTACTTGAAAGAAAATACAAACTGTCTCCTGTCTTTGGGAAATATTGAAACACAGATTAGAATAAATTTTAAAAGATGCACAAAAAATTCTAGAATTACCATTCCCTGTGACTTTATTTTTAAAAATAATTATTACTCTTGACACTTACGTTTATCTTCAAAGTGCTTGATGATTATTATTTAACTTTTTAAAACTTTAAAGAATCTTAGGGCAGCTTACTTTTCCACATAGAATATCCCATTGAACTCTGGTGGTATGAGATTGAACTATAATTGGACTACAATAGAGTAGTTCAAAGATTCTTAATAGGATGTCTCAGCTTCAAAGAATAGAAATTTAAGTGCAGTAAAGGAACATACATCTAAGAAAGTAATTTGGTTAATGGTGAAGAATGGATCAGGTGATGGCTATGACCAAATGAATTCATGGTCACATAAAACCCTTCATGGTGACAGAAATGAACTGCACTTAATTCTTTTCCAGCACTACTCAAAAGGCCAGTAGAGTTACAGTTGACATGATAGTACTAAAAGCTATGGATTTTGGTCCATGTAGGCATATTATTGGGAGTCCTGGTGTGGCACTGTGGTTTAATGCGCCAGACTGCAAAGCTGTTTGAACTGCAAGGTCGGCAGTTCAAGCTCACCAGCTGCTCCTCAGAAGCCCTATACAGGGTCGCTATGGGTTGGAACTGACTCGATGGCACTTCACAGCAACAACAAGGCATATTATTAAATAATTAGTTTTTCAATATGTAACTTGAGAAGTAGCCCTAAATTAATTAGCTTAGAGTTTTAACCCATTTTAATAAAAATAAGTATCCTAAGGATTTGACATTGAGAAACTTTTCAAAAACAGTGATGCGATATTTATTGATAGCTATAAATCCCACCAATTACAGAAGACTTTACTTTAGAAGCTCTTAACAATGTTTAAATAAATTTTCTATTGAACTTCTGAATATGTGTTTTTATTGAATGTTGCATCTATTAAGGTGATTATATCACGCATTCCTTTCTAAACAGTTGCCCTCCAAACTATTCACATCAATGCCATGCTCTGTTCCCATTCCCCTCCACCAGCACCACAAACACACACACTGAACAGGTGCCCTTCTGCAGTTAAATTCATGTTTAGCTCTGTGGCAATGAAGTACTCAGGTGAGTAAATCTAAAACTGTAGACACCGATATTTATCTTGAGCCCTTCTATGTTATGATGCCAACAGATGCAATTTTTAAAAAAAGAATCGTTCATAAGGGAGCTTCAAAAAGTTCAGGGAAATATTCCATTATTTTTTTATTCCATTTGCCATAAGCTTTTGGAAGCCCCTCAGCTACGTAAGAATTTCATGGTTGGCAGTTATCATCAAGTCAGCTCCCACACATGGCGATTTCATATATAACAGAACAAATGGTCCCTGGTCCTGCACCATCCTCGTAAGTATTGGTATGTTTTAGCTATTGTGTCAGTCCATTGCATTGAGGGCTGACTTAATGTTTGCGGAGCCTCTACCTTACCAAACATGACATGTCCCAAGTTCTGTGAGCCAAAGCCTCGCCATCATTGCTTCTAAGAAGCATTCATGGAAGGGGTTTTTTGTTTTTTTGTTTTTTTCCATTTATTTCTTCAGTCAGCTCTTTTGGGTCACCAGTTTGTTAATAACAACAATGACAATAACAAGCTGATCTTGATATAACCATCATCTATTTCAGAGTCCCATGTCTCTGGGTCTCTACTCTGCCTACAAATTATAACTATGTGGGAAGTATCTATAAAAATACCAATGTTCAGGCCTTATCTCTAGAAGTTCGGATTTATTTGCTCTGCTGTGGAAGCCTGAGTATGTCAAAATTTTATAAAAGCTCAGAGGATTCTAGCAATCAGCAAGGACTAAGAAGCACTCTGTGATGGAGGCCCAGCAAGCATTAGAATTCCCAGGAAGAAGACGGGTGTTCTTGGCTTCAGTACCAGGCAGTAACAGTACCGTCTAGTCATTCCCCATGTCACTGAGCATGACATTCTGAGGAAAGAAAGCTTTTCATCTGGAAGAAGATTGGTGTCTGATTTTGTGACTTTGAAATTAGGACTAAATTGCTCAGAATGGTATTGTTTCAAGACGTTTTGTAAGTAAGAAATAAACAAAGCTTCTCTAGTGGGAAGTGAGTATCTACTTAGAAAATGAAGTTAGAGATGAAGGGCTGTGTTTTCTCTGGATACGACCATGCATATCCTATCAGACACTGTAAGTACTTACTTTGTGTGTGTGTGTGTGTGTGTGTGTGTGTGTGTGTAGTTCTTAAAATTTAGGCATGTTGGGAAAATTTTTTTTTTCAGTATAATTGGTCTCATATTTTAACGTTTTTGAAATAGTTCAGTAGAATTATATATATAAAGTTGCAGAATACATTTTTAGTAAGATTTTTGAACATAATATACATAGAATATCTTTTCTGAAAATAAACATTTCTCCCTTACAATAAATATTGTGAAGATTTAAATGCAAAAATTTAATTTATTATATGAATTAAGATTTTAAGGAAAGACAGTAAGACATTCTATAAATTATTACCTAATGTTTTTTAAAAATTGAACAATAAGTTGTATTCTTTTACTTTGCATTTTCTTTTTATCAACATTTTTATGAAACTTTCCTTCTTGGTTGTATATGAATGATCTCATTGTGTTACTAAAGTGCCTTATCACCTATTTGATTCCTCTAAATATAATCT
>NW_006408583.1:4619012-4639981 GCF_000296735.1 Chrysochloris asiatica
TATACCAGAAAGAAATGGTTGATGTTCAGTCATTTCAAGAAGCAGCATATAATCAAGAACCAGTGGTACTGAAGGAAGAGTTCCAAGGTGCAACAAAGGCATTGGCAAAGAACAAGGCCATGGGAAGTGATGGAATACAAATTAAAATCTTTCAACAAACTCATGCAGCATTCAAGGCACTCATTCATCTATACCAAGAAATTTGGAAGTCAACTACCTGGCCAGCTGAGGGGAAGAGATCCATATTTGTGTTCATTCCAAAGAAAGGGACCCAGCGGAATGAGGAAATCATTGGGTAATATCATTAATATCATATGCAAGTAAAATTTGCTAAAGGTAATTCAAAAATAACTGCAGCAGTACATAGACAAGCAAGATTGTTAATGAGTCTTCCTCCAATCCTAATACCATGTTCTACTTCATAAAATCCAGTTTCTCAGATTATGTGCTCAGCACACAGATTGAATACGTATGATGAAAGCAGCTGCCAGAGGTTCAAGCCAGATTCAGAGGAGGACATGGAACAAGGTATATCATTGCTGATGTCACATTGCTGAATGCCGAGGACCTGCCTCGACACGGATGTTTGGTTCATGACGTGGGGATATCTGGCGGCCACAGGGATAGCAAAAGAGGAGACACAGAGACACAATGAGAGAGACAAAGAGACACCCCAAAACCAGAGTGGATGCATTACTGGCGTCTGGCAGATCCAGTGTTGTAAACATCTGAGCTATAAGGGCAGTAAGATCCCGCAAAGTAAACATCTTAGCTATGCAGGCAGTATGCACCCCTTACTAGCTGGTCAGCAACGCATGCCTAATCATCCATATAGCACACTCTCCAAGCTGTAATGCACACCTGGTTCGGCCTGCGCCTCCATTTTATTTAGGGGAGGTACTTTACACAAAGCTGGGAGGGACTAAGACAAGGTACAGCGAACATTCGTAATAGTCCAGACATTCAGGCAACTTTACACTGTACTTCGCAGGTTCGAATCTCATGACCGCAACTTGGTTTCTCAAGCTTAATTAACATACCTTTTAGCACCTACCCTCAAATGGGGGAAGGAGAAGGAGGATTGGGAGGAGTCTTTAGCACCTACCCTCAAATGGGGGAAGGAGAAGGAGGATTGGGAGGAGTCCCATTGAGTCACCTGCCCAGCCCAGGTTTCTCAGGAAGCCAGACACCTGGGTGAATATGGCTGCACCTGGAAACACTTTAGGGAGGGTGTCCTTTTGTCCTTAGAACAAAGAACCGGGAAGACCCATTTACCTTGAGTGAATTCTTTGAGGAAAACTTTGCCTTTAGTCTGCGTTTAGGAGGTTATTACATTTATCTGTGGGTACCAATGCTTCGTGTATGAAATTAATAATAAACATTACTGAACAATAAGATGAAAGACAGTTTGCTATGTGGCTTGAGTTTGCTCCTCAGAGCCTGCGGCCTGTATGGTCTGCAACACTTGGGCCCACAGGGCCTCGAACTCCTGACCGGGTCTGCACGGTCTGTAACAGCTGAAAGCAGAGAATACCAGAAAGATGTTTACCTGTGCTTTATTGACTACAAAAAGGCTTTCTACTGTGTGGATTATGACAAGTTAAGGACAGCATTTCAGAGAATGAGTGTTCCGGAACAGTTCTTTGTACTCATGAGGAATCTGTACATAGACCCTGAAATAATCTTTCAAATAGTACAAGGGGGCACTGAATGGTTTAAAATCAGGAAAGGTGTGTGCCAGGGTTGTGTTCTTTCATCATATTTATTCAATCTGTGTGCTGAGCACATAATCTGAGAAGCTGGATTTTATGAAGTAGAACATGGCATTAGGATTGGAGGAAGACTCATTAATAATCTGCAATATGCAGATGTTACAACCTTGCTTACTGAAAGGGAAGAGGACTTAAACTACTGGTAAAGATCAAAGACCACAGCCTTTGGTATTGGTTGAACCTCAATGTAACACAATAAAATATTCTCACCACTGGAGCAATAAAGCACGTCATGATAAATGGAGAAAAGTTTGAAGCTGTCAAAGACTTCATTTTGCATAAATCCACCCATCAACACTCATGGAAGCCACAGTCAAGAAATCTAATGATGTATTGCATTAGGCAAATCTGCTGCACAAGACTTCTTTACAATGTTAAAGAGCAAAGATGTCAGTTTGAGAACAAAGGTGTGCCTCACCCACATCTTGGCATTTTCAATAACCTCATATGCATGTGAAAGTTGGGCAATGAATAAGGAAGACCATAAAAAAATTGATGCATTTGAGTTACGTTGTTGAAGAAGAATATTACTAGTACCATGGACTGCCAGAAGCACAATTCGTTGTTACAGGAGGTACAACCAGAATGTTCCTTAGAGGTCAAGATGGCCAGACTTCATCTCTCCTACGTCAGGCATGTTGGGAGGAGGGACCAATCCCTGGAGGACATAATGCTTTTTAAATTGGAGGGGTCTGTGAAAAAGAGGGAGACTCCTCCCTAATGAGATGAATTAGCATAGTGGCAGCAGCAATGGACTCAAGTGTGATGACGATTGTGTGGTTGGCACCGTACCAGGCAGTGTTTTGTTCTGTTGTGCATCTGGTTGCTATTAGTTGGAACCAACTCAACAGCACCAAAAAACAAGTACAATCCACCCTGATATTTTATTTCAACTCCTTATAAATGTCATTGCTACAGTAAATGCTCGGCATTCTCTCTTGGATATCAAAGATAATATAATCAATGTTAGTATTATTTTATAAAACATTCTACATTCATTTACAAATAATTTTCCTTTGTCAAAGCCCAATACAAGTAATTTACTTACTGTAAATTAATACGGAAAATATTTTATATTTCTTTTTTGAAAGTAGAGCATGTGTTTATTTTTCTTAGAATGCCATGTGTTCATTAAATCCATTAATGTCTGTCATCAGGGAAATGAAATTACTTTTATTTTGTGTGTCTTGCATTTCAAAATAACATTCTAAGGGTGATATTATTTCTTCCAAAGATAGGGTACTGTGGGTTAATGCACTGGACTTTGAACCACAAGATCGGTTTGAACCACAAGATCTACAGTTCAAGTTCACCAGCTGCTCCTCAGAAACACTATACAGGGTCACTATGAGTCAGAACCACCTGCACAGCACTTAACAACAACTATAGAGATGCATGGGGTATTATATTAGTTTATGATGTCACAAGAAGAGATGCCTTTCTTAAACTGGTTAATTATTTAAATGAAACATACTGCTGCAGAAATGACATAGTAAGCATGCTAGTTGGAAACAAAATTGATAAGGAAAATTATGAAGTTGTTAGAAATGAAGGCCTGAAATTTACACAAAAGCATTTCATGTTATTTATAGAGGCAAGTGCAAAAACCTGTGATGGTGTAAAATGTGCCTTTGCAGAACTGGTTGAAAAAGATCATTCGGAACGCTGAACTGTGGGAAAGTTCTGTGTTATAAACTCTAGGAAATCCCATCTCTTCCGCATTGGCTCAGATAATGACATCTTTCAGTATATAAACTCTTTAACTACTGTTTTAGGGACCTTGCAGTTTCTACTTACTTGTTTTGTATCATGACAGCAAATATTTGCAGGAAATCTCACTTGTTGGCTTTCCCAGGTAACATGTTATGGTAAGCAGGCACAGTTTGCAGTCTACAGGTTGTTTTTTTAAATGTAACATAAAATATTGTTATTGTTAAAGTACGTTTATAAGTACATTTGATCTTATGATTTACAGTTATGTAAATTGTGGCGCTGTGGGCTAATGTGCTGGACTGCAAAGTCAGTTTGAACCACAAGGTTGGCGGTTCAAGTTCACCAGTAGCTCCTTGGAAACCCTAAGCAGGGTTACTATGGTTCAGGACTGACTCGACGGCACTTAACAACAACAACAACAACAAATTTTTTTAAAGAATCCATCTATTTAGGATCTGTTGATTCAAGGTCTGCTTCTGATCTCCTTTTTGCTTAAATACACCTACTGATTATTGAATTGCTTGGTATCTAGAACTCCAAAGGAACACTGGGAGTTATACATATTCATCAAACCTGTCAACATTTCTTTCAGGAATAATAAAGAGCATGATTACACACACACACATGCACACACACAAGGCTAGCATAGTGCCTGCACAAGTTTGTTTGTGTCATTCCTGTTCCCTCCTACAGGCTCTTCAGCCCTTGCCTTGGTTACCTGGAGAGCTCCCTTTCTAGCTTATTACCATGTTAAAAAATCAGTGATACATTTTACTGGATGTGAAAGCACACTTTTTGATCCTCCCACAAATAAATTAAGAAACTTACAAGTTGGCTGCAAACTTTGAAATACTAGAGAAGCCCTTTGTCTCTGAAGAAGCAAACATTGGGAAAAGGAGACTGACTCGTGGCAGTGTTACATTTGTCCAGCCTACTGGAGTCACTACAAATTGACCCTGGATAGGGCTTCCAAGAGGTGACTGGTGGGTTTGATTCATCCACCTTGTGGTTAGCAGTCCAGTGTTTATCTTAAAGCGCCACACCAGGACTTCTTGGTATTACAATGGCTGCATAATTTCAGGTCACTGGATTGTCAAATAATTTCAGTTTGTTAGAGTACATGAAGCAACATATTCATAATTTTATGCTTTGCACTTTACACTTTGACTTACTATCTCGTGATGGATAGAAGGGGAAAAGAAGTGAGAATACAGGTAAAATATTGCTAGTAGAAATGACCCAAGTTTAAAATTTTGCAAAGGTTTAGACCCAGAAGGTCTGCCGAAGTGTTATTTCCACAGCATAGCATTCCTGATCTCCATTTGGTTTCTCATTGTCTTTGTGCTGCCTTCATTCTCTGTGAGTTCTGCACTTTAGTTTCCTTGATTTTTTTTTTTTTTTTTCTTTTCTGTTTCACAGTTTCCTGTAGGCTCAACAGAAGATTCAGATCCACTGGGTCAGGACTAGATATGCTCTCTGCCTCCATGGTTCGAACGGTAAGGAGCTGTGTTAGCTTCTCTAGTGTGTAGCGACCACCGTCTTCCCTGCAAAGCCTGCTTAGCTGTGATTGCACATAGAAGCTTCTGCAGACTTTCGATTTGCAGTCATTGGGGGGATATTTCACAACCATACACACACCCCATTCCTGAATTCAGGAATCTTTTAGTCACTGTGTCATTCAACATTTATATGAGTTATCCATCTGATCATTCAACATTTGTTGAGCCTCAGATGTTCACAGGTGTATCTTGGAATAAAAAGTTTAAGAAGGTTTGGCTCATGCCCATAAGGAATGTTGGAGAGGGAGATATGCAGTGGAAACAGGGCCTATCCCAAATGTCTGGTAGAAGTGGAGAGAGAACCTGAACAGAGTCTTGAAGATGAGCTCTGGTTTGGCATGTGCATATGCATGGGCATGTTAGGAGGGTGTTACACAGTTAGAGGGCAACACTCCTAAAGGACTAGAGATAAAACATTGTAAGGGAACATGTGGAATATCAGCTTTGGGGTGATGGAAATATTTGGAGGCTGTTGACTTTTGTATTACTTCAGACATTTCCTTGTAACATGTACTTTACTTCTGAATTTAGTGATAGTTGATCCATTTGATAATAAAAAGTTTTATATTTCTATTTTTGTGATTAGGCAGTGTTCTGAAGTTCGTTGATAACAGGAATACCACCAGTTATATATATATTTATATATAAAAATCTCTATGGTTTTTTTTTTAAGTTTAGAAGCTTCCTTTTAGATGAATCCTTTTGTAATCATGAAGCACAATGATCATTCTGGGGTTAAATGGTGTGAATGGGGGGAAGGGGAGATCAGTATGTGTGTGGCATGAAAACGGCTTAGTTACAAGTCTAGCCCCATAAGGAGATCCATGTCGGTGAGTCGAAAGTATTGGTAATTTTGGAAGTTAGTAGAGGGCATAGGTAGAGTGCACACACCAAATTGACTAGCCGTGTGATTGTGAGCCCATCACTTAATATCTCTGATAGTTTCATCATCTGTCTAATGAAGATTCCTTTTCTCAGCAACTTTTAGGATTGATATTAGGATTTAGCAAAAGAAATTTTGTTAAATAAAGTGTGTAGCACTTAATATTCTAAATTCATCTCCCTTTGATTGAAAATGTTACGTGCAAAGTCCTTCCTCCCTCCGTTTAATTTCCTTTAAAGGTTTAAAAAAAATTCAAGAAGTTTTCACAGCAGGGCTGTACTAAAGGTCCAGCACAGCCTTCCTTCAGATCATTCCATATAAGGAGGATGGCCTTTTCCAGTGCAATCGGATATGTGTTCATGTTCAGGGATCAGCAATCTTCAAGTAAATTGATGCCACACATTCTTTAAGCTGAACTTCAAATGGGGGTTTGGGGATAGGATTAACTCACAATCTCTTTAATCATGAGTCTACATTTAAAAAATATTTGTCCTTTACCAGTGTTCCTCATTTCAGTGAAAGTCAACTGCTGTTCCTCCAGGCACATAGATGAGAAAACTGGAATTTGTCTTGATTTCTTCATTTCCTTCAACCCTGAGCCCCAAACAAGTTTTCTCTGTTCCACCTCCAAATCATCTTGAGTCTCTGAACTTTTTTCTTCTTGTCCAAGCTCACACTATTTCTGACTATTCAGCCACAGTGGCTCCTAACTTGTCTCAGGAGCATCTGCTCTGATCCACCCCATACAGTCATCACCAAAGAACAGCCAGAGCTATCGTGTCCAAACACAAATCTTGTCGTGTCTCCCCCGTTACAGTCCTTTGATGGTTTCCCATTCATCTTGGTAAAATAACCCAAATCCGTAATGTTTTCTCATTCAGCAAATCCTGGTTGACCATTCTTCTAAAGGACTTTCATCAAGCTATGTCCTAGGGACACAGAGACAATGAGGCTTGCTTTGTATCATCAAGGAGCCCACAGTCTAGCAAATCAGCGATTGATCAAAGTGCACTCATTCATTCATAAGTTTTTACTGAAATCCTATCATTTGTCAGCACAATGTCTGAAGGACCTTAGGCGTCTGCTGACTTTGTTACGTGTGTGATGGAATTGGTGGCTTGACAAAACATGCCGCCTTACTGCTCGACTGATAATATACTAGCTAAATATGCAGAGTTTACTATGTATGCGTCAGTCACTGTTCAAAATGGGCTGCATATGTTAAGTTATTTAACCATCACAGTGTTTTTAAGTGCCATCAAGTCAGTTCTGACTCATAGTGACCCTGTATAGTGTTTCCAAGGAGTGTCTGATGGGTTTGAATTGCCAGCCTTGTGGTTAGCAGTCCAGTGTTTATCCTAAAGTCCCACACCAGGACACCATCACAATAGTTCTCATTTTATGGATTGGAACACTGGCGCAAATTAAGTAGCAAGTTAAGTAATTTGTTCAGAGTCGCACAGCTTTGTAGAAGCAGATGAAATTTGAACTTGGTCAGTCTAAATCCAGAGTCCATGGTCTTAGCACATGGTCTTAACTACTATGCTTCTATCTGTGATCTCTCTATGATAATAGTGTGTAACAAACTTCCAGAAATATTCCGAGGAGTTTAATAATAAGTGATTCTGACTTCCACATCTGGAGTGTCCAGCTAAGCAGCTTTGTGAACCTTGGTTGAGTTTGTTGACATGTGGTTGATCAGCTGTTGGCTGACCTATGCTCGCAGTATCTGGGACATATATCTAATTTTTAGTAGAATTGTTGTTGTTGTTAAGTGATTTTGCATTGGTTTTGACTCACAGTGGCCCTGTATAGGGCTTTTGAGGAGTGGCTGCTGAGTTTGAACTGCTGACCTGTCAGGTCAAACTGACATTGCAGTCTACTGCTTATCCTACAGTACCACACCAGCAGTTCTTTCAGCAGGATGTTGTTGTTGTTGTTAGGTACCATGGAGTCGGTTCCAACTCATAGTGACCCTGCACAGGGTTTGAGAGGCTGTAAATCTTTACGGGAGCAGAAAGCCTCATCTTTCTCCTGTGGAACAGCTGGTAGTTTCGAATTGCCGACCTTGAGGTTAGCAGCCTGATTCGTAACCACTACACTACCAGAGTAAGATAGTCTGAGTATATCCTTTTCAGTAGGATAGTCTGAGTATATTCTCATAGTGATGGTAAGGTTCAGAAGACAGCAGGCAAGCTCACTCTTCTTACTGTGGTTTTGAAGTTCTGCTTGTATAATATTTTATTATACAATTTCACATTATCAAGTTACATGATTGAGTCAAAATAGAAAGGTCCTGAAATGTCACATAGCTAGGAAAGAATTGTTATCATTGTCATTCACCACAATCCCATCCTTTTACTTTTATACTTTGTGCCTTAATCATGTTGCTGTTGTAAAGTGCCATTGAGTTTGTTCTAATTCGTAGTGACCCTAAGCATACATAACTTATATATATATATTTTTTTTTTCAGTAATTGTATTTTCTTTCATTGGGATAATTATATATGTGAGATCTAGGTTTAAAGTTCTTCCAACAGCTAGAAATTGCCTTTGCCAATATTTTACATATATATATATATATATATATATATTTTTTTTTTTTTTTTCCCCTCCTGTAAGTCCCCAGATGTAGGGCAGACACACATCTGGCTTCTATCAATTAGAGAACAGCTTTAATAACTTCCTATCAAATTGTCTATTCCCAAAGGCAATGCCAACACATTCAGTAAGTATTATTTTTTTAAATTTTTTTCCCCCAACAGATATGTTTTTGATTGGACCACAAATGTTTCCATAATACTTAAAAAGTATGACATTTCAGCTATTTATACATAATTATTCCCCAACCCCAGGCCTTTTTCATTAAAAAAAAAAAAGGTTTTTAAATGAACTTTTAAGCAGATTGTATTCTCGTTTGTATAATGATGCCGTGAATATGTTACATCATTACTGTGTAGCTGTGACTAAATTGTTTTCATTTTTTATGTCCCTGCTCCAATGAGGGTTAAGTTAGTTAACTCCTCCCACCCCACCTCCCATTATCTGGGATAGGATAAATGTGTTGCCTAGAGAGCACTCAGTTCTCTCTTATCAGCATGCTTACTCTCCAAAGATCAGGTTTTCATATGAAAATCAGTGATATGCCAAAAAAATGGAGGATAACCACATCTGATCACAAAAAGAAGAGTGACTACATCACTACACAACTGCTACATCATTACATAACTGCCAAATTACATCAACACATGTAACTGCCAAGTTACATCATTACATAACTGCCAAATTATATCAACACATGCAAACTGCCAAGTTACATCACTATCTAACTGCCAAATTACATCAACACATGCAATTGCCAAGTTACATAATTATATAACTGCCAAATGTCATTAAGACATATACCTTCCAAGTTGTATCATTACACAACCACCAAACCACTTAGAATCCTGGCCCGGTCAAGCTGACACAAACGTCACCGTCACAGTCACTGTTACTGTCACCTCGTACTTTGGCCTGTGAGAATGCCATATGCGCATCATCAATGCACAGAATAGTTAGGTAGTGGATTTTTTAATATCGTCTTAAGTGCAAGATATTGGGTGATGAGGAAGTTGGTTAGGAGTAAGCACAGTTTTAAAGTATTTGTTTCCAAAATGAAATGCGGTAAATGAATTTAAAACTTGATAAAGTAATATGGGAAATCCTAGACCTTGAACATTATTTGATTAATTATACTGTTAAAATTTTGAGAAGTATATTTTTAAATTTTTTCCTATTAGGAAAATAAAAAATGATAAATAGGCGATGTATTTTTTTCCCAGAGCATTTTATTATCAGTATATTTCAAGGTTTAGCCTTAACTGTTGAAGGCTGTGTAATACTAGGTATCCATATTTTTTCCTGGTACTCTATTGTGATATAGTTCATGGTTAGGCTGAATCTTGCAAAAAGATTGTTAAGATGTGTGTGGTGAAGGAGTGCATTTTACAGAGATCTGATGGAAACCATGATGCGCAGGATATATCACAGAAAGTTAAAAAATGGTCCAAGTTTCCATAGCAACAGCATCTTCAATAGGTATAGAAGTGGTTTCTCTCTAGGCTATAAAGTTATAAATTGAGAAATTATTTGATAATTTTAAAAGTAAGTACATATTTTCCTTAAATAAGTGTGAGTGCTGGGAGTGTTGGATAAGCACTGGACTACTAGTCCCAAGGTTATTACTAACCCACCAGCCACTCTGAGGGAGAGGGTTGAGGCTTTCTACTCATAAATACTTAGAGCCTCAGAAACCCTATACAGGGTTGCTGTGAGTCAGAACCTATTTACTCGATAGTGAGTAAATAATAATAGGAAAGACCACAAATAATATTAAGAAAAACCATGCATGGGTTGTTATATTACCCTATTGTTTCCATGTAATTGATCCTGATTTAATATAACCCATATGACTTTTCACATACTGCTGCATCTGACTAGTAAATAAGATAATTAATTGTTGCAGTCAGTCTTCTTTTGCCTGTGCAAAATACATCTGAAAAAAGCCACAAGAAATTATTATTTTCAAATATGTAGTTTGTACCTTGCAAAATGATACAACTTGGCATCTACTTCTGAAAATTATTTATTATATATTGGGAACATCAAAACACAGATTGAAATTTTTGGAGAAATTTTATTAATTACATTTTCTTACATTGTTGGTACCTTATATTTATTGTATTTGATGCTGTATTTGTGTCAATGTTCTATACTCAATGAACCCAAAATTCCTAAATTCCCTTGCATTAATATATGATAATGCCAAGTGGATCCTAGGAAGCCAAGTGTTCCTACAGATTATAGAAATATCACGTATTCTAGGAAGCCAATTAGAACAGTTTTTACTTGTTCCCTGGCCCATGGATAATGTTGTGCAGAATCTTAATGTAACTAGAACTCTTAACATCTCCCATCTCTTCCCACAAGAAATACGTAACACATACTGCACATGTGTAAATGAATGACCATGTGTATATATATATATACACCTAATTCTGAACTTAGAATACTTTAGCCTTTGTTAATTGGCAGAACACTACGGATTAGAGTCATATTTAAGTAAGTCTACATCTGTCTTGTCTGTACTTTGTTAACCCCCAAAACCAAACCTGTTGCCTTCTCGTCCATTCTGACTTGATTGATTCTACTCAGTAGAAATCCCCCATGGAGTTTCCAAGTCTGTAAACTTTGTAGAAGCAGACTGCTTCATCTTTCTCCTGAGGAGCAGCTGATGATTTCATACTGCCTAACTTTTGGTTAAGGAGCCCTGGTAGCTTAGTGGTTTCAAGCTGGACTGCTAATCTCAAGGTCAGCAGTTTGAAACCACCAGGGGTATCGTGGGAGAAAGACGAGGCTTTCTGTTCCTATAAAGATTTACAGCCTTGGAACCCCTATACAGGGCCGCTATGAGTTGGAACCAACTTCAGAGCACACCACCACCACCACGACCCCACCTTTTGTTTAGCACAGCCGAGTGCTTAATCACTGCACCATCAGAGTTCCTCCTATATTTTGTTGGCATTATGTAATTAAATTTTATACCTTTAGAGATATACCTTGGAGTCCTGGTGTAGTGCTGTAGGATAAGCACTGGATCGCAATATTGGTTCAAACTCTGTAGCCTCTCCTCAGAAACCTTATTCAGGATTGCTCTGAGTTGGAAGTGACTAGACGGCGCTAAGAACAACAAGAGATGTACATTATGCTCATTCATGTTTTGTAAATAGTGTTTTATTAGTTTGTGAATAGAAAAATGTAAGAAGCGGTAAATCAAAATAATTTCTAATTCTACCATCCTTTTTTTTTTTTAACATAATAAATCATTTAAAAGAATAAATCACTCATGTATCCTTCAAGAAAAATTTATATATACTCAGGGTATATGTGTGTATATGTTCATATTCGTTTGTATATATGCACAGTATCCTTTTTCTTATGTTTTAATCTTTTGTAAGGAGGACATAGGACCTATTTAGCCAATATTAATGACATTAGACTCCTGGTGTGGCGCTGTAGAATCAGCACTGGGTTGCAAACCACAAGGTCAGCAGTTCAAACCCACCAGCTGCTCTTTGGGAAGCCTATACGGGGTCACTATGAGTTGGAACTGACTCAATGACACTTAACAACAATAATCACATTGATGGACACTCAGGTTGTTTCCAGTTCTTTTGTACTATGGAGTACTACAATGAACATCCCTGAACATATAAGTTGGTGGTGTTTTTTCAAATGTACGTGTGAAATAAGTTTCTAGCTAAAAATTATTGGCTCAAACTAGCACTCGTTTTAAGAGCACATAAAGCAGTGAGTTGCAAATAGCAGTTGATTGTTGTGTGAGTACATCTGAGTGGCAGAAATTGGCTAAGTAGAGTTATTAGAGTAAAAATAAAATTGCACCAAGCACCATTGGGATGTGCTGTGTGCTGTAAATAGGGTTGTAATAGCCTATAATTAACTGTCATCAACTTTAGTCTTTGTTGACTTAAAAAATTGTTGTCAGAATTTTCCCCCTTCTCATATCACAAGCAGTTGGTAAACATTCTCAGGGATCATTTTAAATCAGAATCTATTGAGAAAAGGAGCTCACCTCAACTGCCCTGGGCATACCTAGACCTTCAACACTGGGTGGTCTAAAGAAGACTGTGTTGTAATGTTCAGAAACAGGCTTGCATTTTCAATTAATGATTATGTTTTCCCTCCCTCAGGTGGAAGGGAAGATTTTGGAAAAGTACAAACCGAAGAGGCATGGCACAGCTCCTATAACTTGGAACTGGAGAGGAGGCAAGATGCTGGCATAGCTGTTGAACTGAGAGCCTGCTATGCCAACATATTGCCATCTTTCTTGTCTGACAGCACCCATAGCCATATGCTTGCCCTTCCTCCAGGTGTCGCCACGCATGTGTGCCCAGCTCACCTCTCGGATTTTGTCTCCTCCCACACTCAGAGCCACGGTGCTGACATTTCTGACCGTTCCTTAAAACCCCTGAGGATGTCCCAGCCTCATAGCTTTTCTGCTTGCTGTCCCTTCTGCCCAGTTCTTTGCTATTATTTGAGCCTCAGCAAGGACATCACTTTCTCAAAGAAGCCTTCGTTGACCCCTCCATGTAATATAACTCCATGTACCTCCAATTATCGGTACTATTACCCTAGCCTTCATTGTTTTCCAAAGACAGTGGTCACTTTCTGAAACATTTGTTCACTTATTAAGAGTTTCTCTCCCACAGTAGATTGTAAGCTCCTTGAGGGTAAGAACTCGAGTTTGTCTTATTGAACCCCTGTTTCTCAATGTTGATACATAGTAGAGCTTCAGTATCTATTTTTAAAATTAGGCGCTGACTTTTATCATGCAAGAGAAATATAAAGTAATTGTATTTTCCCCATTACAAATAGTTTCACGAAGCCCCAATCACAATTAGTAATAAAGAAATAATAGATAATGGGCCTACAAACTAATTCCTTACAGCAGTCACAATAGATGTGTCATTGGACCCACAAATTCATGGAAGTCAGAATGAGCTTCAAAATAAAACAAAACAACCTGTGTTCAAATCTCACCACAGGTAATGCCCTGCCTGTGTGTCCTTGGTCAATTCCCTTAACTTCCGAGCCACGTTTCCGTCAATAGTAAAATGAGGACAGTGAGCTTGGCATTTAGCCAGATGATTCTTAACTCACATCTAAAAAAACTTAGTGATTGTGAGATTCTTGACATACACATGACAGTGCTGCTACATGCCACCGAGTCAGCTCCCAGGCTGTAAATCTTTACAGGAGCAGACTGTCTCATCTTGCTCCTAAGGAGAAGCTGGAGGATTTGAACTGCTGACCTTGCAGTTAGCAGTCCAACGCATAATCCACTATGCTTCCAGGGCTCCTTACACGTGGTAGTAGTCAGTCAAAACTGTTAGTTATTGAACTACCAAAAAATAAAGTTACTTTTTCATTAATTAGAAATAGTAGGCTCAGGGGGAATGTATGGATGTTTTACGGCAAATTTTAGCACATATAGAATTCTGTGTTAAGACACAGAACATGTGAGGTCAGGTTACTAATTTTTAGAGCTCTCCAGGTCTTCTTTCCTGGTTGGTTCACACCCCTCTATCTTCCTTTATTCCTGGAGTCATTCATGGTCTCTCGATCTCTTTGAAAAGCAGCTTTCACAGATTCACTTTAATAAAGTGAGAATGCTTAATCAATATAATTTGATATTTATGCTTTTAAGCATTGAAGTTTTAATTAAAAGCTTTGCCTTTAATAAACTGAATGTTGTCTTAATATTGTTGCTTTTCCAAGAAATAAAATAACAATGCTTACATGTGGCTGTCATTATTGAGCATCCAGAAAGTGTTCATTGTTTGTTTCGTGACTTCTGGTGTGGCACTGTAGGATCAACATTGGACTGCGAATCACAAAGTTGTTGGTTCAAACCCAACGACTGCTCCTCGGAAACCCTCGCTATGAGTTGGAACCAACTCCACGACACTCAATAACAAAAATCACGACATAGTAATATTAGGACTCCTGATGTGGTGCTATAGGCTAAGCACTGGACTGTGAACCAAATGGCCTGCAGGTCAAATCCACCTTGGAAACCCAATAAGGATTGCTACTAGTTGGATCTGACTCAATGGCACTTGACAATAACAGTAACAAAAGAGTATTTTAATATGACCTGCAGTTTACAGAAAGGTGAAGATAATTCAGTACTTTGAACCTTGTTTAATTCTTGAATTCATCAACCAAAAATAGAGTAATGGTCTATAGCCTTGAGGAGTCATTTTACAAGATGATATTGCTAGGGAGTCTTTAAGAGCCACATAATTACCTGTAGCAGAAAATGGAGATCCCCAGTGCCTAACTCATCCTTTATCATGCTACTGAAAAATCATTTGTTGCAGAATAATTAGGCCAGGACAAGCAGCTTAATTACAAAAACTGCTGCTATTTAATTTTTGGTTTTGCTATCATTCAGTTTTTAAAACTTGTTTTATTTGTTTGTTGTGATTTCTTTCGCCTGTTTTCAGAGTTCCCTGCACTCTCCCTGTCATCAGTTGACAGAGCCATCCAGTTAGCCTCTGCCCTCCTGGCCACACACAGTTGCAGCAGGAGATGAGTTCCAAGCAGGGAAAGGAACACTAAGTTCGATGAGATCAGCCCTCCACATCTCATTGGTTTTTTTCTGCGATTGCTAAACACCTGAGCCTTCTTGTGGATTCCAAGTCAACAACTGTGGTGGTGGTGGTGGTGATCATGTGCCACCAAGTCAGTTCCAACTCATAGTGATCCCGTATAGGGTTTCCAATATTGTAAATCTTGACGGGAGCAGAAAGTCTCATCATTTATCGGAAGAGGTACTAACTGGTAGATTTGAACTACTGAGATTGTGGTTCACAGCTCAGCTCATAATCCACTACCAGGGCTCCTTAAACAGCAAAAGAACGGGCAAGAAAACCCCAAAAAGAGCATAGCGAAACATCGCAGTGAGAGACTTAGAAATTAATACTCTAAAGCATCTAGTAACTTCTCTGTTAATGGTTTTCAAACTTTAGTGTGCATTTTCAATCACCTGTAGAGCTTGTTTAAAATGCAGATTTGTGATCCAGGCCCTAGACCTTCTGATTTAATAGGTCTTGAAAGGGACCCAGAAATTTTCATTTTTAACAAGCACCCTATCGATTCTTATGCAATGTGGCAGTATGTTACTGTGAGAACATTTGTCTTAAGTCACAATTTCCAATATGGAATGTGGACATGGCCTTGAAAGTTGCCTGCCTCCCCACTGCATCTATGCTTATGGAAACCGGAAACAGCATTTTGTAATTGTTCTTTATGCTCTGAGGCTTCTGAAGTACCACTCCGGAGCACTGCCCCTGGACTGCCAACACACTTCAGTAGGATGCTGCCGCATTTCAATCTTCTTTCCTCTGTTGGTTCACATTGTAGTTTCCAAAATGTTTTGTTTTCTCAATGACTCTATATTGACCCAAATCTGCTAGATCTAAATAGTCATTCTTTTCTAGGATTTCTGTCAAATTGTAAATAATATATGAGCTCCTTGAGGCTAGAGATAAGGTCTAATTATACAGAAGGGGAATCTTCAAGATTTATATGACTCCTACGATGGTAAATCTGCAAACTGAAAGATTGACTCTTAATTGATCTATTTCTTAAGTTTAAACTTTTGTGGGGTTTTTTGGGGACTGGAGCAGGACAGCTCTTATTTTCCTTCATGAGAGTGTGGTGCAGTAGACAGAGCTTCAGAATGGCATACAAGGGATCTGGACTGTACTCCCAGATCTCTCATTGTTTAGCTTCATACATGAATTTGGGCAGAGCACTTGATCTGTTTCCTTATTTGTAAATTAGAGGTAATAATAGGAAAGACTATATGATATACTGAAAAGGAAAGCAAAATACAGCTATAAAAACAAAGCACCAACTAGAAGAAGAAAAACTTTTTTTTGTATAAAGAAACAAGTGTAATTTGCTACAATTTGATGAACTCGATCTATACTTATGGATGTAGTCACTTAAAATACCAACCAAGAGGGAAGGAATGTGTACAGCAAGGATCATTCCCATACCCACTCTAGATGGGGCTGGTGAAAGGAGATGGGAATAATAAAAATCTTATGGTTTAATAGTGAGCAATTATTATCATGAATGATTGTGATTGTTGCAACTGTAAAGATAGAGGTTTTGTAGCAAAAAAAGGGGAGTGGTTGATCTTGCAGTCCAGGAGTGGAGGACCCTGGGACCATCAAGGGAGAAGAGTGGAAGCAGAATGTGGGACCCTATTCCGAGAAGCAGCAACACCAGAGATGGAGGCAGAGATGATGAGATGGAGCGGCTGGGGACTCTAGACTCATAGAGGGAGAGGGACTGTGTGGTGGCAGCCGGCAGGCAGGCTTGCAGGATGTGCCCTTTGGGTGTTTGAATGATTCTATATTCCTGAGTGTTTTGATGTACATCCAAAAAATAAAAATAAAAAAATGGAATAGAAACAAATACTGTTGAATAATGATGCATAGAGGGGATTGTAATCATTGCAATGAAATAAGATAGGATAAGTGTAAAGCTGATGCTCTCCCATGTAAACAATCACTCAATCACAATAAAAACTTTTAAAAAACAAAGCATGCAGTTATGTTGGAAGGTTATCTACAAAAAGTAAATAATTGGACATCGTAGTAGTAGTTCATTTTATCTTCAGAATTGCTTGCTGTTGTATGGCTTTGTGTTTTATAGTCTTTACAATTTATAAATGAGGTACCCTATCCAGGGTCACTAGGGGTCAGAACCAACTCGAAGTTACTTAACAACAGTAACAACAGAGTCCTAGATAGAAAGCCGATAAACGTATCCAACCAGAACCATTTATTTGATACCTAATTTGGAGCAAGTCATTCAAATTTTGGACCTCAGTGTTCTCAATTGTAAATTGGAGTAAAATAAAGGTCAACAATTAGTAATATTACAATCACATCCATAAATACAAATATTTTAATTACTAGCCAGTAAACAAATATATATAGAAAGTCATAATTTTTTTTATATGTTTTATGGATTTCATGGTCAGAAATGTGTTTCTCTTCAAGATATAATAACAAACTGGATTTTATTAGGTAGTGGTTTGTTGACTTAGATAAATCAAAGATCTATCTATCTATCTATCTATCTATCTATCTATCTATCTATCTATATCTATATATATATATAGAGAGAGAGAGAGAGAGAGAGTTCTGGTCTGGCACTGGGTCAATGTGCCAGCTATATATATTTTTGTTGTTGTTGTTAAGTGCCGTCCAGTTGGTTCTGACCCATAGCAACCCTGTATAGGGTTTCCAAGGAGATTCTGGTAAGCTTAAACTGCCAACCTTGCAGTTCAGATGGCTTTACAGTCTAGCGCATTAACCCACAGTGCCACACCAGGACTTCTATACAGGATTGCTATGAGTCAGAACCACAGGATGATACTTAACAACAGCAACACATTTGCAGCAGCTAAACTAACAGATTTGTGTGCTGGCCCCATTTTCTTTCAGCTAAATTAGTTTTCAATAAAGAAAGTGGGCAGCCTGAGAGCATCCATTACAATGGATTTCCTGTTACATCAACATGTGCCTTCAAACAGACATACTGTTTCTAGTTTCACTCTAATGTAGATACTGTTTATTCTCATGTAAATATTTTATACATATATTTAATGGACATCATAAAAATACATATTAAGTAAAGTTTCCTTTTTAAAGTAAATTTTCTTTTGGTTTAAATGGTAATTAGATGGTAAAGAAATTTATGGTAAGTGAATATAACAAAAATTTATAAATTACTACCCTAATGGCTCTGGTAGCGTAGTGGTTACGAATCAGACTGTGAAGCTCAAGGTCAGCAGTTCGAAACTACCAGCTGTTCTGCGGGAGAAAGATGAGGCTTTCTGCTCCCGTAAAGATTTACAGCCTCGGAAGCCCTGTGCAGGGTCGCTATGAGTTGGAACCGACTCCACGGCACATAACAACAACAACAATGGCCAAGCTTAGGGAAAAATTAGGAGTTTGGGTGAACAATCTCCTGCTGTGGGCTAGAGAACCAAGACAATGCTTTATGGAAAATGTGTTAGATGTTCTCTAAGGAGTCTTCAATGCATAGCTCAAATTGAGACATAATGTGTGTTATTCTTGGGTAAGGATAATTTTTGTGTTGAGTATTCAATAGATTTTACTCATGCATTACATGTGTCATATAGTTGTTGTTAGGTGCCATGGAGTCGGTACCGACCCATAGTGACAGTGACCTTATGCACAGCAGAACAAATGCTAAGCACTGGACTGGTAACTACAAGGTTAACAGTTCAAACCTGCCAGCCACAGTTGGAAACCCTATGCAGTGCTGTGAGTCAGAAGAGTCCTGATGTGGCGCTGTGAGATAATGCACTGGGCTGAAAAGTTGGTTGGAACTGCAAGGTCAGCGGTTCAAGCTCACCAGCTGCTCCTTTGAAACCCTATACAGGGTCTCTGGGTTCGAACCGATTCAACGGCACTTAACAACAACAACAAATAAGTCAGAACCAATTTGAAGGTGCTTAACAACAGCAATACTTGCTAGTTATTCCCAGATGTAAAGTCATAACATCTTATATCTTTTGTGAACAAAGTCCAATTGGTAAATGATAAAGTACATTTAGAAACTGATTATCCAATATGAGTATTTGAGGAGAGGTGTGTGATCTCTTTGAGGAGTTAAGAGGGTGCTTTGGATACCAGACAGTAAAAGTGTCTATTGCCAGAGCTAGCTGTGTATTTTCTTATTAGGTACCGTCGACTCAGTACCAAATCATAGAGACCTTATTATGCACAACAGAATGAAACAGTGCATGGTTCAGCACCAACCTCAGAATCATTGCTAAACTTGAGATCATGCTGCTGCCACTGTACCAGTATTTCCCATTGCTGGTCTTCCTCTTTTTCACTCATCCTCTACTTTGCCAAGCATGATGTCCGTCTCAGGGACTGGTCTCTCCAGATAATATGTCTGAAGTATTAGAGATGAAGTCAGGCCATCCTGGCTTCTAAGGAGCATTCTGATTGTAATTCTTCCAACACAGACTTGTTTGTTCTTTTGGTGGTCCATGGTACTTTTAATAATCTTCCCCAACACCATAGCTCAAATGCATCAATAATTCTACAGTCTTCCTTATTCATTGTCCAACTTACACATGCATATGAGACTATTGAAAATATCATGGCTTGGAATAGGCACACCTTAATCCTTAAACTGACATCTTTGTTCTTGAACACTTTAAAGATGTCTTATGTAGAAACTTGGTCCAGTGCAATACTTCCTTTTATCTCTTGACTGCTGCTTCAATGAGTGTTTATGGTTAATCTATACAAAATGAAGTCTTTGACAACTTTAATCTTTTCTCCATTTATAGTGATGTTATTTATTGGTCCAGTGGTGAGGATTTTTGTTTTCTTTACATTGAGGTACAAACCATAATTAATCCTGTAGTCTTTGATCTTCATCAGTATTTTAAATCTTTTTTGCTTTCAGCAAGCAAGGTTGTATCATCTGCATATCATAAGTTGTTGAAGAGTCATCCTCCAATCCTGATACCATGTTCTTCATATAATCCAGCTTCTTGGGCTATTTGCTCGACATACAAATTGAATAAGTATGGTGAAACAATACAACCCTGGCACACACCTTTCCTAATTTTAAACCATTCAGCATTCCTTTGTTCTGTTCGAACAACTGCCTCTTGGTCATGAGCACAATGAACTGTTCCAGAATAATCATTTCCACAAAGTTGTACATAGATTGTTATGATCCACACAATCAAAAGCCTTTGTGTGAAAAAAAAAAAAAAAAGCCTTTGTGTACTTAATAAAACACAGATAAACATCTTTCTGGTATTCTCTGCTTTCAGCCAAGATCCATTTTCTGTCAGCAGTGATATCCCTTGTTCGATATCTTCATCTGAATATGGCTTGAACCTCTGTCACTTCCCTGTAAATGTATTGCTGCATCCATTTTTAAATTATCTTCAGCAAAATTTTACTTGCATGTGATATTAATGAAACTGTCCAATGATTTCCGTAACCCATTGGGTGACCTCTCTTTGGAATGAGCACAATATGGATCTTTTCCAATCAGTTGGCCAGGTAGCTGCCTTCCAGATTTCTTGGCAAAGATGAATGGTGCCTGCAGTGCTTTATCTGTTTTTTGAAAGATTTCAATTTGTATTCCATCAATTCACAGAACCTGTTCTTTGCCAATGGCTTCAGTGCACTTTGAACTTCTTCCTTCAATAGCATTGATGATATGCTACCTCTTGAAATGGTTGACCATCAACCATTTATTTTTAGTACAGTGATTGTTTATTCTTTCTATCTTTATGTGATGCTTTCTTCATCATTCAATATTTTACCCATGTTGTGGTAAGTACCATGGAGTTGGTTCTGACTCATAGTGACCCTGCAAAGGGTTTCCAAG
>NW_006408583.1:4641256-4672929 GCF_000296735.1 Chrysochloris asiatica
TTCTACAGATTTAGTCCATTTGATTTCTGTGTATTCCATCTGGTGAAGTCCATGTATATAATTGTGTTTTATGTTGTTTAAAAAAGGCATTTGCTCTGAAGATGTCATTGGTCTTACGAAATTCTATCATGTGATCTCCAACATCGCTTCTATCACAAAGGTCATATTTCCCAACTACTGATCCTTCCTCTTTGTTTCTAACCTTTACATTCCAGTCGCCAATAATTATCAATATATCTTGAGTGCATGTTTGATCAATTTCAGACTGAAGGAACTGGTAAAATTCTTCACTTTCATCATCACTTGCTTTAGTGGTTATTGCATAAATTTGAATAGTAGTTGTATTAACTGGTCTTCTTTATAGGCATGTGTATTTTTATCTAATTACAGACATAATTGTACTTCAAGATAGATCTTGCAGTGTTCCTTTTGGTGATGAATGTGATGCCATTCCTTTTCAATTAGTCATTCCTAGCATAGTAAACCATGTGGTTATCAGGTTCAAAATGACCAATACCAGACAATTTTGTGTATATATCTTGGGTATATATGTAGGAAAAAAACTGATACCCTATCTTAAGTGGTGTGGAATAGCATCAGTCTGTTTACTCATATCAGAATATAGCAGTGGGAGCATTTACATTGCAATGCTTACATAATGAAATTTAAAATGTAATTTAATATATGTTAGCAAAAATAACTTATTATATTTGGAATCCAAAATCTAGTGGTGGATGTCCAACAAGATCTGTGCTGAGGAGACTCATCAACAGTGCATGATGAAACAAAATGGCATGACATTACTGGAAGATGATGTACTTTCCGGGAAGAAAGCCACCTTAATACTTTGCTTTTGAGGGGAATATGCTCCATCTAATTGCTTAACTTTGCAGAAAAATAAATGCTTAATGATTTGATTCACTGATTCCAAGTTAATTATCTGGACACTGAAGGAATTTTTTAAAAAATACCCCTGGAATTTGTGTGACCCAAAATGATCTCTGCCCTTGTTTTCTTATCTGTCTCTCCACTTGCAAACCTCTTCTCATTTCTAAAACTTATATAAGAGATCAAGCAGAGTTTGGATACTGGTGATAAAAAATTTAAGTTGGAGTCCTGGGTGTGGTGCTGTGGGTTAATGTGTTGGACTGCAAGGTCAGTTTGGACCACAAGGTCTGTGATTCAAGCTCACCAGCCACTCCTCAGAAACCCTATACAGGGTCGTTATGGGTCAGAACGGACTCAATGGCACTTAAAAAACAACAACCACAACTGCTGGATTGTGGAGAAAAATACAGAAGGTTATCTTGGGAAGGAGATCAAGAATCAAGGTCTAATTAAAAGGAGAATCATCACTTGAGAATGAAAAAAGAGGTGAAAATGAAGGAAATAAATATAATTAGTGACAAGGCTCTGCAAAAATGGCAGGATGGTCAAGTCTGACTTCCTCTAGTTTCACAACGGGGAAAAGAATCAACCTCAAAATCATCCCAAGGCTGAATCCTTTGAGCCGAAGGTCAGACATGTCTCCACCCTATAGCCTTCCTTATCCTTGTTCCATGTCCTTGTCTGAATCCAGCTTGAACCTCTGGTAGTTTCCTATCAATGTATTGCACCCATTTAAAAATTATTTTTAGCAAAATTTTAATTGCATGTAATATTAATGATATTTGTGCAATGATTTCCACATTCCATAGGGTAAACTCTCTTTGGAATTGGCACAAACATGGATCTCTTCCAATCAGTTGGCCAGGTAGCTGTCTTCTAAAACTTGACATAGATGAGTGAGTGTCTCTAGTGCTGCATCAGTTTGCTGAAAGATTTCAATTTGTATTCCATCAGTTCCCGGAGTCTTGTTCTTTGCTAATGACTTCAGGTCACCTTGAACTTCTTCCTTCAGCATCATTGTCTCTTGATTATACGCTAAATCTTGAAATGGTTGAATATCAACCGTTTCATTTTGGTTCAGTGACTCTGTATTCCTTCATCTTCATTTGATGCTTTCTGCAGCATTCAATAGTTTACTCATAGAATCCTTCATTATTACAAACCAAGGCTTGAATTGTTTCCTCAGTTCCTTCAGTTTGAGAAATGCGGAGTGTGCTCTTCCTTTTTGGTTTTCTAACTCCAGTTTTTTGCACACTTCATTATAATATTTGACTTTGTCTTCTGTAGCTGCTTGATGAAATTTTCATTTCAGCTCTTGTACCTCCTCATTTCTTTTATTTACTTTAGCATCTCTATACAGGATATCAAGTTTCAGAGTCTCTTCTGATATCCCTTTTGGTCTTTTCTTTCTTCCTTGTCTTCTTAATGACCATTTTTGTTTTCTTACTGTGTAATGTTATTGATATCATCCCACAACTCATCTGGTCTTTGATCATTAATGTCTAATTGATCAACTCTGTTCCTGGGATAATCTCTAAATTCAGGTGGGATATGTTCAATGCTCTGGTAGCATAGTGGTTACGAATCAGACTGCGAACCACATGGTCAGCAGTTCGAAACTACCAGCTGATCCGCGGGAGAAAGATGAGGCTTTCTGCCCCCATAAAGATTTACAGCCTCAGAAACCCTGTACAGGGTCTCTATGAGTTGGGACCGACTCCATGGCACATCACAACAACAAAATGTTCAAGTTGATATTTTTGGTCTAATCGGCTTGTTTTAATTTTCTTCAGCTTCAGCATATGAGCAATTCACATATGAGTAATTGGTGGCAGCAACTGATGTTGTTGTTGTTGTTAAGTGCCGTGGAGTCGGTTCCAACTCATAGCGACCCTGCACAGGGTTTCTGAGGCTGTAAATCTTTACGGGAGCAGAAAGCCTCATCTTTCTCCTGCGGAACTGCTAGTAGTTTTGAACTGCTGACCTTCGGTTCACAGCCCGATTTGTAACCACTACGCTACAACTGATAGCAATTTGTAATTCATATATGAGCGATTGATGATCTGTTCCACAGTCTGCCCCAGCCTGGTTTTGACTTATGATATTTAGCCTTTCCATCATCTCTTTCTACAGATGTAATCAATTTGATTTCTCTGTATTCTGTTTGGTGAAGTCTATGTGGATAATCATCTGTCATGCTGTTTCAAAAAGGTATTTTCAGTGAATAAGTCATTGGTCTTGTAAAATTTTATCATGCAATCTCCAGCATCATTTCCATCACCAAGACCATATTTTCAACTACCAAGTCTTCTTGTTTCTAACCTTTGCATTCCAATCACCAATAACTACCAATACATCTTGGTTGCATGTTTGATTCAACTTTAGACTGAAGAAATTGGTAGAATTCTTCAGTTTCATTTTACAGGCTTTAGTGGTTAGTGCATATATTTGAATAATAGTTGTATTAACTGTTCATCCTTGCATGGGTATGGATATTATCCTATCACAGTCAACATTATACTGCAAAATAGACCTCAAAATGTTCTTTTTGATGATTAATGTAAATGCCATTTCTCTTTAATTTGCTATTTCTGACATAGTAAACCATGTGATTGTTGAATTCAAAGTGACCAATACCAGTCCATTTCAGCTCACTAATGCCTAGGATATTGATATGTTCCATTTCATTTTTGACAACTTCTAATTTTTCATAGATTTATATTTTGTACCTTCCATTTTCTGATTATTAATGGATGTTTGCAGCTGTGTCTCCTCAGTTTGAGTCTCACCCCATCTGCAAATAAAGGTCCTGATGGCTTTAGTCCATTTGAGTTATTATGGTCAACTCTACTTATAGCAGGCAGCTCTTCCCCAGTTGTATTTGAGTACCTTTCAAACTGAGGGGCTTATCCTCTGGCACTATATCTGACTATATTCTGGTGGTATTCATCATGTGTCTATATTCAGTATTTTGGTGTTATCTTACAGTGTTTTACTGCTATTCATAAACTGTTCAGTGGCTGAACATTTGCAAGTATTCTGCCTCTCATTCCTTTTCTGTCTTACTCTAGATCAATGGAAATCTATCCACCATGGGTGACCCTGCCAGCATTCAAAATACTGGTGACATAGCTTCCAGCATCACAGCAACATGCAGCCTGGCACAGTGTGACAAACTGAAAGACAAGTGGTGAGCTTCTGAGATGGCTCCTTTTAAATCAAGTGGGATGTCAAAAAACTAACCAGCCCTGGCATTAGAGTCTGTGTTCTGGTGCCATGCTGTTGTTACCCATAAGGTCCATGGTTCAAAGCCACCCTTTGCTCCTTAAAACCCTATATAGGGTTGTTATGTTTCAGAACTGACTGGATGACACCTAACAGCATCAGCACATCCTGTTTGAATGGTTGCCCCCAATCATTTGATGGGAGTTAAGAAGACTTTGAATAGAGAAGTCAGAACAAGGAAATTCACAATATTAAGTAAATTCATGGCCCCAAACTGAAAAGTAAGAAAAACTCACATTTTAAAAATTAAAATGGTTAGAACATTCCCTGAGTTGAATACATTCGAAATGGTTATGTTATGTACATAACTCTTTTTTATATTGCAACCTCCACTGAATGTCAAAACTCAAGCAGTTTTTCAAGAATAACTGAAAACCTTTATTGCACTATAATTACATTGATTTCAGCTATTAGCCTTTCAATATTTACTGAGTATCTACCATGTACCAGATACAGTGGTAAGCAATGGAGTTACAGTTGTAAAAATAATAAACATATCACCCTCACATGGTTTGCAGTCCAAGACACTGAAATTTTTAATGTGACAAGGGAGTATTTACTGTGTGTGTGTTGGTGTGTCCATAAAACATCACAAGGGAACCTAAGATCAACTACAGGTGATGAAAGACAGTCATTCCAAGGAAGGAATCTTTTAAGATGAGTCAGACAAGAATTGTATCTTAACAGACAGCATTTGTAAAGACCCTGATGTTGGACATTTTGGCACATGAAGAATTGACCAGATGTCTAAAGTATTGAGAGTAAGAGGGAGATTCGCCAGGGAAAAAAATGTGGAGTTTTCAGTACTGGGGAGACGGTGAACCAGAAGATCTGTTCATCCTTACGGAAGAAGGAAGATGTTATTGTAAATGCAACAAGGAGCCAGCCTCTGAACGGTGTCAAGTCACTGCCCCGTAAAGGGATTGTCTTGAATCTTTGCATACTTTACACAGATTTATTCATTTCATTCAACCCACATAACCTAAAACTTAAACTTTCCTTCATCTCTTCACTTTTCTTTGCTATTGGCCCCTACTATTTCTTCTCTATGTGTCCAAACATCTAGCAAAAAGAATTACTACTAGTTGCCACAACTAACTTCTGTTACTAACTGCCTTCACTACCTACTAACAGCTTGACCCTTTGCAATTTACCTTCTGTTCTCATAACTGAATTGTAACTGTACTCCGCAAGGTATTCATGACCCAGTTGTCAAATCCCACAATTATTCTAAATATTGACCATCAGTTCCCTCACATGGCTCCCTTTTGTACTTTTCGGACATTGCACTTCCTGCTCATCCCTATTAACCACTGGAAACTTTCTGACCCTTACTGGTAAAGCATATTTTCAATTGTTTTTCTCTGCTTTCTCATCTTGATTTTCTCTTTCTGCCTGGATTATTGGAAACCACCACTTGGTCTCCAGCTCTTATAACCACTGAAGAAATCTGTATTTGCATTTCAAGCCTAGACCTCTGCTGGAAACCAGTTTTGCTATACCAGTTGCCTCATAAATATCCCCAATTGTCACTAATGCCACAAAGTCAACCTAAATTTAGGAAATCGGAAAAACTATTCTAATCTAGTGACTTTTCTTCCTAACATTGTTAACACTATTGCCATCAACCCACATTGGGAACCTGTTCTTCCCTCGCCATCATCTAATCAGTTGGCAAATCCTATTGAATATTCCTTAATAGCATCTTTTGTAAGGAGCTCTGGTAGCATAGTGGTTACAAATCGGGCTGTGAACCTTAAGGTCAGCAGTTCATAACTACCAGTTGCTCCACGGGAGAAAGATGAGGCTTTCTGCTCACATAAAGATTTACAGGAAACTTGTAAATCTCAGAAACCCTGTACAGGGTTGCTATGGGTCGGAACTGACTCGACGGCACTTAACAATAACAACAACAATGTCTTTTGTGTGGTACTTTAGAATAAGCACTGGGCTGCAAACCTCAAGGTCAGTGGTTCAAAACCACTAGCTGCTTCTCAGAAACCCTATACAGGGTCACTGTAAGTTGGAACCAACTCTATGGCATTTAACAACAACAATGTTCTCTCATACATATCATTAATTTCCAACTCCCAACTTGTTGTTGTTAAGTGCCATTTAATCAGTTCCAACCCATAGTGACCCTGCATATTGTTTTCAAGGAGCAGTGGTGAGCTTGAACCACCAACCTTGTGGTTCAAACCAACTTTGCAGTCCAATGCATTAGCCACAGTGCCACACCACAGCACCTTCTCATTTATCATTTGGATTCTAATCACTTTTCATTCTCCTACTACTAATATTCTCTTAAGATAGATATATGACTATCTTATTTTCTGGTGCTGAAAAATGTCATAACTACAGAGCCTGATAGTTAATGTGTTCCACAGACTTGCAACGTATCATCCGTTTTCATCTCCCACTGTTAGCCCACATAGCTATTCTCTACTCACTACAGACTCTAATAAAAATCCTTGTACCTTCATTTTTTGCATGTATTTTTGCATTTCTCTTTTTTTATTGCAAAACCACCATCCTTCAAAATTGTTAAAATGACACTTCTTCAATGAAATCTTCCTAAATATAATGACTTTTTCCTTCATATTGTATATGATTCAATCATATAATGCATTTTTAATGAAAAAACTCATTGTGTCAAGTACAAATTTTATAGTACAATCCTTTTCACAGACAATAAATTTAATAAATATCTGTTGTGATTATCTACTTGTTCTGTTTGATATACAAAGTACTTTAAAGGGGGCCGTTTTCATTAAGTTGTAACACACACTTACATGCATCAGTTTCTATAGTTTCCCTTGTTAATTGAGGGACTAGGCTTCTCCGTTTAGGCTTTCTAATAGTGCTAGATTAGATAAGCATTGGTGTTTAGCCTTTATTGATTTTGAGGATCAGAGATTCCCTCAGGCCACCTTGGGGAGATGGGTCAAGGACCCAGATTAGGTCCTTGGGATAAGGACCACAATTAGGCAATAACAGGAACTAAAGCAACTCTTAGAGTCCTGGCGTGGCACCGTAGGCTAATACACGGGAATACAAGGTCAGTATGAATTGCAAGACTGGCGATTCAAGCTCACCAGTGACCTATACAGGGTCGCTATGAGTCAGAACCAACTTAACAACAACAAAGCAACTCTTAGTGTACGCTCCTCTTTCAATTTGTCATTTTCTGTAAGTCTATTGCTTAAAGATGTTGCAGCTTACTTCCATAAAGATTTACAGCCTTGGACATCATATGGGGCAGTTCTTGTTTTATGAGTCACTGTGAGTCAGAATCTACTTGACAGCTATGGGTTTGGTTTTTAGGTTATTGCTCATGGCTTCCCGATTCTCATCTGAGCATCTGCTTTATTTTCCTCTTCAGTTCAGCTTCCTCTTCTTACTCATTTTTCTTTCTTTCTTAGAGCATTGAATTAGAGGAGTCCACTCCCTTGTGTGAATTGCATGTCATGACTTTTCCTTTTCACCTCCCACTGTTAATTGTAGAAGACCCGCCATGGATCCCAACTCCAATCCCAAAAGATAACCTGATAGATCCAGCTCTCATTCTGTTCCAGATTTCATGATAGGTTTCTAGCGTAGACTGTTCTTGTGTCAGATACTGCCCTTAGGTCATCACTGGTAGTCTGCTACAAAACAAGCTGCCAAGATAGTGTGGTTCCTCCTTGGGTGAGGTGTGAGCAGTGCCTGGCCACACTCTCTAAATGCCATATAGAAATATTTATGCATCCATAGACACTTAAAAATTACTGTCATATTATTTATCCACAATCATACTTCCAACAGAACTTCCAAAGCACCACATTAATTTTATTGACAAAATTCAAAAACATCATAAACTAATTTTTGCTTTTGTGTCTCGGTGATTTGCTGAGGTAATAAGAATCCATGAAGGAAGAAAGAAGGATTTTCTAGATTAAATGTATCAAGTCTAATATCCTGTAAAATTCAAAGATCTTTCAACTTTGATTTAATTCCTAAATTATATAATACTGAGTATTTTAGTAAATCACATAATAAGCATAAAGAGCCCCACTTTCTAATTTAATCTCATGTGCTCCTGAAAATGTCCTTGTATGGTTATAGCTAGAATCAGGGTTAAGCATTCTTTATTTTTGTTTTATTTTTTTTTAAAAAAACAGTAATGCTACGCAATATCTTCCATGGCATTTATTGCCTTTAGCTAATATTTGTAATGCCTTGTTAATGTGTTTTGGTATGTGGGTTTCATTCCCAGAAGATGGCCAAATTACAAGAGAACCTAAAAACTAACAACATAACCTTTCTGTTAGGAATGCCAAGAAGAGTAGTAATTTAGAAAAACAATGTACAGTAACTTTCAAACCCAATCTCTAAGAAATCAAATAGGATATATGTAGATTTTACTGGCTACAATTGATAGGCATTTAGCAATTATTTATTAAAATGCTCAAAATAAAGTATGGTTATTTCAAACCCTCATTATCTATATTTTAGAGGAGTAACGGATCCTTAAAAATCAACTTTTCTTTAGAAGGATTGTAAAAAGTAATAACTAATGATAGCACTGTCTTCCAGAAAAGTCTCAGAGTTAAATGTGTAACACATGCTGCAACTCCGACCTTTGAAAAGCCTGCCAAAAATATCCATGCTGTCTTGCATGTAGTGCCCTTTCCCCTCTCATGCTACATCCAGTATTCTCATATTTATTTGAGGCCCAATGGGACTTCACTTCATAGTTTTTAAAATTGTCTGTCTACCAGTAGGTTACTGGTCTTAGTCAAATGTTTTCAAACTTCTTGAAGGGAAATAACATATAGGATTCTTGGTGCTTTCAACAGAACATCACAAATTGCTGTTGTTTTTGTTGTTAAGTGCCATCGAGTTGGTTCCAACCCAGAGCAACCCTGTGTAGGGTTTCCGAGGAGCAGCTGGTTAGCTTGAACCACTGACCTTGTGATTCAAACCACCTTTGCAATCCAGCACATTAATCCACAATGCCACACCAGGACTCCTAAATTATTGTTAGAACAAACATAATTATATTTCCTGGGCAAATCAAATACCCCTTACCTGAAAAGATAACATAAATTGTTGGTCATTGTCAGCACTAATGGTCTGACAAATTATGAGGATTTGCTTACAGTTTAGAAACCTCTATCCATTAACTAGGCTCTGGCCAAATTGGGAAACGACTGCTCTTATTTTATTTAAGCAGGGATTTCAACTTTTTCCCATTGAGTGGCCTTAGTTATTTACCTTTGATAATTTAAAAATTGATAAAGTTGGTCTAATCTAAAGCTGCCAATTTTTAGTCTTTCCAAAAATTTATTACTGCTGTTAGTAGTTTTAAAAATGCTTGTGTTTGAGCTGTTGAATTGGTTCCAGCTCATAGCGTCCCTGTGCAAGGTTTCTGAGGAGCAGCTGGTGAGTTTGAACTGTGACCTTGCTGTTTAAACTGAACTTGAGGTTGAGTGCTTCCCCTACAGGACTAGACCACAAGGTCGAGTATATCTTAGTAATAATATATTATATTACATCTTAGTAAATTCTAAAAGGCCTTTACCTATTGCTTTTCTTATAATGCCCTCTTCTGGCTTCCTATCATTTCCATTACTACCCCTGCTACCATAACATCCGCATGTTGTTCTAACCATAGTTAAATATGTCATCTGAGAGATAGACATGAATTATAGATGTAAAAATACATTTTTGTTAAAATCTAAACATATGTACTACTGTGTCAAAATCATGCTTTCCTTAAAAAAACAATCGCTAGTCCTTCTTGTGCTATGAGATGGTAACATGAAAGTTCAAAGCATGTGGCCATGAGTTTGATCCAAAATTACACACGTTTTTAACGAAGACGTTGTTGTTGTTAGGTACCGTTGAGTCGGTATGGACTCATAGGGACCTTATGCAAATGGAACAAAACACTGTCTGGCCCTGTACCAGCTTCACTATCATTGCTACACGTGAGCCCATTACTGCCACTGCCGCTGTACCAATCCATCTTGTTATTGGTCTTCCTCTTTTTCGCTGAACCTCCACTTTACCAGCATGATGTCCTTTTCCAGGGACTGGCCCCTCCTGTTGCTAATATTTCTGAAGTATGAGAAAATAAGTCTTCCACTCATCCAACACAGATTTGTTTGTTCTTTTGGCAGTCTCCATGTTATATTTAATATTCTCCTCCAACACCATGACTCAATTGCATCAGTTCTTCTACTGTCTTCTTTATGCATTGTCCAAAAGTTGACATGATGAATATACATGCTATATCTCTTTGATTTCCGGAAATCCAACAAACATTCTAAAATTTTAGCACTCAATCCCAAATAACGATTGATTAGAAATCTTTTCATAATGTGTATTTTTTCCCCCTTTTTTGACATACTTTTTTTTTTTTTAAACTATCAAATGAAACAATTTTCTGTTTGTAAGTGAATTTTATACCTGCTGGTAGTTCAAAAAGAAAAATAATGGAGGTTTCAGAAATGGATGTAAGTAACTAAACCATCTTGAAAGTATCAACACACCTCCAGCCAGGGAGTCGATTTATTTCAGGGAGATCTTAATCTTGTTCTGACCTTCAGGATGAGTGAGATGAGTAGGGAGAGGCTCAGCTGATGTTCCCAAGGCAAATGAATGGCTTCATTCTATGACCTGACTGCATCAACTGCTCAGTCACAGTGACAAAGAGGACGTTTGTTTCTGTGTGTAAAGATTTTTTTTTTTAAAGAAAACCTTTATTCTTGCCCCAAAGAGGAAAACTCTCACCATACAGGATGTTTAGCAAAGACACTGACTTCTTTCCAGCTCGCTCCACCCATGTCCCACTTGCTATTTGTTGTTGGGTGTGTGTTACCATTTCCAAGCCATCTTCTTCTGAATTTCAGGAAGAACCACTCAAGGCAGCAGACTCTTTCTTTCATGACTTTAGAATGAAATCCCTCATCTTGCATTCACATGTGACCCAAGGCTGCCCAGATTGGGTTTCAGGGCCTCTGAGGTTAGTCAAAACAAAGTTTGACACTGATAGATGGGGTCAAACTAGGTGCCCTCAGGAAGTTGATCATGAAGATAAATTGACCCAATGTTCAGATGTGTAATTAAACCCAGAAAAATAATAAAAATCGAATTTAAGTAAATCCCTTCAACATTGCTCCTCTTCATACTCCAGGCTCACAGTTTTAGATTTGGTATTGTTCCTTTATGATTTTTGAAAGCAGCAACCTCTTGCTTTAATGTTTAGTTTAAGTTTATTATTTTTTTATGAATAGTACTTGTTTATTTATATCATCCCAGTAAAGTATTTTTTTACCCGGTATTCAGATGAACTTGGGTATTTGGAATACAGCCTATAAGTCATCTGGATATTTGACCATTTCCCTAGTCTTTCAATAAAAGGTGGCAGCAGTCTGATCATTTCCTGTAACCACCTTAGGCCACATCCTCTATGCTAGTCATTCTTCCTGTCTTGGCTGCTGACCATGCCAAGGAAATTGTATGACCAGGTAGTCAGATTATGTTGCTTAGCAAACCGATTAATCTCTAAGCCAGGTCAGGCTCCAGTCTTCTATCTGATTCTGGTGGTTACACAAGGTAAGCACTATTGATTTTAGACAACTCCATCACTTGGTAATTGTTTAGAGCCTTAAAAAAATGTAGGCTAGGTTAAGAAGGCAAAGGGTAAGCGTTTCAGCTCTAAAATATTTTATGGTCTTCTTTATTTTTCCCTTTGCCTTATCAAGGAATGATGTCAACAGAGTTCTGTCTCAAAACACAGAGATTCGGGACTCCCCATGGTGACAAAATCCTGTGAGTTTACAGTAACTTCTCTGGTATTTGTCTCTTAGTCCCTCAACATAGGAAGAAGTGGCAAGTCTAAACTGAGAAAGTTAGCTTCACAGGCCAGTGATGTTGTTGTTGTTAAGTGCTGTTGAGTCAATTCTGACCCATAGCGACCCTGTATAGGGTTCCCAAGGAGCAGCTGGTGAACTTGAACAGCCGACCTTGCAGTTCAAACGGCTTTGCAGTCTGGCGCATTAACCCACAGCGCCACACCAGAACAGGCCAGTGATATGACATCTTAATTCAGTCCTCATATAAAGCTATTCCATATTATCAAGGAAGAATATAAACATGAGTCAGGGAAAACAATGGACTCCAAAGGAGGAGAGAACAAAAGTACATTAAATTTAAGAGTGTTCTTTTATTTAATCCCTTTACCCACTCTGTATGATCATTATTAGTGTATCTGTTTTACAGAAGTAGAGAGTTAACTAACTCTCTGAGTACTGCTCTCAGAAACCTTATACAGGGTAGCTATGAGTCAGAACTCACTCCACTATACATTATGCTGTTGTTATACATCCGGGAGTCAGTTCTGACTCACAGTGACCCTGTATAGGGTTTCTGAGGAGCGGCTGGTGTGTTTGAACCACCAACCTTGCAGTTCAAACTGACCTTTTAGTCCAGTGCATTATCCTGCAGTACCGCACCAGGAGCCACTATTATCTTAGTATAAATCATAACACCTTTCCAAGATATTTTGTTCCAAAGGAAAAACAAAGTTTTAATGTAAAGTTAACTGGCTATATTTACTAAAATATTTTGGCCAATCTTTTTCTGTGATAATTGCCATCTTGAATGCCAGTTAACATTTTTAGACCAGAAGGTTAGTATCTATTAAGATTTTGTTACTGTCTGGCCCATGGTCCTGAAAACTGGTCAGAAACTAGGTGTCATCCTTTTGACAGATACCCTGAAGTGTCCCCGCCTCACCATATGTGAGGATGGTCGTGGGCACACACACACACACACACACACACACACACTCTCTCTCTCTCTCTCTCTCTCTCTCTCTCTAACCACAACTTCTCCTGAGCTTGGTTTAGGACTCATAATCAATCAATGCAATTTATTCAACTTCTCGAGCCCAAGTGAGAATGTTAGGGCTGTCCTTTTCCATTTTTCCCTACTCTTTTCTTGTATGTCTAATTATTTTTTATTGGCTGGCATGCATTGTACTTTATCTCTTTGTGTGCTAGGTTTATTGCACTTCTTTAAATAGTGTTAAACTTTGTTCTGACTGTCAGTTATCTTGGATAAAGTTTATTCTTAGAATCTCTTAAGTCAGGCCTAGATTAATCTTTACTTTGTTGTTGTTAAGTGCCATCGAGTCATTTCTGACTCATAGTGATTCTGTGTATCAGCTGTCAACTTTGTAGTTAGTAGTCCAATGCTTATTCTACAGTACCACACCAAGTCTTTACTTTAGGGCTAATTAAACCCTTTTTACTTTAACGCTAATTAATCCCCACATTTAAGTCATGGTTCTTCTAGAGTCTTTACTTAATACCTCATATTTCAATAAATTTTCTTCCCTAAGGTTGATGGCTACTTGAATGATTTCAAGCTGTGAATATGCTTTCAAATGGTTTGGCTTACAACTCCCAGTAATCTTTCTTTCTCTGGAGCTTTTGAAGGCCTCATAGATTAACATGCAGCAAAAGACTAAAGAAGACCCTGTATTAGTTAAGGTTGTGTGTCAAATTGGCTGTGCTTTGATTTGCAGTGGTTCGTCGGTTGCACATACTTAATGATGTAGATTTTTACGTATGTGATGGTGCAGTTTCGCCATTATGCACCAATGCAATTGGCAGTCATGTAATGATATAATTCTTCTCCATGATCTGATATGATCAGTCAGTCATTGTAAGGTGAGTGGTCTGCATCCAATATAGAGATCTGGACATTCTGGCAAAGTTCACTTGATTGCTTTGAAATCCTACATGTGACTCGTAATGCATGGGACTTCTGGTTCTTAGGAGTCATCAGCATCTGTAGCCTGTGAGGCAGCAGCCTGTCATCTTGCCTTCTGATCTTGGATCTAACTGTCAGCCCCTGCAGCTAAGTGAGTCAGGAGAAACCTCCTACCTGAAGTCTGACCCATAGGACTTCCCAGCTTCTAGCAACCATGTGAACCACTTCCTTAAGATCAATCTCTGTACCGCTCACTACACACATGTATGTACGCACAAAAGGTAAATGTAAAATATTGCTACAAAATCCTAGAAACTTTTGTTAAACAAAAATATCAAAATGTGAGGATATTGTATCTCGACATGTCCTCAATCCAGGTCTATTCATTTCTGAAGGCAGTATTTCCATCTCTAAACCTTTCCTGGAGGAATTTTGTGCTCTTCAGTTTATACCACACCTAAACCATATCCTTAAGAGCACCTATTGTATTCCTTTTCAATGTTCTTTGAGGTTTGGAAATAAAAAGAAGCCTGAAGGGGTACTATCAGGGCTGTAAGGAGGATGGGGTAAGGCCTCCCAATGAAATTGTCAAAGGACAGTCCTTGCTACCCTCAAAGAACGAGCAGAGGCATTGTCATAATGGGAGACAGTTTCTTCATTGCTACTTCCCTGGCCTTTTATTTCACCAATGCAGTTTTGAAGTTTCTTATAACTTCATAATAGCTCCCATGGTCATCCTGTGTCCTTCAAGAAATCCTTTCAAAATTATCCCTTTGAGACCCTACCCAGAGAAGCAGTGCTGCCTGAGAGGGAGGCAGAGACGATGATGTGGAGAGATGGAGCAGCTGGGGACTTTGGACACAGAGAGGGAGAGGGACTGTGTACTGAAGACTGGGGTGTGTGTGGGGGGGGCAGGCTTTCAGAGTATACCCTTTGGTTGGTTGATGATGCATGGAGGGGATTGTAACCACGGCAAGGAAAAGACATATGATAGAATGAATGTAAAACTAATGTTCTCCCATGTAAACTATCACATAATTCACAATAAAACTTTTTTTTTAAATTATCCCTTTGAGATTCCAAAAAACAGTCCCCATAACCTTCTGAGCTTACTTCTCTGCCTTGAATTTAACTGGCCAACCACATCCCCTCAGAAGATACTGTTCTGACTGGACCTTCTTTTTGAAGTCTCCCAATGAGACTAAACAAGTCCCTGGTGTGGTGCTGTGGGTTAATGTGCTGGACTGCAAAGTTGGTTTGAGCCACAAGACCAGTAGTTCAAGCTCACCAGCTACTCCTCAGAAACCCTGTACAGGGTTGCTATGGGTTGGAACCTACTCGATAGCACTTAGCAACAACAACAATGAGACTAAGATAAGCGTATTACTACTGGGAGATATTTCTGCAGCCATCCACTAATTGAAGAGACATGTTTCAACACATTAAAAAACAAACAAACAAAAGGAAAAAACATGCCTGTGTGGTTTTTTACTTATGTGTGTGTGTATTTACTAGTTTACCTTATCTCTAGATAGCCCAGCCTAAGACAGGCCCCTATATAAGTTTCTGGAACTCTTTCTCAGGGTAGCCCCTTTCTTTTGTGTACTGTTGTGGTTAAGTGTTATTAAGTCAATTCTGCCTCATAGTGACCCTGTATAGGGTTTCTAAGGAGCAGCTGGTAAGCTTTGAACCACCAACCTTACGGTTCGAACTGACCTTGAGGTCCAGCGCATTAACCCGCAGCGCCACACCAGGACTCCTTTGTGTATCAGCCCTCCCAATTTCTAACTGTTTTAGCCTCCCTAGACTCTGATATCTATCTTCTCAACTCAGCAAGATTGTCCAGATTGCATGGGGTTTTCCTCCCTGCAGCAGTCTTGATGTTGCCACCAAGCAGAAAGACTCATTTGTTTCCTGACTTTCAGGGTCACAGTCTTGTGCTGCCTATTTTTAAATGTCTGAAAATAGTTGTTTCCTAAATTTTGTCTACCTTCCTGACTGTTTACAGTGGGAGGGAGAGTAATTCCCTACCCCGTTGCTTTCTCATGACCATGTAAGCTGAATTCCCAGCTGACTACATTTGGAAACGTTATTGAATGATTTCATTTTTAAAGTGGGGATTGTAAAACTTACCTCTAGGGATTATTATAAAGGTTGTTGTTAAGTGCTGTTAAGTGAGTTCCGACTCATAGCAACCCTGTACAGGGTTTCCGAGGAGCGGCTGATGAGTGTGAACTGCTGACCTTGCAGCTCAAACTGACTTTGCTGTCCAGCAGCATTATCTGGCAGTGCTACACCAGAACTCCATTATAAAAGTTGTTGTTGTTGATAAGTGCCATCTTGAGTTGACTCTGACTCATTGCAGCCCAGTACAGTGTTTCCAAGGAGCAACTGGTGAGTTTGAACCACCGACCTTGTGATTCAAACTGATGATGCAGTCAAACGTTTATCTTATAACACCATTCCAGGAGTCCTTTATAAAGGTTGTTGTTAACTACCAACAAATCAGTTCTGACTCATAGCAACCCTTTGCAGGGTTTCCAAGGAGTGGCTGGTGAGCTTGAACCACTGACCTTGCGGCTCAAACCAACCTTATAGCCAAGTGCATTAACCCATAGCACCACACCAGGACTCTTTATAATGGTTAGAAGTACTAGTATATGTATATCCTCTTAGTAATGTACCACCACTTACCAGTTTGTCGTACTGTGGTGGCTTGTGTGTCACTGGGGTTCTGGAAGCTATGCCACCAGTACCATAAATACCAGCAGGGTCACCTATGGTGGACAGGTTTCAGCTGAGTTTCCAGACTAAGACAGACTATAAAAAAGGAGAGACAGACTACTTCCAAATATTAAAGCACTGAAAACCTTATGAATAACAGTGGAACACTGTCAGATAGCACACGAATATTGCATATTGAAGCATGAAGAATGGTAGTGTACAGAATATTTGAACTTAATGTAACTGTTTCTCAATTTCCTTATTCATATAATGGGTATCTTTATTTCATCGGTATCTGTGAGAATAAAATGAATTAATATTTGTAATTTGCTTAGAACAGTGCCTAGCTACAAATATTACTTAAATAAATACATTTTGAGGAATATAGGGGTGTTGTCTACTACCATAAAGAAAATGATCTTGTCATTATTCAATGACGAACACACCTGGAGTTCAGAAGATATGCAAACTACCTATTTGCTTTTCCCATTGAGATACTTTTCAGTTCATAGAATTCATCTTTATTGGTTATCCAAAACCTCATCTCTCTCATCTTCTCTTTTTTCCCTTCTCTTTCCCCCATACAAGTTTCTGCTTTGGCTCCTGATAAAATGTCCTGAGGCTCTTAGGAAAGATTAAACCTACTAATCTTGTCAGAATTGAGCATCTTTACAACAAACCTTTTTATTATTATTATTGTGAATTGAGTGATAGTTTACATGGGATAGCATCAGCTTTACGTCTTTACGTTCAACCTATCATATTTCGTTTCATTGCAATGACTACAGTCCCCTCCACACATCGTCATTCAACAGCATTTGTTTCCATTCCCTCTAGGGTTTTTTTGTGGGGTTTTTTTTCCCCCTTTGGATAGGATCCCGCATTCTGCTCTTCTACCTTAATGGTCCCAGGGTCCTCTGCTCCTGGACTGCAAGATCAACCACTCCCCTCCTTTTGTTACAAAATGTCTCCCTTTACATTTGTAACATTCACTATCAGTGTTGATAGTAATTATTCACTGTTGAACCACAAGAGTCTAATCTCCATCTCCTTTCACCTGTCCAATCTAGACAGGTTGGAACCCACTCAGTGGAGATTATACCTTCCCCCACACCCTCTGAAACTAGACTTCCTCTTGAAAGCTTGTAAGACAGTCACTTCGTGCCTTTGTAGCACCCGCATTTTGAGTAGCCAATGTCTAAGTTGCCCATCCCTGTCAACCCTGTGTACCAAGGGGGTGGCAATGTAAAGATTCGTTCCCACTTTTAAGCTACTACATCCATAAGGGTAGGTCAAGTTCATCAAATTGTAGTAGATTACACTTTTTTTCCTCTTCTTTCTTCCTCTAGTCAAGTTCTGGTCATCTAACCATTGACGCTAGGTCAAATGGGTACTATCTGCAAGTATAGGTGTTCTTGTGCATCTCCCCTCATTTCATATCAGCTAGACACTTCACTCTCTGCTCTAGTCCTCTGTGGCTATGTTCCTGTCCCTGAGCTCAGGAGTCCACAGGTCTCACTATACTGCTGACTAACCAGGTCTCAATCCAGGTTGGTAGGAGTCTATTTGAATGTGGTCGGACTTAGCTCACAGCTTGATTGCTATTTTTCTCCCACTTTCCCTTATCAGTAGACCAATGTGGTCACCAGCATGATTACATGCCTGCTTGTGTATTTCCTTTGAGTTTCAGTCTTGGAAGGGGTTTTGCTCTGAGGGGATTTGATTGCTTGCCTTGATGGTTCTCCAGCGAACAGCTTGCTTGTTCTTGTAGTAGTCAATCAGAAACTGCCTTTATTGTTTTTTTTTCTTATTTTTTCTGCTTAAGTCTAATATTTTGACTGCTCTCTTACTGATATCCTAGAATCCCTTGTTTCATTATTATTCCATTCAGTCCCTGTTAGGAAAGTCCCAACCCTGGATGGACTGTGGACCTTCTCTGCTCCTGCTCAAAACAAGGCAAATTGATGCCATTATTAACTTAAGGTCACCAGTCTACCTAACTAGTTTTTGTTTGTTTGTTTGTTTTCCAGATTCCCTGCTGTCCATCTTGGTGCTACATTATGCTGGGAGCCAGGATGTGGAAAATTGGGGAAAGACCCTTTGGCAACAGAAGCCAGCAGGGCAGGGTGGAGACCCAAGGGAACCTGTGGTGATTCTAGGCTCTCACCTCCCTGACCTGCTCAAATGGGCATTCTGCCTATCTTGAGGAAAGAGTATGTTGCTATTCCTTCCAGCTGATGTGTAAAACAGGACAATGGGGTAAAGAGTGTCAAAACCACCAAAGAAGAGTTGATGTTCCCACTGTTCCTCATCCTCCAGTTCTCATTCCTGTGTCCTCATGTGCCACAATCTGCCTCTTCTCTTCCTTCCACCAAAGGGAAAGGCTCCGAATCAAGGGAGCTCACAGCTGCCTCAGGATCCTGCCCACAGCCTCCTACTGATCCTGGGATCTCCCCAGCATCCTGCCAGCTGCCAGCTTCTAGTGATATGTGTTGCTTGCCTCACAAGGTAGCCCATCCTAATTGTTCACAATTTAAAAAATGATTTTTAATATCAATGAAGAACCACTCTAAGAATGTAAATAAGGTCTCGAAATTGTCCATGTAGAAATTGTTACATTGGTGTCTGCTTTTCTGTGTATATTCTCAACAACAACAACAACAACACATTTTTTAAGTGATTCCCTGGTTCCTATAAGCCCCCATCTTATTGTGCTTATTATGATCCCCTGTCACCACACAATTCTCATCTGTTTATGGAGAAATGAAGAGTGAGCAGGCATGAGAAGGGTGGTTTTCATACAGAAGGATATACTGCCCTATGGTGGTGGTGGCTGTGTGCCGTGGAGTCGGTTCTGACTCATAGCAACACTGTACAGGGTTTCCAAGACTGTCAATCTTTACGGGAGCAGAACACTTCATCTTTCTCCCACAGAACAGCTGGTAATTTCAAACTGCTGATCTTGAGGTTAGCAGCCCAATTCGTAACCACTACACTGTCAGAGGCCTCAGTTATTACATATAAAAAGGAGTTATTTAATTGTACACAAAAATTGCAAATATAAGACAGAGAACTTTTGTTCCTCTCACTTTTCTGTATTTTGTACAAATAGGAACATTCTCCCACAAAACCACAATGTTGTTGCTGTGTACTTTCAAGTCATTTCTGACTCATGTATGATAGAACAAAATACTGCCAGTTCTTCGGCATCCTCACAATCATTGTTATGTTTGAGTGCATTATTGCAGCCACTGTGTCTATCCATTTTGTTGAGAATCTTGCTCTTTTATGCTGAACCTCTACTCTACCAAGCATGATGTCGTATTCCAAGGACTGGTCCCTCCTGATGGTATGTTCAATCTGTGAGATGAAGTTCTCCAATCCTGCTTTTAAAGAGTATTCTGGCTGTGCTGTTTCTAAGACAGATGTGTTTGTTCTTCTGGAAGTCCATGGAATATTCAATATTCTTTACCAATACCATAATTCAAATGGATCAATTCTTTGATCTTTCTTATAAATTTCCCAGCTTTTGCATACATATGAGATGATTGAAAACACCGTGGCTTGTGTCAGGTGCACCTGTGATAGGTAAAGTTTTGTGTCAACTTGACTAGAGCAGGATACTCAGTGACTTGACAGTTGAAATGTAAGTTATCCCCCAGGATAAGATCTAACATAATGTCATCAATGCTATGAGCAGCCAATCAATTGAAAAGACGTTTCCTTGAGGGAGGGTGGCCTGATATATGGGACTTCCAGGCAAAGCTTGATTGCTGTCTGCTGGGTCTGTCCCATCCTCCAATCTCTGGTTCTTTGGATTTGAGCCAGTGGCTCCAATCCTGGGAGTCATCAGAAGCCTGTCTTCTTACCTGCTGGACCTTTCTGCCTGTCTGCCTGCTGTCTGACCGGCCAGTCTTGCTTCATCAGCCCTGCAGCTACATGAACCAGAAACCTCTGACCTGACATTTAATCCACAGATTTGGGACTAACTACCTCTACAACTGTGTGAGCTATTTCCTAGACAAAAATCTCTCTTTATATGTACATAGATAAGCTTCCCTGGTTTTGCTTCTCTAGAAAACCCAGCCCAAGACATACCTTACTCCTCAAATAGACATCTTTGCTTTTTAAAGAGCACTTTAAAGAGGTCTTTTGCAGTAGATTTGCCCAATGTATTATGTCATTTGATTTCTTAACTGCTGCTTCCATGGGAGTTTATTATAAATTGAAGTAAAGTGAAAGTCTTAGCAACTTCAATCTTTCCTCTGTTTATCATGATGCTATATATTGATCCAGTTATGAGAGTTTTTATTTTCTTTATGTTGAAGTATAATCCAAACTGAAGGTTGTATTTTTTTATCTTTACCAGTAAGTGCTTCAAACCTTCTTCACTTTCAGCAAGCAAGGTTGTGTCATCTGCATATAACAGTTTTTGATGAGTCTTATTCCAATCACAGTGCTATGTTCTTCATATAGTCCAAATTCTTGGACTATTTGCTCAGCATACAAATTGAATAAGGAAGGAGCTCTGGTAGTGTAGTGGTTATGAATCGGGCTGAAAACTATAAAGTCAGCAGTTCGAAACTACCAGCTGTTCCATAGGAGAAAGATGAGGCTTTAAGCTCCTGTAAAGATTCACAGCTCCCGAATCCCTGTACAGGGTCTCTATCAGTCAGAACCAACTCCACAGCACATAACCACCACCAACCACCACCACCACAAATTGAATAAATATGGTAAAGGATACAACACTGACACATACCTTTTCTAATTTTAAACCTTCAGTATCCTCTTGTTCTGTCTGAAAGACTGTCTCTTGGTCTATATACAGGTTCAACATGAGCACAATTAAGTGTTCTAGAAGTCCCATTCTTCACAATATCGTCCATGATTTGTTATCTACATAGTTGAATGCCTTTCAGTAAAACACAAGTAAACATCTTTCCGGTATTCTCTGCTTTCACTAAGATCCATTTGACATCAACAATGATATCCCTCATTCCATCTTCTCTTCTGAATCCACCTTGAATTTGTGGCAGTTTCCTGACAATGTACTGTGGCAACCATTTTTTAAATTATATTCAGCAAAATTTTACTTGCATATGATATTAATGATATTGTTAGATGATTTCTGAATCCCATTGGGTCACCTTTCTTTGGAATAGGCACAAATATGTATCTCTTCCAATCGATTGGCCAGAGAGCTGTCTTCCAAATTTCTTGGTCTAGAAGAGTGAGATTTTTCAGTGTTGCATCCATTTGTTGAAACATCTCAGTTGGTTTTCCATCATGTCTGGAGCCTGATTTTTGCCAGTGCCTTCAGTGCAGCTTTGCCCATCCTTCAGTACCAGCAATTCTTGCCCAATGTATTATGCCATTTGATTTCTTCACTGCTGCTTCCATGGGAGGTTATTGTAGATTCAAGTAAAGTGAAAGTCTTGGCAACTTCAATCTTTCCTTCATTTATCATGATGCTATTTATTGATCCATAAGTCATATGTAATCTCCTGAAATGGTTGACTGTCAACTAGTGTTTTGGGGTACAGTGATTCTGCATATTCTTTCCCTCTGTCATTTCTATGACTAAAGCCTTATTTTCTAACTACCGATTCTTCTTCTTTTTTCCCCAACTTTCTCATTCTAATCACCAATAATTATCAATGAATTTTGATTATATATTTGATCAATTTCAGACTACAGAAATTGTTAAAATATTTAATTTCTTCATCTTTGGCATTAATGGGTTGTTATTGTCGTCGTTAGGTGCCATTGAGTCAGTACTGAATCATAGTGACCCTACTATGCACAACAGAACAAAACACTGACCTGTCCTGGGCCAACCTCACTATTATTGCCATGCTTGAGCCCACTGATGCTGCCGCTTTGCCAATCCATCCCACTGGGAGTCTTCCTCTTTTTTCTGATCCTCCATCCTACCAAACATGATATCTTTCTCCAACAACTGGCCCCTCCTGACAATATGTCTGAAGTATGAGAGACGAAGTTTGGCTATCCTGGCCTCTAAGGAGCATTATGGCTGCACTTCTTCCAACACAGATCTGTTGGGTTTTTTGGCAGCCAATGGCACTTTCAATATTCTCCACCAACACCATAACTCAAAAGTATCAATTCTTCTACGGTCTTCCTTATTCACTGTCCAGTTTTTGCATGCATATGAGGTTATTGAAAATACCATGGCTTGGGTCAGGCACACTTTAGTCCTCAAGATGACATCTTTGCTCTTCAACATTTTAAAAAGGTCTTGTGCAGCAGACCTATATATAGCCTAATACAATACGTCCTTTGATTTCTTGACTGCTGTTTCCGTGAGTGTTGATAGTTGATCCAAGAAGAATGAAGTCCTTGACAACTTCAATCCTTTCTCCTTTGATAAGAATGTTGTTTATTGGTCCAATGGTAAGGATTTTTGTTTTTACATTGAGATGAAATCCATACCGAAGGCTGTGCTCTTTGATTTTCATCAGTAAATATTTAAGTCCTCTTTACTTTCATCAAGCAGGGTTGTATCATCTGCATATGGCAGGTTGTTAGTGAGTCTTCCTCCAATGGTGATGCCAAGTTTTTCTTCATAGAACCCAGCTTCTTGTATTATTTGCTTAGCATACAGGTTGAATAAATACAGTGAAATAATACAACCTTGTCGCACACCTTTCTTAATTTTAAACCATTCAGTGTTTCCATGTTCTGTTTGAACAACTGCCTCTTTCTCCATGTACAGATTCCTCATGAGCACAATTAAGTGTTCCAAATACTCATGTTTTGCAATGTTGTCCATAGCTTGTCATAATCCACAGTTGAAAGACTTTGTGTAGTCAATAAAGCACAGGAAAACATCTTTCTTACATTCTCTGCTTTCAACCAAGAACCATTGGAAATCGACACTGATATCCCTTGTTCCACGACCTCTTCTGAATCCGGCTCGAACCTCTGGAAGTTCTCTGTCAATGTATGCCTGTACATATGTCAATGTATGTCTGTATTACCTTTAGTAAAACTTTACTCTTGTGGGATATCAAAGATATTGTCTGATGATTTCTGCATTCCGTTAGGTTACCTCTCTTTGGAATGGGAACAAATACAGATCTCTTCCAATCAGTTGGCCAGATAGTTGTCTTCCAGATTTCTTGGCAGAGATGAGTGAGTGCCTTCTGTGCTGCCTCACTTTCTTGAAAGATTCCAGTTTTGATTCCATCAATTCCTGGTGCCTTCTTCTTTGCCAATTCCTTCAATGTACCTTGGATTTCCTCCTTCAGGATCGTTGGCTCTTGATCATATGCTACCTCTTGAAACGGTTGAACATCAATCATTTCCTTTTGTACAGTGATTCTGTGTATTCCTTCCATCTTCTTTGATGATTTCTGCATCATTCAATAATTTGCCCAGAGAATCTTCCAATAATGAAAGTCAAGGCTTGAATTTTTTCTTCAGTTCCCCCAGCTTGAGAAATGCTGAGAGTGTTCTTCCTTTTTGGTTTTCTGACTCCAGATCTTTGAACATTTTGTTGTAATATTTGATTTTATCTTCTCAAGCTGACCTTTGAAATTTTATGTTCAGCTCTTGTACCTCCTCATTTCTTACATTTGCTTTAGCATCTCTATGCCGGAGAGTAAGTTTCCGTGTCTCTTCTGACATCCATTTTGACCTTTTCCTTCTTTCTTGTCTTCTTAATGACTTATTGCTTTCTTTGTGTATGATGTTCTTGATGTCATCCTACAACTCTTCTGGTCATCAGTCTTTAGTGTTTAATGTAGCAAATCTATTCTTCAGATGATCTCTAAATTCAGGTGGAATATATTCAAGGTCATATTTTGTCTCTTGTGGACTTGTTTTCATTTTCTTCAGCTTCAGTTTGAATTTTCATATTAGCAATTAATGGCCTGTTCCACAATCTACCCCTGGTCTTGTTTTGACTGATGATATGGAGCTTTTCCATCGTCTCTTTCCGCAGATGTAGTCAATTTGATTTCTATGTATTCCATCTGGTGAGGTCCATGTGTCTCTTATGCTGTCTAAAGAAGGTATTTGAAATAAACAAATCATTGATTTTGCAGTATTCTATCATGTGTTATCGAGCATTATGTCTATCACTGAGGCCATATTTTCCAACTACTGATACTTCCTTTTTGTTCCCAACCTTTGCATTCCAATCACCAATAATGATCAATACATCCTGATTGCATGTTTGATCAATTTCAGATTGAAGAAGTTGGCTTTAGTGGTTGGTGCGTACATTTGAATAATAGTGGTATTAACTGGGCTTCCCTGTTGGCACATGGATATTATCCTATCACAGACAGTGTTGTACCTCATGACTGATCTGGATATGTTCTTTTTGTCAATGAAAGCAACACCATTCCTCTCTAATTTGTCATTCTGGGCATAGTAAACCATGTGGTTGTCAGATTCAAAATGGCCAATACCAGTCCATTTCAGCTCACTAATGCCTAAAAAGATATCGATGTTTATGTGTTCCATTTCATTATTAACAATTTCTAATTTTCCTTGATTCATACTTTGTACATCCCATATTCTGATTATTAATGGACATTTACAGCTATTTCCATTCATTTTGAGTTGTGCCCCATCAGCAAATGAAAGTACCGCGGGGTTTACTCCCACGGGCTTTACTCCATTCGTGTCATCACGGTCAACTCACTTTGAGGAGGCGGCTCTTCCCCAGTTGCATTTTGAGTGCCTTCCAACCTGAGGGTCTCATTTTCCAGCACTATATCTGGCAGTGTTTCTCTGCTATTCATGAGGTTTTCAGTGACTAAATATTCAGAAGTAGTTCATCACTCCTTCTTCCTAGTCTGTCTTCATCTGGAATTTCATCTGAAACCTGTCCACCATGGGTGACCCTGCTGGTATTTAAAATACCTGTGGCAAAGCTTCCAGAATCACAGCAACTCACAAGCCACCACAGCAGGACAAACTGACAGACGAGTGGTGGATTAATGGGTTTGCGTGTGAAATTGAATGATAGTCATGTTAACTGGTTTTCCTTATAGGCATATGGATATTATTGTTTCACTAGTAGCATTGTACTTCAGCATAGATCATTAAAAATTTATCCAGCATACATTTATTGAAAATCTGTTATGAGTCAGGCATTATGCCAGTCATTAAGTATAACAAGAGTCTTTAAGTGCAGTAAAATATTATGTTGTTATATAATAGATGAAGAAACTCAATCTAAGTTATAACTATACTGTTATATAAATCTATTAAATAACTAGGTGTGGCACTGTAGGATAAGCACTGGACTGCTAACTTCAACGTTGGTGATTCAAACCCCACTCCTCAGGAACCCTATATGGATTCCTATGAGTCACAACTGATTGAGGGCACTTAATAACAACAATATAACTATATTCTAACATAACACAAACTGTGATAAATATCCTAACCATATTTCCTGAACCAAAAATCAGGACCTAAATCTAATAATGAATTTTACTTTTCCAATTCTGATTTTTAATGAATGTTTACAGCTCATCTGTTTATTTGGTTTGGTTTTGGGTGTTTTTTTCATTTTGAGTTGTGCTACATTAGCAAAATGAAGGTCCCCAAAGCTTTACTTCATTCATGTCATTAAGACTGACTCTACTTTAGGAGACAGCTCTTCTCCCAGCCTTCCAGCCTGAGAGACTCACGTCTGACAATGTTCTGCTGCTATTTATAAGATTTTCACTGGGCATGTTTTTTTCAGAAGTAGATTGCCAAGCATTCCTTCCAGCCAGTCTTAATCTGGAAGCTCCACTGGGACCTGTCCACCTAGATGACCCTGATGGGGCTTGCAATACCAGTGGCAGAGTTTTGAGCATCACAACAAACTGACAGAGAAGTGGTGGGCACAACCATAATACAACTGTCAAAATCAAGAAATGAACATTGTTATGTTAGTACCATATATAATGCCACCTTCATATTTATGCTTGTCCAGATGGCAGTTAAGCTTGACACCATAATGTTACCAATTAAAATTAACAAGTATTTTGTAGGGCAGTACTTTGGAACTCTGTCCAGAGGGATACCATCTTTACCCCACCCAAATGGTCCCTTACCACACCCACTGACTCCCACACCAGCTATCCCTTCACTATGCTCTGGATCCAACATCCTATGCCAGGTTATCTCTCTACATGGATACTCCCATCATCCTATTTGGACTCTGGCATCCCACACTGTACCTCTGTGGATCCCTGTCCCTTTCAATGCTTACCATGTTCTGCCCTATTTATCATTACTTGTTGTTGTTGTCAAGTGCTGTTGAGTCAATTCTGACTCATAGCAACACTGTATAGTGTCCAAGAAGCTACTGGCAGGATTGAATTGCTGACCTTGTGGCACGCAGTCCAGTGCTGATCCTACAGCGCCGCACCTTTAGGCCTGAATTTTTCAGGAAAAGTAAAGGAAGCTACTTAAGATCACTTCCAACTCCAAAATTCTGTAATAAATAAATTAACATGGTTAAATATTTGCCAGTTTATGCACAGAAAGTGGGGCCAAGATGTGTTGAAATAATTGGGACATACATCTGTGTTGAGATCATTGGGACAATTTCTGAGGTAATGCAGCATGACTGGCTTGGACTAGGTTTACATGAGCTACACTGGAGAGTCCAACACAAGATTCAGGAGTGGGCAGAGAAGTCAGGGTGTTTACTCACAACCCCCTCCACCAAAAGGAAGGGTGACGATCATGGCAGCCATAAAACATCAGATGTTTATTAGAGTAGATTAGTTTTAAAAAAAGATAATAGTCAACAATCTAGCCAGAAAGTATCTTAGTATAAATTAGATAGATTAGTGATCTTACTCATTATGAGAACAATTCATTTGCTGACCACATGGTATTACTTAGACTTTTATTAGTTGCTATGAACTTGCAATTTCTCTCATACACAGTGCAAGTTGGTGCTAGATCCTAAGGAACTGATACTATGCTGCCATCCATTGGTTGAATTTAAAATGCTTTGCTTACCAAGTAAAACTATTTTGGTATATATTAAATATATTGAAAGCTTCAGGGTTTTAGTTACAGCTTTATAATTTTTAGATTGGCCATAATGATAAATAATTTTCTCAATCTAATTTATGGGACAATGAATAAATACAAATGTGTAATAAATTTAAGCCATTGACAAAGCCCACTCTACCACCACTAGTCATTTATTCCACTTTATCCCAAAGACTTTGTCGTACTCGGCGATACACCATCTTATTTTCAGATTCATGGCACTGCTTCATTGTTTTTCTTAAAAAGTGACATAAACATGAAGTGGAGGTCCTTACATCTGGACAAGAGTAACACATGTCCTCAACCTTGCTTTCCCAAGGACCTTATATATCATATAAGCCTTCCACCACCACTCCATCCCAGAATCACAGTTTGGTTTTGTTTGTTTTTAAAAAATATACAATACCCATGTTCCTTAGGAGCCAGTACTCATTACTTGCATGTATTCATTCTCATTAGTAACTCCATTCAGGCCCCAAGAAAAGATTGAGAACATGGCCTTCTCTTATCTATTATTTCATGGCAAATAATACAATATTTGTCAATTTGTATCTTATTTATTTTACTCATTATAAGAGTTTTTTAGTATGCTTTATACAGTTATTGTTGCTGTTATTAAATGCCATCGAGTCCGTTCCAACTCATAGCGACCCTGTATAGGGTTTCCAAGGAGTGGCTGGAGATTTGAACTGCCCATCTTGCAATCTAGTGCTTATCCTACAGTGCCACACCAGGGCCTCCAGAAATCCTACACAGGGATGTTATGAGTCGGAATCAACTTGAGGGCACTTAAAAGAAACAACATGGTATGTTTTTAGTTATTGTATCTTCTAGGAATTTTTTGAGCTTCTTCAATCTTTGATGAATCTACTTTTCATCAAATTTGGAAATTTTTTACTATTTGCATGAACTTTAAAATTTATGTAAAAAAAATGTATGATAACGATAGCACAAAGAATGGGAAGGAAGAAATAGAAGAACTTATACATTGCTATAATATTCTTTTCTATTGTGTGTTATTTGTGTCTTCTCCCTCTTTTCTTTTGTTAGGTTTGCCAATGGTTTGTCAATTTTATTAATCCTTTCAAAGAACCACCTTCTTGTCCTGTTGATTCTTTCTATAGCTTTTCTCTTTTCTGTCTCATTTATTTCTGCACTAAAATCTATGAGTCAGAACCAACTCCACAGTACTTAACAACAACAACAACAACAAATCTTTATTATTTCTTTTCTTTTGGTGACTGTAGGTTCCCTCTGTTGGTCTGTTTCTAGTTGTCGGAGGTGCTGTGTTAATGTGTTAACTTTGATTCTTTCTTCTTTTGGGGTCTGTGCATTTATGACAATAAATTGTCCTCTCAGCACTGCTTTCACCAAGTCCCAAAGACTTTGGTATATTGTGTTTTCATTCTCATTTGTTTCTAGGAAATTTGTGGGTCGAGGTCCTATGTCGGGGTCCAGCCTCGACAAGGAAGCGTGGGTGTCACGAAGAAAGGAGATCTGGCAGTGAAAGGGATAGAGAAAGAGAGAGACAAAATGTATACAAAAAAGACACACATACAGATATGATGCAAGCTGGCAGGTAGGCAGATCTGCAAACATATTGCCTAGCATTGCACGCAGAACTCACTCTACCTCAGTCTTTTATTCTCTTTTTTTAGGGAGGGATTTGTTACAAAGGAAGGATGTAATTCACAAAGGGAGGATGTGATTCTTTAGATAAGACAGGATACCAAACTGAAATGTGATTAATCATTCAGGACATAATGATTCACAGGAACAACTTTAAAGATATTTTCGTGGTTTTCTTAACAATCTAACATTTTTATTTTTACAGAAAAAAGGTTCAATCAAGCTGTTATATATTAACTTTTAGGCTTAAATGATCTAGAGCAGTGACGTGCGGTTTCTCAAGGATACTTAACATAAAGCAAGGTTCCTGAAAGGAGCCAAGCTGTCTCTGTACACTTTGCAAACTTTTGTTTGTGAGCAAGATCTCAGGCACCTGGCTTCATTTAACTATATCTAAAATGTTACATTGTTCTTAATTATCACATTTCTATATAGTTTCAGGAGGAAGGAGAGTATCTGGGTTAAATTGATTATATTCAGAGACAGTTTAATGGGGCTGCCACTATTATCCTCTAATCCAACATTCCCAGAATTTACCATTCCACTTTATTTACAAACCTTGGGTAGTTTTTCTCTAAAAACCTTTTCTCATATTCCCAATATACCTGTTCCTGGCCTTTATGAATTATCTGAGGAAACTTTTACTGCCTCGGTTCTAAAAAGGGGTTTCAAACCCATTATTGTTCATGGATATCAAACAACACTGAATAATCAAATAAGAAGCAGTTCTGACAGTCATCCCAGGTGGCTATCGCTTGTTCCTCAGAAATATTTGTTCCCAGGACTCCACACACTGCCAACACAGTGGAGGCATTAAGAGAGGCATTGTAAAAGAAACCATTTTCTCAGAAGCTACAATTACTGAAGTTAGAAGCATAAAATGAACAATATTAGGACAAAAGAAAATTATACAGAGGTAGCCAACCAGTGAGTTCGCAAAAACCAATGAACCTGGGACATCAGGAGGTCACTTCCTTGGTCCTCAACGTCCATGGCTCGCAGTCCTGAGGAGGGCCACGGGGTTGGATTTTCGTCCATGTCACAGGGCCACTGATCAACCCAGGGTCTGTGTATGCTATCCCCAGCATTTGTGAATTCACGTTTAATTTCTACTACTACCCAATTGCTTTTCAGCAGAGTGTTCTTCAGTTTCCATGTATTAGACTTTATTTCCTTGGTCTCCCTATTGTTGATTTCTAGTTTTATAGCATTGTGAGCTGAAAAGATGCTTTGTAGTATTTTGATGTTTGTAAACTTATAGAGGATTGTTTTGTGGCCTAACACATGGTCAATTCTGGAGAATGTTCCATGTGCACTGGAAAAGAATGTGTATTGTGTTGTTGTTGGGTTAAATGTTTTGTACACATCTATGAGGTCAAGTTGGTTGATTGTGCTGTTTAGTTCCTCTGTATCTGTCGAGTTTCTTTCTGGTTGTTCTATCCTTTTTCAAAAGTGGTGTATTAAAATCTCCCACTATCATTATAGATTTGTCTTTCTTTCTTCAATTTTAGTAAGGTTTGCTTTCTATATCTTGGGGCTCTCTCATTGGGTGCATAGATATTTATCATGGTCATGTCATCTTGCTCAATTGACCCTTTAATCATGAGATAGTGTCTTTCTTTATATCAAATGCTGGCTTTTGCCTTGAAGTTTATTTTATCAGAGATAAGTATTGCCACTCATGCTTGTTTTTTATTTGCAATTATCTTGGTGTATTTTTTTCCATCTTTTAACTTTTATTCTGTTTTTGTCTTTGTGTGTAAGGTGTGTGTCTTGCAGGTAGCATATAGAAGGGTCTTGTTTTCTTATGCAATATGCCACTCTCTATCTCTTCACTAGTGCATTTAATTCATTGGCATTCACTGTAATTATTGATAGATGTGAATTAATTGCAAACATTATGTTAGTATTTTTGTGGTGCTGCTCATTCCTTTGTTCTGCATGCCTTATTGTGCTGAGTTCATGTTTTTTGTGCTTGCTTTTGTCAGTTTCTTTTCAGTTCTAATATTTCCAAACTGATGCAGCACTAGAAACACTCACTCATCTATGCCAAAAAATTTGGAAGGGAGCTACCTGGATAACTGATTTTAACAGATCCATATTTTGTGCCTATTCCAAAGAGGGTGACCTAATGGAATGCAGAAATCATTGGACAATATCATTAATATCACATGCAAGCACATTTTTATTAGAGATAATTTTTTTAAGTGCCTGCAACAGTACACTGACAGTGAACTGCCCGAGGTTAAACCTGGATTCAGATGAGGATGTGGCATGGATTTTGGCTGTTAGATGGATTTTGGCTGAAAGCATAAATACCAGAAAGATGTTTACCTGTACTT
>NW_006408583.1:4673774-4675289 GCF_000296735.1 Chrysochloris asiatica
GGTGTGAAACAAAAAGGGGGAGTAGTTAATCTTTCATTCCAGGAACAGAGAACCTTAGGACTATCAAGAAGCAAGAGCATGAGTGGAGTGTGCAATACTAATCAAAGAAACTGGGACACCAGAGATGGAAGCAGAGGTGATGCCTTAGAGAGATAGAGCAATTGAGGACTCTAGACCCATGTAATGAGAAAGGCTGTGTGCTGGTGGGTAGGAGGCTGGCTTGCAAAATGTGCCCTTTGGTCGTTTAAACAAATATATATTTTCTATGTGTTTTGTGTACATTTAAAAAAACAAAAACCCAAGGGAATAGAGGTAAATACTGTTAACTGATGGTGCATAGAGGGTATTGTAATCATTACAATGAAACAAAATATGACTGGTTTAGGACAAAACTGATGATCTGCCCTAAAAACAGTCACTGAATTCACAATAAAAGTTTAAAAATAAAGAAAAAAATGACCATGGGCTATCAGAAGAACAAACAAATCTGTATTGGAATGAGTACCACTAGAATGCTCTGTAGAAGCCAAGATGGCGGGACTTTGTCACTCATACTTTGGACATATTATTTGGAGGAATCAGTTCCTGAAGAAAGACATCATGCTTAGTAAAGTGGATGGTCTGAGAAAAAAAGGAAGACATTCCTATGAGATTGTTTGGCACAATGGTAGCAACAATGAGCTCAAGCTTAACAACAATCCTGAGGATGGTGCAGGACTGGACAGTATTTTGTCCTGTTGTGCATAAGGTCACTATGACTCAGAACGGACTCGACAACATCTATTAACAACATGCTAGATTTTTATTTATAATCTTTATCTGTTAAAAAAAACTGAGGCACAGAGAGATTAAGTAACTTACTCAAAGCCATACAACCAGCAAATGATAGAGAAAAGATTCTAATTCAATTCTGTGTAACTCCAAACCCCAAATTAGTTTATTGTTGTATAAAGATACAACATATATTCTTCTTTTTTTAAAAACAGTTTTTTACTCATGAATTTTGTTTCTCCAGTTTCCACAGATTACTTGAAAACATTAATACTTAAGGTGTCATCAAGACATTTGTCAGAAAACCAAATGTATGAAGTAGAGTAATACTATGTGTAGACGTTAAATAAGTAGTAATTCTAATGGAATTCTTAGCTACTTTTTGAGCAAGTGAAAAGTTTCCTACATTTGCAAATAGAATATGCTTTACAGAACAATACAATGCATTGCAAATGATACAGAGTTTAGGTGTTGAGTTTATGGTCATGTGCACAGTGCTTAATATGATATAACCTACCTTTGAACAGAATTATTACTCTTATCTCTGGGTGCAAGGTTGCTTTTTCTTCCCAACTTCCACATCATGAAATCAGCTTCAAGCCTATTTACTTAGTTAGTTCAGATTAGATATTTCTGTAGTTTCTGAGTTTCCTGTATCCGAAAGTGCAAATTCCACAACACCTAAAATATTAGAAACTTTGTGATGAACACAACTGAACTTTGTGCAAGAAAAAAAAAAAAAAA
>NW_006408583.1:4680762-4681955 GCF_000296735.1 Chrysochloris asiatica
AAACTACCAGCTGTTCTGCAGCAGAAAGATGAGGCTTTCTGCTCCCGTAAAGATTTGCAGCCTCGGAAACCCTATACAGGGTCGCTATGAGTCGGAACCGACTCGATTACACCTAACAACAACAAGGCTTCTATCGGAATCCTGGTGTGGCGCTGTGGGTTAATGCACCAGACTGCAAAGCCGTTTGAACTGCAAGGTCCCTGGTTCAAGCTCACCAGATGCTCCTTGGAAACCCCATATAGGGTCGCTAGGGGTCGGAATCGACTCGATGGTACTTAACATCAACAACAATATGGTTTCTATCTAATCCTTTATCAATTTGATTCTATATACACAGTAATCCCATTAAAAGAGCGCAATGCTCAAAGTAAGCATTTTTTACTAGTTAAGTTAAACTATTGTTGGGTTTTAAAAAGACTTCATGGGTGTTTTTAGTTTAAGGGTTAACGATTACCTCAAGGCCATCATTTCAGAAATTCATCCAGCCTCCATAACTCCAGAAAATCTAAATTCCACGAGAATGTGAAATTCTGCCCTGCATTGCCCTACTTTTGTTCAAATCTTCTATAGAGTCTTCGGTAAAATGTTCAGCAATGGTAGCCAGGTACCAACCAGTTCTTACAGCGAAGGAGGCAGCTTGCCTCATATTCCACTTCCTCCTCTTATGCCTGACTCCCTTCCCTCTGTGACGCCTGGAAAGTGAAGAACAATTGTTATACCTTGGATGACTGCTTATAAGTTTTTAAGACACCAGGAACGATACACTACTATGTAATAGGAAGTATAACAGAAGTACTAGGTATATTGTTAGACCAATTAACTAGGATGTCCAATGACACCATTACCCCAAATCTATAAACTAAGGAACCAAATCCCATGAGACGTTTGGTTGTACATATGCAACCTCAGTAGTTACTCCTTTTTCCTTTAGTCATATAAGTACGTCTAAAACACAACTTTACTACTTCAGCTTTGTACAGGTGTGAGATTGACAGCACTTAAAATAATCGGCTGTGCAAACTCTTAATCTATGTGATTTTTCCATTACTACACATCAAAACTTAGTACTTCTATAAGCAAACTCCACCATCACCCCCTTCCCTCTCCGTACCACCACTGGTAAGCACTAATGGCCTCTATACATTTGCCTTTACTTATCTTTTTGCATATTATCATTATTGTTAGATGCCGTG
>NW_006408583.1:4682560-4686477 GCF_000296735.1 Chrysochloris asiatica
CATCCCACAACTCTTCTGGTCTTCAGTCATTAGTGTATAATACATAAAATCTGTCCTTGAAATGGTGTTTAAATTCCAGTGGGATATATTCAATGTCATATTTTGGCTCTAGTGGACTTGTTTTCAATTTGTTCAGCTTCAGTCTTAACTTGTATATGAGCAGTTGATGGTGTGTTCTATAGTTGGCTCATGGCCTTTTTTGGTCAGGATGATATTGAGCTTCTCCATTGTGTCTTTCCAAACTGTAGTCTGTTTGATTCCTGTGCATGTCGCCTACCGAGATCCATGTGATAGTCATTGCTTATATTGTTGAAAAAAGGTATATACAATGAAGTTGTTGAGCTGGCAAAATTTTATCAAGTGATTTCCAGCATTGTTTCTATCACCAAGGCCATATTTTCCAACTACTGATCCTTCCTCTTTGCTTCCAACTTTCATATTTCAATCACAAGTAATGATCAGTGCATCTTTACTTTGTTTCTGCTTTACTTTGATTGCATGGTTTATTAATTTCAGATTGAAAAATTAGTAGAAATATTCAATTTCTTCATCATTGACTTTAGTGACTAGTGTGTAAATTTGAATAATGTTGTAATTTTGTTGAGTGTTGTTAAGTTGGTTCCAACTCATAGCAACCCTGCATAGGGTTTCCAAGTAGTGGTTGGTGAGTTTGAATCACTGACCTTGTGGCTCAAACATCCTTGTGGTGGTGGGATTACCCTATGGCACAACACCAGGAGTCCAAATTGGAATAATACTTGTTGCAAAAAAAAAAAAAAAAAGAGTACCAAACATCCGTCCCATAACATTCTCTATTTCTGGGTATGATAATACATTGCAATGGCCAAACAGAACTCAGACACCAAACTCACAGTTAGAAGTTTAGTAGGGAAAGTAAAAGGTTAAAATAGGATTAGAAATTCTCACATGCAGTTTGAGTCAGGATAGCCTCTTCTCATCTGTGCCCACAGGAGGGGTCTCTCTCTGCCCAGACAATGTGACAAAGCTCTTTTATGACTGTTGATAATTGTTTACAGAACACACCACCCCACCATAAGCCTCAGCCTGAAAGCAGTTGACTCTAGCTCTATGGGTCAGCAAAACTTATTCCCCCAATTAAGTGCCTGGAGGCCCCCTACTCTGTAAGCAGGCCTTCTGTCCAAAGCCACTCAGCTTTTCCTGCTCTGCTGCTTCTCCTCTGCCACTCTCTGGTGTCAGAGCTTTTTGTCCCTTGATTGAAGGGGTTATTGTACAGTGACTTCTGGTTCCAAAGGACACACTTTACTGCTAGCTCTTCTTTCATGGTAGTGAGAGTCTCTCCTTTTGCTTCTGAAATGGTTCATTACATACTCAAATTTTTATAATTAATACTGTTATCACCCACAAATTATCATCTAATTCATCAGCATCTCCCCCTACTTTTTCTCTTTTCTTTTTCCAATAGGAAAAAGGTTTTTTGGTGGAAGTTTTCAAAGATCATGGCTAGAAGAGACATAAAATAATTCACTGGTCTTTCTTGTAGTTGTAGGGATATTATCTTATCACAGGCAGCATTGTACTTCAAGATGGATCTTGAAATGCTCTTTTTGGAAATGAATGTGATGCCATTCCTCTTCAATGTCTGTTCCACTATAGTAAACCATATGATTGTTTGATTCAAAATGGCAGATACCAGTCCATTTCCACTCACTGTATACATCCCATTTCATTTTTGATGACTTCCAACTTTCCTAGAATTATATTTTGTACATTATATGTTCTGAATATTAATGGATGTTTAAAGCTGTTTCTTCTTATTTTGAGTTATGCCCCATTAACAAATTAATGTCCCGAAAGCTTTGCTCCATCCAAATCACAAAGGTCAATTCTACTTTGAGAAGGCTGCTCTTTCCCAGTTATATCATTTTGAGTGAGACTTCAAACCTGAGGGGCTCATCTTCTTCTCCTTTTTTTTTTGAAGCTTTTATTATGCACTGAGTGAGTGAATGCTTACAACACAGATCAACATTTTTATATTCAGAAAATCAGTGTAATGATTACAGTACTCTTCCTGTACCCTTAACCAATAGTATTTACCTCTATTACCGCTTCTTTTTTTATGTACTCAGACCACATTGTAAATAGATATTTGTTTAAATGTTTAAAGGGCACATTTTTGCAAGCCAGCCTTCTGCCTGCAGGCATGCTGCTTTCCTCAATCCATGGGTCTGGAGTCCATTGCTGTTCTGTCTCTCTGTGCCATCATTTCTGCTACCATCTCTGGTGTCGCTGCTTTTCTGGTCAGGATCCTTCACTTATCTCATGTTCTTCCACCTTGATGGCCCTAGAATACCCAGTTCCTGAGATACCACATTAACTGCTCCCCCTTTTAGTTGTATCTCTTCTACATTTACAGTTGTGACAATCTCCATTAGAGCTGAAAATAATTCCTTGCAGTTGTATCATAAAGTCTTAACCTCCTCATTACCAGACCCATCTGGACAGGATGGAAATTATTCAGTTGGGTTTCTGTCTTATTCCCCATTTTCTGACAGTAAGCACTCTCATGAGAATGTGTAAGCCAGCCACTTTGTGCCTTTTTAGCCCCCAACTTTGGTAGCCAAAGTCTAATTTGCCATCCCTATCAGCACAGTGTACTGAAGAGACATGCTGTATCCTTGATATGAAGAATCCTTCCCTATTTAATTGGAATTTTGAGCAGCTTCATCCATAATCAAGGCTTCAGTAGATCAGGTTGTAGCAATTTACACTTGCTCCCTGTGTCATACTTCTTTACCTTCATCTGGTCAAATTCTGGTCAGCAAGCCATCCACGCTAGGTCCAATGAGTACTGTCTGCAAGTACGGGAGTTCTAACACGTCTTCCCCTTCTTCAGATCTGGTGGCTGCTTCATTCTTCACTTTAGCCCTCAATGGGAAGGTCAGTGTCTTTGGGCTTGGGAGTTCACACATCAGTGAGGGGCTCATTTTGTGATACTATATCAAACTATATAATTGCACTAATATCCTGTTGCAATACATAAGGTTTTCAGTGACTAACCTTTCAGTAGTGGTCTGCATCTCCTTCTTCCTAGTCTGTCTTAGTCAGGATGCTCAGCTGAAACCTGTTCACTATGGGTAACTCTGCTGGTATTTTAAATACAGGTGGCATAGCTTCCAGCATCACAACACACAAGCCACCACAGTATGACAAATTGACAGTTGAGTGGTGAATCTTTTTGGATAAGTGAGGTTATGTAATCTTTGTCCTTTTGTGATTGACTTATTTCACTCGGCACAATGTCTTCAATCTTCATCCATACCGTAGCATATGTCAAGGCTTCATTTCTCCTACTGGCTGAGTAATGTTCCATTGTGTGTATATACCACAATTATCCCTTCAACTGCACTGTAGATGGGCATTTCAATTGTTTCCATCTTTTTGTGATTGTAAATAGTCAAATGAATATTGGTGTAGAAGTCTCACTTTGAGTCTCTGCTTTCAAGTGTTTGGGGTATATACTTAGACATGAAATTGCTGAATGATATGGTAGTTCTTTTCTTAGGTTTTTGAGAACCCACCAGACTATTTTCTATGATGGCTGTACCATTTTGCTTTCCCACCAGCATTAGATAAGGGTTCTAATTTCCCCACATTCTTGCTAACAGAAAACTGGGTTTTTTTTGCTTTTTTTTTTTTCTGGTTGTTGTTTATTGGTTGGTTTGTTTTATTTTAGCCATCTGATATGGTGCTGTAAGATAAGCACTGGAATTCTAACCCCAATGTCAGCGATTCAAACCCACCATCCTCTCCTCAGAAGCACTATACAGGATTGCTATGAGTCAAAACTGACTTGAAGAACAGGGCGAATGGGAGAGCAATAAGGCAGGTTTGCATGGGCTAAGTGGGATAGAGGTAAATAATGATGTATACATAAC